>NC_140014.1:36551852-36627522 GCF_964263955.1 Coregonus lavaretus
ATGCCAGTCAAGCTGTTAGTTGGTATCAAAAAAGCAACAAGACAGACCTGGGTCAAATCTATAATGTATTTGATTTAGCTTGGAGTTTTGGGACTATTCCATTGTGCCTGAAATGCTTAATCAAGCACCACTCAAGTATTTGACACATGTATTTAACCCAGGTCTGCAACAAGAACAAAAACATTCACACAACCAATCAGGGGACTACAAAAGAGAGAGGGAGTCAGGGTCAGTAACAAAAAGAGAGAGAGAACGGGAGGAAATGAAAGAACAAAAGAGAGAGACAATCCACCAAAACAAAGGTCCCTGTCACGCAATGAAGAAAAGTGTAATTGCAATTTCATTTCCACTCTGAATTGACCCCAACCCTTCCCCTGACACAAGGACACATGGATCTGAGCATGCTCTGTCTGCATCACAATGACCTGCTGTTCTCTGGAGAAGCAGCCTGCCTGACGACAACAACAACACAACACAACAACAACACAACAACACAGCACAACACAGCACAACACAACTAACACACTAGCAGCAAAAGGAAACAAAAAGAACAACCAAGCCAAACTATTTAAAAAAGACGGTAAGTAACTAATAGTGGAGGGAGTTAGGTAGGCGGTGTGTTATGGTTAAGATAGAGACGTCTGATTGGTTCGTGGCCCCGTGGTGGATTGGTCAATCACCTGCTGGAGTTGGGCGCGTGTGATGCGTATAACGGAAGGGAACTTGCTGTTGGCGGCGCCCGCCGGGATAGCTGGCAGTTTCCTGCGCCCGGCGGACGATTGGTTACGGGCGGAACCGAGGCCAGGGTGAGGAGGTGGCAGTAGAGAGGTGTGGTAGGAGGAAGAGGAGGTGGGACGGAGGAGGTACTGGTGGTGGTGATCGGCTGAGTAGCTGCGCCTCATCCCAGGGGGGTCCCTCTGGTGCAGGGGGTCCGACAGGGTGGTGAGGAGGGTCTGGGTGTGCGGGCTGGGGGAACGCAGGAGCAGGGGACTAGACGTCCTGGCCAACATCTCCTCAGGCAGAGACGGAGGAGAGGTAGGGAGCTAAGAGAGAGGAGGTAGAGGGGGAGGTGGAGGTGAGGGAGAGGGGGAGAGGGAAGGAGGGAGATGGAACAAGGGAGAGGGGGTGGGAGAGAAGAGGGAGAGGGAGAAGTAGTGTGGAGGGAGAGTGGAAAGAGAGGGAAGGTGGTGAAAGAGGGGAGATGATTTGAAAAGATAGAGTAAAGTGGGAAGAGAGAGAGGACGGAGTGGGATGGCGGAGGAATAGAGTGGGGGACAGGGGCGGATAGGAGTGGGGGTGAGAGAGGGGGAGGAGTATAGCATATATTTAGAACTTAAAGGGAGCGGGCGTCGAGGTGGGAGGAATTCTGAGATCTCAAACGTCTCCTTAGAGGAATCACACAGGTGTACTATCTGTTTCCTCAGACAGCACCATTTGAGAAAGGGTCAACCCAGGACAAAAACTCAAGTGTAGATAAATCAACATAGAAAATTAAAGTTATAAATAAAGAGGAAATAATGATATCAAATGCAAATCAAACCGCTCTTTCAAATGCAAATCAAACCGCTTTTTCAAGCAACGGCCTCTCTCAAACAAAACCACTGTCTGAGGAGTATCCTTCCTTTTATCAAGCTCACACAAGCAAACAAACAAGCTCACATGACATAAGAGACCACGATCACATTTTACTTTAAACTACTGCAAGATGCTACTGTTGACCTAGATGAATGAAGTGTCTTATTGTGTATAGTTCTGTGTTAAGGTGTATTACTCTATCTGTGTACATTGCATGATATGTCTTGACCTGCGTGAGTTGTGTTATGGTGAAGTGTGTTACAGTGAGGTACTGTATGTAATAGTGAACTGTTTTATACTGAGGTATGTAATAGTGAAGTGTGTTACAGTGAGGTACTGTATGTAATAGTGAACTGTTTTATACTGAGGTATGTAATAGTGAAGTGTTTTACAGTGAGGTACTGTATGTAATAGTGAAGTGCTTTACAGTGAGGTATGTAATAGTGACGTGTTTTACAGTGAGGTATGTAATAGTGAAGTGTTTTACAGTGAAATATGTAATAGTGAAGTGTTTTACAGTGAGGTATGTAATAATGAAGTGTTTTACAGTGAGGTATGTAATAGTGAAGTGTTTTACAGTGAAGTATGTAATAGTGAAGTGTTTTACAGTGAGGTATGTAATAGTGAAGTGTTTTACAGTGAAATATGTAATAGTGAAGTGTTTTACAGTGAGGTATGTAATAATGAAGTGTTTTACAGTGAGGTATGAAATAGTGAAGTGTTTTACAGTGAAATATGTAATAGTGAAGTGTTTTACAGTGAGGTATGTAATAATGAAGTGTTTTACAGTGAAGTATGTAATAGTGAAGTGTTTTACAGTGAGGTATGTAATAATGAAGTGTTTTACAGTGAGGTATGTAATAGTGAAGTGTTTTACAGTGAAATATGTAATAGTGAAGTGTTTTACAGTGAAGTATGTAATAGTGAAGTGTTTTACAGTGAAGTATGTAATAGTGAAGTGTTTTACAGTGAGGTATGTAATAATGAAGTGTTTTACAGTGAGGTCTGTAATAGTGAAGTGTTTTACAGTGAGGTATGTAATAGTTAAATGTTTTACAGTGAAGTATGTAAATCTAGTCCATGAGGTCTGTACCTGTGTGAGTGCTCCCTCAGCCAGGCCCTCAGCAGGGCTAGTGGGGTTGACGGGGGGCAGGCTTCCCAGGGGTCCCACACTCAGCTCCAGCCTGTCCACTCCGGGGGATCCTCCGCTGGCCCCTGGTAGCCCCTGGAGGTCCCCATCCCTGTCCCCATGGACCTGACCAGGACTGGGGTTCCCCGTGGACCCTTCTCCTGCCCCAAGGGGTACCTCCAGCACCTCCAGCTCCTCTTCTTCCTCCTCGGAGGGACTGGTCGTAGCCTTATCCCCCATTCCGGTCCCTGTTCCTGGGGACCCACTGGGCCTCTCCATCATCACCCACTCCCTGGAGTCCACCTCCCCCCGGCCGGAGCTCAGGTTGAGGGCCACGAAGCCTCCGCTGCTGGGGGCCCCCTCACCCTGCTCCAGAGACCCGTGGGAGTGAGGGGAGATGGGTTTGGGTGAGCCGCTGGCGCCCCCACCGGATAGGAACTCCTCATCGTAGTGCCAGACTCGGTCAGTGCCACCACGCCCTGGTCCTGTGGCACCTCCAGTGGGTACAGCCAGACCCTGGTCCTGGCCTACCTCAGACCCCTTCTCCTGCTGCTGCCCACAGCCCTCCTGCTGATTCCCTGAGCTGGAGAGACACACCGACTGATTGAACAGGTCAGGCGATGGCAGATTATAACATAGTAGTTACTGTGCTATTGTATGGTTGTTAGCAGCAGGGTTAGCACTAGCAAGGTTGAGGTCAATTCCATTGAAATTCAGTCAGTTTAAAACGAACGTTTCAATTCTTGTATAGGAACTTTTGTTAATCTCGATGAATATCCTGAATTGACTGAGTTGCAGTAGAATCAAGTCCCTGGTTGTTATGTTAGTGTAGTAAGGAAGGTACAGAAGGACAGGGGGTAAGTAGGGGTACTGACCATGCCTCCATGAAGCGTTCATGACTGGGCTTGGCCTCCAGGGTCAGCCTCCTGTCCAGCTCAAAGCTGTGGATGTTACGGAGCTTCCTGAGGAGAGGACCACCACCGTCCTGCCCTGAGGCCCCCACCATCTCAGAGTGTACCCGGACAGGGGAGCCCAGGCTGGGGTTGGCGTACGGGCTCTGGAGACCCCCCTGGTTGTTGCTGTTCTCCTCCTCTGTTGCTGCCTAGGGGGGAGGGAAACAGGGGATAGAGTGGTATATGGTTGAACTCAGTCTTCATGGTGTGTGTGTGTGTCCACCACACATGTGACAGAGATGAAAATATCTGTTAGAAATTTAGAAAGAGGAGAGATCTAAAGATGCAACAACTAGCATGGGTTGACTACTGGACAATGAAAGAAAGTTGATTTGAAAACCAATAGAACATGAGAGAAATAGGCTACTGGTTTCAATGGCATATGGAAGTCTTTATGAAATACTTTTGGCTATGATACTTTGAAGGAAGGAAAGATATACCTCATAATATGAAGTAAAACGTTCAGGTTTCAAACAATTAAGTACATGTTTTCAAAATGCATACTGCCTCCAGCTCATTGCAGAGTGGTGTGTGACGCGCTGAATCCTGCCTACCGTTGCCTATGCACTTGAATGGCCAATAGGAAGCGAGATTCAATTGCCAGTTGAGAAATAAAAATATTTGCTATTTTTAATCGTGGCCATCAAAACTGTTTTTAACACGCGATTGCGTTTAGAATGATTGGGCTTATAAAAGCACGTTTCACTCCGGCAGCGACGAACAAGCTGTTTGAGGAAGTATAGCAGCAAATCTTGCGCTGTCTGGCAGATTTTCCACTCAAATGTAGGCTCTGTATCTGTATGCTTTGCGGGTGTGATAAATAAGATTGGCTACATAACGACAAACGAAAATTCAATTTAGCCGGCAGCAATTGTATTTATTGGCCTTTGGGGGGGGGGTTCAAAAGCCAATTACCGGCTAACGGAAACCCTGGTGTGTGTATGCTCCTCTCTACCTTCCAGACTGAGGTCAATATGCGGTTGCGGTTGCGGTCCAGCTCCTCCCAGACGTCAGCTTCCTGGTTGGCCCGGGGCATGCTGGGGGATCCGGGGCGGCGGTCTGGAGGAGGGTTGTTCTCCCCATTGTCACTGAGCTGCTCGTCCTGCAGAACATCGTCTGTGTTCTCCCTCGCCAGGTCCCCAGGGATCAGGGATGCATTGGCCATGCTGAAATTATAGAGGGAATGTTACTCTGATGTCACTAACGGGGGGGACCTACAACGTAATTTCCATACCATTTTTTGTTCCACATACTGTAATTTTTTTGTTTGTTCCATTTGTCACAAGACAAATCAAAAAAGCTAATTAAGTTCTAATCATAGCTCTCATTGGCTGATACAATCATCCAATCGAGAGAGACAAAAACAAAACCATACAAGTTGACATACAGTTCATCCATTCATCAATTAATGAATTCATTAATGTATTCATCCATCCATCCATTCATCCATTCATTCATTGAACAGGTATATTCATTCATTCATTCATTCAACAGGTAGATTCATTCATTCATTCAACAGGTAGATTCATTCATTAATTCGGTAAACAAGTTAAAAGTGTGTGATCGTGAAAGAGACAAGAAAACCCTGAACCCTCAGTGGACCTTCAAACAGTTAATCCAAGATTCCCAGTCTCTGTGTGTGTGTTCCCAGTGTGTGTGTGTGTGTGTGTGTGTGTGTGTGTGTGTGTGTGTGTGTGTGTGTGTGTGTGTGTGTGTGTGTGTGTCTGTGTGTGTGTGTGTGTGTGTGTGTGTGTGTGTGTGTGTTCCCAGTCTCTTACCCCATGTGTGCAGGGGTGAGGCGTGTGTGGTGCTGTGGTGTGGTGGCTGTAGCATTGATGGTCAGAGTACCATCAGATCTAGTCCTCTCCCAGTCATACGGGTCATTCTCCACCACGTTGTAGGTCTTCATACTGTTGTCAAACACTGACATCAGCAGCTACAACACAACAGAAAGTCACATTATGTCATATCCTGAGATACCTAACAGCTTGTACAACATCACTGACTGACTGACTGACAGACAGATACTTAGTACTCCAAAAAGAGGGCTCAGACATTCATACACTCATTGCTATGACATTTTGGAGACAATCTAAGATAATGCAGACAATCAGCCATTCTGAAAACATACACTACATACACAAATATTTCCTGGGACTTAATGTATATTGACACAGGGAACTGTAACAAAATGCCTAGTTCGAACCGTTAAAACACATCGATACTGTACACACACAGAGTAGGTAAAGGGAGAGAGATCTGTCATGTTACCTGATAGTCTGGTTTGGTGAAGTAGTCCAGGTTAGAGATGTGATCCAGGAAGACAGTGAACTCAGCAGGTAGGTGTTTCAGCATGAGCCTGTGGTCATAGGTGTCCTTCAGCTTCCCTACATGCTCCTGGGGAGGGTTCACACATGTTGTTATGGAACTATGGCTCAGTTGGTAGAGCATGGCGCCTGCAACGGCAGGATCGTGGGTTTGATTCCCATGGCCACCTTTACATAAAATGTATGCACGGGTGACTGTAAGTCGCTTTGGATAAAAGTGTCTGCTAAAAGGCATATTCACTGAGTGTACAAAACATTATGAAGTTTACTTGCTCTTTTCATGACATAGACTGACCAGGTGAATCCAGGCGAAATCTATTATCCCTTATTGATGTTATTAAATCCACTTCAATCAGTGTAGATGAAGGGGAGGAGACAGGTTAAATAAAAAAAATTAAGCCTTACGACGATTGAGATTTAAGTAACAAAATATTTAAATGCCTTTGAACAGGGTATGGTAGTAGGTGCCAGGCGCACCGGCTTGTGTCAAGAACTACAATGCTGCTGGGTTTTTCACGTGTGTATCAAGAATGGTCCAGCACCCAAAGGACATCCAGCCAACTTGACACAACTGTGGAAAGCATTGGAGTCAACATGGGCCAGCATCCCTGTGGAACACTTTCGACACATTGTAGAGTCCATGCCCCGACAAATTGAGGCTATTCTGAGGGCAACTCAATATTAGGAAGGTGTTCCTAATGTTTGGTATACTCAGTGTATATATATACAGTGGGGAAAAAAGTATTTAGTCAGCCACCAATTGTGCAAGTTCTCCCACTTAAAAAGATGAGAGAGGCCTGTAATTTTCATCATAGGTACACGTCAACTATGACAGACAAATTGAGAAAAAAAAATCCAGAAAATCACATTGTAGGATTTTTAATGAATTTATTTGCAAATTATGGTGGAAAATAAGTATTTGGTCACCTACAAACAAGCAAGATTTCTGGCTCTCACAGACCTGTAACTTCTTCTTTAAGAGGCTCCTCTGTCCTCCACTCGTTACCTGTATTAATGGCACCTGTTTGAACTTGTTATCAGTATAAAAGACACCTGTCCACAACCTCAAACAGTCACACTCCAAACTCCACTATGGCCAAGACCAAAGAGCTGTCAAAGGACACCAGAAACAAAATTGTAGACCTGCACCAGGCTGGGAAGACTGAATCTGCAATAGGTAAGCAGCTTGGTTTGAAGAAATCAACTGTGGGAGCAATTATTAGGAAATGGAAGACATACAAGACCACTGATAATCTCCCTCGATCTGGGGCTCCACGCAAGATCTCACCCTGTGGGGTCAAAATGATCACAAGAACGGTGAGCAAAAATCCCAGAACCACACGGGGGGACCTAGTGAATGACCTGCAGAGAGCTGGGACCAAAGTAACAAAGCCTACCATCAGTAACACACTACGCCGCCAGGGACTCAAATCCTGCAGTGCCAGACGTGTCCCCCTGCTTAAGCCAGTACATGTCCAAGCCCGTCTGAAGTTTGCTAGAGTGCATTTGGATGATCCAGAAGAGGATTGGGAGAATGTCATATGGTCAGATGAAACCAAAATATAACTTTTTGGTAAAAACTAAACTCGTCGTGTTTGGAGGACAAAGAATGCTGAGTTGCATCCAAAGAACACCATACCTACTGTGAAGCATGGGGGTGGAAACATCATGCTTTGGGGCTGTTTTTCTGCAAAGGGACCAGGACGACTGATCCGTGTAAAGGAAAGAATGAATGGGGCCATGTATCGTGAGATTTTGAGTGAAAACCTCCTTCCATCAGCAAGGGCATTGAAGATGAAACGTGGCTGGGTCTTTCAGCATGACAATGATCCCAAGCACACCGCCCGGGCAACGAAGGAGTGGCTTCGTAAGAAGCATTTCAAGGTCCTGGAGTGGCCTAGCCAGTCTCCAGATCTCAACCCCATAGAAAATCTTTGGAGGGAGTTGAAAGTCCGTGTTGCCCAGCGACAGCCCCAAAACATCACTGCTCTAGAGGAGATCTGCATGGAGGAATGGGCCAAAATACCAGCAACAGTGTGTGAAAACCTTGTGAAGACTTACAGAAACGTTTGACCTGTGTCATTGCCAACAAAGGTTATATAACAAAGTATTGAGAAACTTTTGTTATTGACCAAATACTTATTTTCCACCATAATTTGCAAATAAATTCATAAAAAATCCTACAATGTGATTTTCTGGAATTTTTTTCCTCATTTTGACTGTCATAGTTGACGTGTACCTATGATGAAAATTACAGGCCTCTCTCATCTTTTTAAGTGGGAGAACCTGCACAATTGGTGGCTGACTAAATACTTGTATCCCCCACTGTATATATTTAATTATGTACACAGGTGCATGAGTACATTCATATGCAGCGACGTCAGAGCTGTGACATGTTATTGAGTTAGTCCCTGTCAGCCTCTAGCCAAGTCAAGTTAGCCAAAGCTAACGTTACCATTACGAGTCATGTACGTATGTATCCTGACTATTAGTTCGGCTGAGACTGCTGATTGGTTGGTGTACAGGAAGGAATGTTCAGACTAGATTCTTACTTTGTCTTTGATCTTTCTCCATGGCAACTGTCCAACCATGAACTCCACCAGCATGTAGAAGAGGGACCATAGGTCGTCATGACGACCCATCTCCTTGTTCTTGTGTGCGTTGACGGACGCGTAGCGGACTGTGCCTCTGAACCCTGCTACTGGCCGAGGCTGGGGGGAGAGAGAGACTTCACATCAAGCTGCTGTATGACTAACATGGTAGAACCCTGCTACTGGCCGAGGCTGGGGGGAGAGAGACTTCACATCAAGCTGCTGTATGACTAACATGGTAGAACCCTGCTACTGGCCGAGGCTGGGGGGAGAGAGAGACTTCACATCAAGCTGCTGTATGACTAACATGGTAGAACCCTGCTACTGGCCGAGGCTGGGGAGAGAGAGACTTCACATCAAGCTGCTGTATGACTAACATGGTAGAACCCTGCTACTAACCGAGGCTGGGGGAGAGAGAGACTTCACATCAAGCTGCTGTATGACTAACATGGTAGAACCCTGCTACTGGCCGAGGCTGGGGGGAGAGAGAGACTTCACATCAAGCTGCTGTATGACTAACATGGTAGAACCCTGCTACTAACCGAGGCTGGGGGGGAGAGAGACTTCACATCAAGCTGCTGTATGACTAACATGGTAGAACCCTGCTACTAACCGAGGCTGGGGAGAGAGAGACTTCACATCAAGCTGCTGTATGACTAACATGGTAGAACCCTGCTACTGGCCGAGGCTGGGGGAGAGAGAGACTTCACATCAAGCTGCTGTATGACTAACATGGTAGAACCCTGCTACTAACCGAGGCTGGGGGGAGAGAGAGACTTCACATCAAGCTGCTGTATGACTAACATGGTAGAACCCTGCTACTAACCGAGGCTGGGGGAGAGAGAGACTTCACATCAAGCTGCTGTATGACTAACATGGTAGAACCCTGCTACTGGCCGAGGCTGGGGGAGAGAGAGACTTCACATCAAGCTGCTGTATGACTAACATGGTAGAACCCTGCTACTAACCGAGGCTGGGGGGGAGAGAGACTTCACATCAAGCTGCTGTATGACTAACATGGTAGAACCCTGCTACTGGCCGAGGCTGGGGGGGAGAGAGACTTCACATCAAGCTGCTGTATGACTAACATGGTAGAACCCTGCTACTAACCGAGGCTGGGGGAGAGAGAGACTTCACATCAAGCTGCTGTATGACTAACATGGTAGAACCCTGCTACTAACCGAGGCTGGGGGAGAGAGAGACTTCACATCAAGCTGCTGTATGACTAACATGGTAGAACCCTGCTACTAACCGAGGCTGGGGGGGAGAGAGCTGCTGTATGACTAACATAGTAGAACCTTACATGACAATAGCACACAATCAACAAACAGACATGGCCAGTTTCCTGGACAGATCGAAGCCTAGTCCCGGACTAAAAAAGCGATTTCAATTTAGATTCACCATTAAGCACGCTTTGTAGTCTAGGACTAAGCTTAATATGTGTCCGGGAAACCGGTCCACAGTGTCTAACCACACATGTGGACAGACACTTACCGGTCGGACCTCTTGGCAGGAGTTAGTGAACTGGCGTGCCAGACCAAAGTCCAGCATGTAGCAGGTCCTACAGGTACTGGGGAACCGGCCCATGGCAAAGTTGGACTAGGGGGGAGAGAGAGAGAGAGCGAGAGAGAGAGAGAGAGAGAGAGAGAGAGAGAGAGAGAGAGAGAGAGAGAGAGAGAGAGAGAGAGAGAGAGAGAGAGAGAGAGAGAGAGAGAGAGAGAGAGAGAGAGAGAGAGAGAGAGAGAGAGAGAGAAGAAAAAGAGGAAGGATTTTAATATCAACAATTATAGTCTGATTCTTGTCACTTTCACAGAAAGAAAATGTCAAATTACTGCTGATGATGATGATCTCTTCATTCCAAAAAGCTAGAGTCCCTAAGCATACACACAAACACACTCCACCCTCACACACACACACACACACACACAGTCCCTGCCTGTCTCACCGGTTTGATGTCTCTGTGCAGGAAGCCAACAGAGTGGATGCTCTCTATAGCTTCTAGTATCTGTTGTCCCAGTCTCAGGGTGCTGCTGACTGTAAACGTGCCCCGCGTCATACTGCGCCTCAGGTCTGCCAGGTTACGCCCCTAAAAACACACAACCCATGTAGCCTCCATACTCACTCACAAACACTTAACACTTAGTCACATCAGCTCACTGACATCACTATAGAGAATTAGAGTTGTGTAAACACACAAGGTGACGAGGAGGCTCATCCTTACCTGAAGCTCCATCACCACATAGTTGAAGCGGTCATTACGGCCGCATCCAACAAAGCGACACACGTGGTCTTTACCTGGAAGACACAATAGAATAAGGCATTGTTTATGACATAGTATAATCACATTCCACTGTGCTCCAGTGCCCTCCCCCATCCAGGCCACCCCAGCCAAGCTCAGCCTGCCGCTGGTCCTACTGATTTATGGTCTGTGAGTGTGTCCGTGTGTTAGAGTGTGTGTGCTTGTCTCAGGGGACCCTGCTTCACAGCCAGACTCCGGCCAGCAGCCACACCCCAGAGCCCTTCTACACAGCAACACAGACCAGAGCCCTTCTATACACACACAGCAACACAGACCAGAGCCCTTCTACACACACACAGCAACACAGACCAGAGCCCTTCTACACACACAGCAACACAGACCAGAGCCCTTCTACACACACACAGCAACACAGACCAGAGCCCTTCTATACACACAGCAACACAGACCAGAGCCCTTCTACACACACAGCAACACAGACCAGAGCCCTTCTACACACACACAGCAACACAGACCAGAGCCCTTCTATACACACAGCAGCACAGACCAGAGCCCTTCTACACAAACAGCAGCACAGACCACAGACCAGCCCTTCTACACACACACAGCAACACAGACCAGAGCCCTTCTATACACACAGCAGCACAGACCAGAGCCCTTCTACACAAACAGCAGCACAGACCAGAGCCCTTCTATACAAACAGCAGCACAGACCAGAGCCCTTCTACACACACAGCAACACAGACCAGAGCCCTTCTATACACACAGCAACACAGACCAGAGCCCTTCTACACAAACAGCAGCACAGACCAGAGCCCTTCTACACACACAGCAACACAGACCAGAGCCCTTCTATACACACAGCAACACAGACCAGAGCCCTTCTATACACACAGCAACACAGACCAGAGCCCTTCTACACACACAGCAACACAGACCAGAGCCCTTCTATACACACAGCAACACAGACCAGAGCCCTTCTACACACACAGCAACACAGACCAGAGCCCTTCTATACACACAGCAACACAGACCAGAGCCCTTCTACACAAACAGCAGCACAGACCAGAGCCCTTCTACACACACAGCAACACAGACCAGAGCCCTTCTATACACACAGCAACACAGACCAGAGCCCTTCTACACAAACAGCAGCACAGACCAGAGCCCTTCTACACACACAGCAACACAGACCAGAGCCCTTCTATACACACAGCAACACAGACCAGAGCCCTTCTATACACACAGCAACACAGACCAGAGCCCTTCTATACACACAGCAACACAGACCAGAGCCCTTCTATACACACAGCAACACAGACCAGAGCCCTTCTACACAAACAGCAGCACAGACCAGAGCCCTTCTACACACACAGCAACACAGACCAGAGCCCTTCTATACACACAGCAACACAGACCAGAGCCCTTCTATACACACAGCAACACAGACCAGAGCCCTTCTATACACACAGCAACACAGACCAGAGCCCTTCTATACACACAGCAACACAGACCAGAGCCCTTCTATACACACAGCAACACAGACCAGAGCCCTTCTATACACACAGCAACACAGACCAGAGCCCTTCTATACACACAGCAACACAGACCAGAGCCCTTCTATACACACAGCAACACAGACCAGAGCCCTTCTATACACACAGCAACACAGACCAGAGCCCTTCTATACACACAGCAGCACAGACCAGAGCCCTTCTACACAAACAGCAGCACAGACCAGAGCCCTTCTATACAAACAGCAGCACAGACCAGAGCCCTTCTACACACACAGCAACACAGACCAGAGCCCTTCTATACACACAGCAACACAGACCAGAGCCCTTCTACACAAACAGCAGCACAGACCAGAGCCCTTCTACACACACAGCAACACAGACCAGAGCCCTTCTATACACACAGCAACACAGACCAGAGCCCTTCTATACACACAGCAACACAGACCAGAGCCCTTCTACACACACAGCAACACAGACCAGAGCCCTTCTATACACACAGCAACACAGACCAGAGCCCTTCTACACACACAGCAACACAGACCAGAGCCCTTCTATACACACAGCAACACAGACCAGAGCCCTTCTACACAAACAGCAGCACAGACCAGAGCCCTTCTACACACACAGCAACACAGACCAGAGCCCTTCTATACACACAGCAACACAGACCAGAGCCCTTCTACACAAACAGCAGCACAGACCAGAGCCCTTCTACACACACAGCAACACAGACCAGAGCCCTTCTATACACACAGCAACACAGACCAGAGCCCTTCTATACACACAGCAACACAGACCAGAGCCCTTCTATACACACAGCAACACAGACCAGAGCCCTTCTATACACACAGCAACACAGACCAGAGCCCTTCTATACACACAGCAACACAGACCAGAGCCCTTCTACACACACAGCAGCACAGACCAGGGAGCTACCCCACTTTACTCTACTCTCCCATACACTCATTCTCTCACTCCATTTTCAACCTCATCTTCACTCTCTCTCCTCCTTTTCCTCCTCCCCTTCCCAGCTTCATCATAATTGACGGCACGCAAATGCTTGAAAAGCGTGAGAGGGGCTAGGCCTACCATACATGTTTTTTTTCACCCCTAAAATAGTCTACAAAGGCTTATTTTAAAGGTATTTTATCTCAATATCAAATCATTTCTGGGTAACAATTAAGTACCTTACTGTGATTGTTTTCAATTAAAATGGTCAAAAAGAAACAAAAATAGCTCCTTAGCGAAGACTAATTTATCAAGCAAGAATTTTGCTAGGACTGTTTGGAAGTGGCCTGAGTGGGAAGGGAAAAACTGAACTATCTGTTATTAGCAGAGAGGTTTGGAACTCACCAGGCAGGCCAAAACTCCCTCCCACCATAACAGGCTGAAATTTCCGGCGGTCTTTTCAAACAGCTCTTACACTAAAAGACCATTATCATCATTTTCACAATTTCACAGTATTATTCCAACCTCATAGTGTGGAAATATATATAAAACACAGGAAATCGTGTTTTTGACTGCACTGGGCCTTTAAGCCTTTCAGTCAATGTTTGTTGAAAAAAAGAGGGTAGAGGAGAAATGTTGGGGGATGGGAGGATGGGAAGAGTTTAGCTGGTTTCAAGTTACATCCTCCTTCCCTAGAACTACAGTGAGGGAAAAAAGTATTTGATCCCCTGCTGATTTTGTACGTTTGCCCACTGACAAAGACGTGATCAGTCTATAATTTTAATGGTAGATTTATTTGAACAGTGAGAGACAGAATAACAACAAAAAAATCCTGAAAAACGCATGTCAAAAATTGTATAAATTGATTTGCATTTTAATGAGGGAAATAAGTATTTGACCCCCTCTCAATCAGAAAGATTTCTGGCTCCCAGGTGTCTTTTATACAGGAAACGAGCTGAGATTAGGAGCACACTCGTAAAAATGTATGCACACATGACTGTAAATCGCTTTGGATAAAAGCGTCTGCTAAATGGCATATTTATTTATTTATTTATTCTTGTTACCTGTATAAAAGACACCTGTCCACAGAAGCAATCAATCAATCAGATTCCAAA
Organism: Coregonus lavaretus; assembly: GCF_964263955.1. Classification (NCBI taxonomy): domain Eukaryota; kingdom Metazoa; phylum Chordata; class Actinopteri; order Salmoniformes; family Salmonidae; genus Coregonus; species Coregonus lavaretus. The sequence continues at coordinate 36,566,265 of NC_140014.1, forward strand.
CTCTCCACCATGGCCAAGACCAAAGAGCTCTCCAAGGATGTCAGGGACAAGATTGTAGACCTACACAAGGCTGGAATGGGCTACAAGACCATCGCCAAGCAGCTTGGTGAGAAGGTGACAACAGTTGGTGCGATTATTTGCAAATGGAAGAAACACAAAAGAACCGTCAATCTCCCTCGGCCTGGGGCTCCATGCAAGATCTCACCTCGTGGAGTTGCAATGATCATGAGAACGGTGAGGAATCAGCCCAGAACTACACGGGAGGATCTTGTCAATGATCTCAAGGCAGCTGGGACCATAGTCACCAAGAAAACAATTGGTAAAACACTACGCCGTGAAGGACTGAAATCCTGCAGCGCCCACAAGGTCCCCCTGCTCAAGAAAGCATATATACAGGCCCGTCTGAAGTTTGCCAATGAACATCTGAATGATTCAGAGGAGAACTGGGTGAAAGTGTTGTGGTCAGATGAGACCAAAATGGAGCTATTTGGCATCAACTCAACTCGCCGTGTTTGGAGGAGGAGGAATGCTGCCTATGACCCCAAGAACACCATCCCCACCGTCAAACATGGAGGTGGAAACATTATGCTTTGGGGGTGTTTTTCTGCTAAAGGGACAGGACAACTTCACCGCATCAAAGGGACGATGGACGGGGCCATGTACCGTCAAATCTTGGGTGAGAACCTCCTTCCCTCAGCCAGGGCATTGAAAATGGGTTGTGGAATGGTATTCCAGCATGACAATGACCCAAAACACACGGCCAAGGCAACAAAGGAGTGGCTCAAGAAGAAGCACATTAAGGTCCTGGAGTGGCCTAGCCAGTCTCCAGACCTTAATCCCATAGACAATCTGTGGAGGGAGCTGAAGGTTCGAGTTGCCAAACGTCAGCCTCGAAACCTTAATGACTTGGAGAAGATCTGCAAAGAGGAGTGGGACAAAATCCCTCCTGAGATGTGTGCAAACCTGGTGGCCAACTACAAGAAACGTCTGACCTCTGTGATTGCCAACAATGGTTTTGCCACCAAGTACTAAGTCATGTTTTGCAAAGGGGTCAAATACTTATTTCCCTTATTAAAATGCAAATCAATTGATAACATTTTTGACATGCGTTTTTCTGGATTCTTTTGTTGTTATTATGTCTCTCACTGTTCAAATAAACCTACCATTAAAATTATAGACTGATCATGTCTTTGTCAGTGGGCAAACGTACAACATCAGCAGGGGATCAAATACTTTTTTCCCTCACTGTATAATCCTCTAGCACACAACCATTAGACAAACAACCATTAGAAAGCAAACATGATCCTTCCCAGACCATCGATTTTCCTCTAATAATCCCTTTCCGCCTTTTCCTTATACCTGAAAGGTATTGCCGGTATCAAAGCCTAAACTTTTTCAGTAAACTTCTGCCTATGGCTTAGTATGAAACGTAGCCGTAATGCAATGACACACACTACACTCTTAACCTCTTGATGGTCGCTAGGCAGCGACAGTTAACCATCCTCCTGGCAGTTCTAAACTTTGTAAGGCATGTCACTTCCCCCATCTCTTCACATAACCAACCACATTCACTGTTTTCTTAACCACAACTGGATGGATCCATAAAGAATTACGGGGGGAATAAATATCACTGAATGACGAAAATATTGGAAGAAACTAGGCTAATGCAATTGAAGGTATTAAATTGTTGCTTACTGAAACTCCCCAAGTCATCCAATCATTGTAATAAATGTGTGTGGTCAACTAGATGATAATTTCTGAACCATTTTGATTGGGACAGCGTCATTGCGCTGCTTTGAGACAAGCGTGGGGACTCAATCAATGTCCGATTTTTGTTTTCACTGAATCTCCGTTTGGATATTGGTTAGGCTACAATCAGGCTGTGGAAATGTTGGCTAAGGTGAGTACTGCTCATGATCATCTTGTCTAGTTGGCTCATTTATTACAACATTTTGCCAGCATGTTATGTATTTTAACAAGTGGATTATTTTGCTTTTCACTCGCAGTCGCTTAGTAGCCTGGGCCTATTCCCGAACCAAAGCATGTGACTTCACTGACTTTCACTGAATCTCCGTCTGTATAGGCTATTTGATCATTGGTTTCTGGCTGGGCAAATAAGTGGAGCTTGGGAGCTTTTGTGAAAGAGCCCAGTTAGAAAGATATGGCATATAGAAGCAAACCGGATGGGCATCATGAAAATGATCGGAGAGGTTGCGAGTAGAAGAAGTTCAGGAGAAAAAACTAACAAAATATAATTATTGTAAAATTGACTGTGTCCATAAAATGTATATAGTAAGTATAAGATGGAAGTAGAGGCCTAAGCATTGTTGTTCACTAGTTTACTCCAATTAGGGAAGGGGTGGATATGTATGTGTATGTATGTACAGTGGGGAAAAAAAGTATTTAGTCAGCCACCAATTGTGCAAGTTCTCCCACTTAAAAAGATGAGAGAGGCCTGTAATTTTCATCATAGGTACACGTCAACTATGACAGACAAATTGAGAAGAAAAAAATCCAGAAAATCACATTGTAGGATTTTGAATGAATTTATTTGCAAATTATGGTGGAAAATAAGTATTTGGTCACCTACAAACAAGCAAGATTTCTGGCTCTCACAGACCTGTAACTTCTTCTTTAAGAGGCTCCTCTGTCCTCCACTCGTTACCTGTATTAATGGCACCTGTTTGAACTTGTTATCAGTATAAAAGACACCTGTCCACAACCTCAAACAGTCACACTCCAAACTCCACTATGGCCAAGACCAAAGAGCTGTCAAAGGACACCAGAAACAAAATTGTAGACCTGCACCAGGCTGGGAAGACTGAATCTGCAATAGGTAAGCAGCTTGGTGTGAAGAAATCAACTGTGGGAGCAATTATTAGGAAATGGAAGACATACAAGACCACTGATAATCTCCCTCGATCTGGGGCTCCACGCAAGATCTCACCCCGTGGGGTCAAAATGATCACAAGAACGGTGAGCAAAAATCCCAGAACCACACGGGGGGACCTAGTGAATGACCTGCAGAGAGCTGGGACCAAAGTAACAAAGCCTACCATCAGTAACACACTACGCCGCCAGGGACTCAAATCCTGCAGTGCCAGACGTGTCCCCCTGCTTAAGCCAGTACATGTCCAGGCCCGTCTGAAGTTTGCTAGAGTGCATTTGGATGATCCAGAAGAGGATTGGGAGAATTTCATATGGTCAGATGAAACCAAAATAGAACTTTTTGGTAAAAACTCAACTCGTCGTGTTTGGAGGACAAAGAATGCTGAGTTGCATCCAAAGAACACCATACCTACTGTGAAGCATGGGGGTGGAAACATCATGCTTTGGGGCTGTTTTTCTGCAAAGGGACCAGGACGACTGATCCGTGTAAAGGAAAGAATGAATGGGGCCATGTATCGTGAGATTTTGAGTGAAAACCTCCTTCCATCAGCAAGGGCATTGAAGATGAAACGTGGCTGGGTCTTTCAGCATGACAATGATCCCAAACACACCGCCCGGGCAACGAAGGAGTGGCTTCGTAAGAAGCATTTCAAGGTCCTGGAGTGGCCTAGCCAGTCTCCAGATCTCAACCCCATAGAAAATCTTTGGAGGGAGTTGAAAGTCCGTGTTGCCCAGCGACAGCCCCAAAACATCACTGCTCTAGAGGAGATCTGCATGGAGGAATGGGCCAAAATACCAGCAACAGTGTGTGAAAACCTTGTGAAGACTTACAGAAAACGTTTGACCTGTGTCATTGCCAACAAAGGGTATATAACAAAGTATTGAGAAACTTTTGTTATTGACCAAATACTTATTTTCCACCATAATTTGCAAATAAATTCATTAAAAATCCTACAATGTGATTTTCTGGAAAAAAAATTCTCATTTTGTCTATCATAGTTGACGTGTACCTATGATGAAAATTACAGGCCTCTCTCATCTTTTTAAGTGGGAGAACTTGCACAATTGGTGGCTGACTAAATACTTTTTTCCCCCACTGTATGTATGTATGTATGTGTGTATATGTGTGTATGTATGTATATATATATATATATATATATATAAACATGGGGGATTGGAAGTGATGCTGTCACGGATGCCGCCGAGGCTGCTCCTCCTCCTTGCTTGGGCAGGCTTCGGCGTTCGTCGTCCCCGGAGTACTAGCTACTACCGCTTGATGTTTTCGATGTTTGTTTTGTCATGTCTAGTTGGTGCACCTGTTTCGTATTCTGTATTGATTATGTCACCTATAAGTTCCCCTGTGTTATATTTGCATTTGTGTGTTATTGTCCGCTTGTCTTGAATGTATAGGTTCGGTACCTTGGCTATTCGTATTGTTTTACGCACTCCGCGTATTTGTTCGCCTCTGGTGTTTTGAGGCCGTTTATTTTGTGTACCTATTGAGTATCAGTAAAGTCGTCTTGACTTATCCTCTGTGTCCTGCGCTTGACTTCACCACCGCATCCACATCAGCACTCTTGACAGATGCAGACAATTACATTGATGGAAGTTACAATCTATCTGCAATATTAAAGCTGATCTACCCCCTAAAAATAAACAAAAGCAGAAAAAAAGAAGTGGAGGTGGTATAGCTCATCTATCACTGATCAGAAACATTTAGCATGCAATAATGTAGCCCGAATCACGTATAGGCCTATTATTTTGCTCGATAGCGTATATGCAGCTCCAAAAGCCCACGGAGGTTGTGAAATATGAACACGAGACTCACATGCTTTTGAAAATAGGATAGCTATTATTTTCTATCAGTATCATGATGAAGATACTCTCAATGTAAGACCCTACGCCTGCTCCCTAACAAAGTGGAGTGAGGGTAGGAAAGAGATGAAACGTGGATTAAAAAAGCATGGGCTTGGGCTCTGTTTCAAAATATCACTTTTTTACATGATAGCGGTTCCACACGTTCACGTGACACAAGTTGAAAATATTTTTGGTATTTTATTCTGTTATATTCTTATTATATATTCTTATTACAAAATATTGTATATGTGTGCTAACTGTGATCGGGGTAGGTGTGTCTTGTCTGTTTAATGAACAAAATAATTAACTATTGATTTCAGTAATTTGGACGTAACATAATTAAACTCAAAATATGCCATTCAATTGTTTTGAAAATACATTTTAATAGTCTTATAATGTTTCTTAAGACCTGTATTTGTTATTGATGGTGTATATTCAATGGATTTATTAAGATAAACGCCCACCCACATCTGCACACCACTACTACCACTAGCCATCATCATGCCATGAGCACCAGGAGCTAGAAAAGGCCTACGCAGGCAAGAATAGACCCACTCTGCCCTCTATCCCAACATAGACCCACTCTGCCCTCTATCCCAACATAGCCCGCCCTGCCCTCTATCCCAACATAGCCCCGCCCTGCCCTCTATCCCAACATAGCCCCGCCCAACACTTCCTTGTTTCCTTTCTCTACATTACCCTTCAGAGTCAGCGTATCCCTTTGCCTTATCGAGTAGCAGACCATGAACCTTTAAGAAAATATACAACAATATAAATTCCATCTCTTGACATTAAATTAGGTTGAATGTGTACTTTGAAATGACTACTGGTCAGTTTAGGGCAGGGGGATGGTTGAGTTTTGGGCAGATGGCTAGTGGTTGAGTTTAGAGTAGGAGGGTTGTGGTTGAGTTTAGGGTAGGACGGTTGTGGTTGAGTTTAGGGTAGGAGGGTTGTGGTTGAGTTTAGGGTAGGAGGGTTGTGGTTGAGTTTAGGGTAGGAGGGTTGTGGTTGAGTTTAGGGTAGGAGGGTTGTGGTTGAGTTTAGGGTAGGAGGGTTGTGGTTGAGTTTAGGGTAGGGTAGGAGGGTTGTGGTTGAGTTTAGGGTAGGAGGGTTGTGGTTGAGTTTAGGGTAGGAGGGTTGTGGTTGAGTTTAGGGTAGGAGGGTTGTGGTTGAGTTTAGGGTAGGGTAGGAGGGTTGTGGTTGAGTTTAGGGCAGGCTTGTGGTTGCGATTAGGGCAGGAAGCTATGGTTGAGTTTAGGGCAGGTGGTTGATGGTTGAGTTTAGGGTAGGGTTGGGTGGGCAGGGGGAAGGTTAAGTACACGTAATTGGGGTTTACCCTGGAGTTTCTTGAGGACGGCCACCTCCATCTTGAGGACCTGTTTGGGTCGCCCTGCCCTCTATCCCAACATAGCCCCGCCCAACACTTCCTTGTTTCCTTTCTCTACATTACCCTTCAGAGTCAGCGTATCCCTTTGCCTTATCGAGTAGCAGACCATGAACCTTTAAGAAAATATACAACAATATAAATTCCATCTCTTGACATTAAATTAGGTTGAATGTATACTTTGAAATGACTACTGGTCAGTTTAGGGCAGGGGGTTGGTTGAGTTTTGGGCAGATGGCTAGTGGTTGAGTTTAGAGTAGGAGGGTTGTGGATGAGTTTAGGGTAGGAGGGTTGTGGTTGAGTTTAGGGTAGGAGGGTTGTGGTTGAGTTTAGGGTAGGAGGGTTGTGGTTGAGTTTAGGGTAGGAGGGTTGTGGTTGAGTTTAGGGTAGGAGGGTTGTGGTTGAGTTTAGGGTAGGGTAGGAGGGTTGTGGTTGAGTTTAGGGTAGGAGGGTTGTGGTTGAGTTTAGGGTAGGAGGGTTGTGGTTGAGTTTAGGGTAGGAGGGTTGTGGTTGAGTTTAGGGTAGGAGGGTTGTGGTTGAGTTTAGGGTAGGAGGGTTGTGGTTGAGTTTAGGGTAGGGTAGGAGGGTTGTGGTTGAGTTTAGGGCAGGCTTGTGGTTGCGATTAGGGCAGGAAGCTATGGTTGAGTTTAGGGCAGGTGGTTGATGGTTGAGTTTAGGGTAGGGTTGGGTGGGCAGGGGGAAGGTTAAGTACACGTAATTGGGGTTTACCCTGGAGTTTCTTGAGGACGGCCACCTCCATCTTGAGGACCTGTTTGGGCTGCTGTGCTGACTCCACCTTCAGAGCAACACTGACCCTGGTCAGCAGGTCCAACGCCTCGTAGATCTCCCCGAAGCCACCGCCGCCGATCTTCTTTGCCTACACACACATCCCAAGGCAAAACGTCATATCATAATGTGGAAAACATATGTTAATTCTTATATTTTTCAATCTTCCCATCATCCAACCTTCCTCCCCCATTCCTAGACACATTTACATGTTTCTTCCTCCCTAATCAGTATCCACACACAAACACGAAAAACACACACACACAATCTTGTGTGACACAAGCAGCTCAACTCAAAGGGATTAGCAGTGGCAGAGTTACATAACATCAGCACCTCAGTCAGTACTAGGGTTGAATAATTTCTTGGTATCACTTTTCTTCCGGGTAATCCAGTATTTTCCGCCAAAACCGGAAGTGTAATTCAAAAGTATTATAAAGCATATAAAGTTGAAGTCAGAAGTTTACATACACTTAGGTTGGAGTCATTAAAACTCGTTTTTCAACCACTCCACACATTTCTTGTTAACAAACTATAGTTTTGGCAAGTCGGTTAGGACATCTACTTTGTGCATGACACAAGTAATTTTTCCAATAATTGTTTAGAGACAGATTATTTCACTTATAATTCACTGTATCACAATTCCAGTGGGTCAGAAGTTTACATACACTAAGTAGACTGTGCCTTTAAACATCTTGGAAAATTCCAGAACATTATGTCATGGCTTTAGAAGCTTCTGATAGGATAATTGACATAATTGGAGGTGTACCTGTGGATGTATTTCAAGGCCTACCTTCAAACTCAGTGCCTCTTTGCTTGACATCATGGGAAAATCAAAAGAAATCAGCCAAGACCTCAGAAAAAAAACTGTAGACCTCCACAAGTCTGGTTCATCCTTGGGAGCAATTTCCAAACGCCTGAAGATACCACGTTCATCTGTACAAACAATAGTACGCAAGTATAAACACCATGGGACCACGCAGCCGTCATACTGCTCAGGAAGGAGACGCGTTCTGTCTCCTAGAGATGAACGTACCTTGGTGCGAAAAGTGGAAATCAATCCCAGAACAACAGCAAAGGACCTTGTGAAGATGCTGGAGGAAACAGGTACAAAAGTATCTATATCCACAGTAAAACGAGTCCTATATCGACATAACATTTACATCATTTAGCAGATGCTCTTATCCAGAGCGACTTACAAATAGGTGCATTCACCATATAGCCAGTGGGATAACCACTTTACAATATGTTTATTTTTATTATTATTATTATTATTTATTTTTTCTTTGGGGTGGGGTAAGGGGGGGTAGAAGGATTACTTTATCCTATCCCATGTATTCCTTAAAGAGGTGGGGTTTCAAGTGTCTCCGGAAGGTGGTGAGTGACTCCGCTGTCCTGGCGTCGTGAGGGATCTTGTTCCACCATTGGGGTGCCAGAGCAGCGAACAGTTTTGACTGGGCTGAGCGGGAACTGTGCTTCCGCAGAGGTGGGGGGGCCAGCAGGTCAGAGGTGGATGAACGCAATGCCCTTGTTTGGGTGTAGGGACTGATGAGAGCCTGAAGGTACGGAGGTGCCGTTCCCCTCACAGCTCCGTAGGCAAGCACCATGGTTTTGTAGCAGATGCGAGCTTCAACTGGAAGCCAGTGGAGTGTGCGGAGGAGCGGGGTGACGTGAGAGAACTTGGGAAGGTTGAACACCAGACGGGCTGCGGCATTCTGGATGAGTTGTAGGGGTTTAATGGCACAGGCAGGGAGCCCAGCCAACAGCGAGTTGCAGTAATCCAGACAGGAGTGCCTGGATTAGGACCTGTGCCGCTTCCTGTGTAAGGCAGGGTCGTACTCTCCGAATGTTGTAGAGCATGAACCTACAGGATCGGGTCACCGCCTTGATGTTAGCGGAGAATGACAGGGTGTTGTCCAGGGTCAGGCCAAGGCTCTTCGCACTCTGGGAGGAGGACACAACGGAGTTGTCAACCGTGATGGCGAGATCATGGAACGGGCAGTCCTTCCCCGGGAGGAAGAGCAGCTCCGTCTTGCCGAGGTTCAGCTTGAGATGGTGATCCGTCATCCACACTGATATGTCTGCCAGACATGCAGAGATGCGATTCGCCACCTGGTTATCAGAAGGGGGAAAGGAGAAGATTAGTTGTGTGTCATCTGCATAGCAATGATAGGAAAGGCCATGTGAGGATATGACAGAGCCAAGTGACTTGGTGTATAGCGAGAATAGGAGAGGGCCTAGAACTGAGCCCTGGGGGATACCAGTGGTGAGAGCACGTGGTGCGGAGACAGATTCTCGCCACGCCACTTGGTAGGAGCGACCGGTCAGGTAGGACGCAATCCAAGAGTGAGCCGCGCTGGAGATGCCCAACTCGGAGAGGGTGGAGAGGAGGATCTGATGGTTCACAGTATCAAAGGCAGCAGACAGGTCTATAAGGACAAGAGCAGAGGAGAGAGAGTTAGCTTTAGCAGTGCGGAGAGCCTCCATGACACAGAGAAGAGCAGTCTCAGTTGAATGACCAGTCTTGAAACCTGACTGGTTTGGATCAAGAAGGTCATTCTGAGAGAGATAGCAAGAGAGTTGGCTAAAGACGTTACGCTCAAGAGTTTTGGAGAGAAAAGAAAGAAGGGTTACTGGTCTGTAGTTGTTGACATCAGAGGGATCGAGTGTTGGTTTTTTGAGAAGGTGTGCAACTCTCGCTCTCTTGAAGACGGAAGGGACATAGCCAGCGGTCAAGGATGAGTTGATGAGCGAGGTGAGGTAAGGGAGAAGGTCACCGGAGATGGTCTGGAGAAGAGAGGATGGGATAGGGTCAAGCGGGCAGGTTGTTGGGAGGCCGGCCGTCACAAATCGCAAGATTTCATCTGGAGAGAGAGGGGAGAAAGAAGTCAAAGCATAGGGTAGGGCAGTGTGAGCAGGACCAGCAGTGTCATTTGACTTAACAAACGAGGATCGGATGTCGTCAACCTTCTTTTCAAAATGGTTGACGAAGTCATCCACAGAGAGGGAGGAGGGGAGGGGAGGGGGAGGAGGATTCAGCAGGGAGGAGAAGGTGGCAAAGAGTTTCCTAGGGTTAGAGGCAGATGCTTGGAATTTAGAGTGGTAGAAAGTGGCTTTAGCAGCAGAAACAGATGAAGAAAATGTAGAGAGGAGGGAGTGAAAAGATGCCAGGTCCGCAGGGAGTCTAGTTTTCCTCCATTTTCGCTCGGCTGCCCGGAGCCCTGTTCTGTGAGCTCGCAATGAGTCGTCAAGCCACGGAGCAGGAGGGGAGGACCGAGCCGGCCGGGAGGAGAGCGGACATAGAGAGTCAAAGGATGCAGAAATGGAGGAGAGGAGGGTTGAGGAGGCAGAATCAGGAGATTGGAGGGAGAAGGATTGAGCAGAGGGAAGAGATGATAGGATGGAAGAGGAGAGAGTAGCGGGAGAGAGAGAGCGAAGGTTGCGACGACGCATTACCATCTGAGTAGGGGCAGAGTGAGTAGTATTGGAGGAGAGCGAGAGATAAAAGGATACAAAGTGGTGGTCGGACACATGGAGGGGAGTTGCAGTGAGATTAGTAGAAGAACAGCATCTAGTAAAGATGAGGTCAAGCGTATTGCCTGCCTTGTGAGTAGGGGGGGACGGAGAGAGGGTGAGGTCAAAAGAGGAGAGGAGTGGAAAGAAGGAGGCAGACAGAAATTAGTCAAAGGTAGACGTAGGGAGGTTGAAGTCACCCAGAACTGTGAGGGGTGAGCCATCCTCAGGAAAGGAACTTATCAAGGCGTCAAGCTCATTGATGAACACTCCAAGGGAACCTGGAGGGCGATAAATGACAAGGATGTTAAGCTTGAAAGGGCTAGTGACTGTGACAGCATGGAATTCAAATGAGGAGATAGACAGATGGGTTAGGGGAAAAAGAGAGAATGTCCACTTGGGAGAGATGAGGATTCCTGTGCCACCACCCCGCTGACCAGATGCTCTCGGGGTATGCGAGAACACATGGTCAGACGAGGAGAGAGCAGTAGGAGTAGCAGTGTTTTCAGTGGTAATCCATGTTTCCGTCAGCGCCAGGAAGTCGAGGGACTGGAGGGTAGCATAGGCTGAGATGAACTCTGCCTTGTTGGCCGCAGAACGGCAGTTCCAGAGGCTGACGGAGACCTGGAACTCGACGTGGGTTGTGCATGCAGGGACCACCAGGTTAGAGAGGCAGCAGCCACGCGGTGTGAGGCGTTTGTATAGCCTGTGCGGAGAGGAGAGAACAGGGATAGACAGAGGCATAGTTGACAGGCTACAGAAAATGGCTACAATAATGCAAAGGAGATCGGAATGAAATGAACTAAACATCTGGGAAAGCAAGAGAGCGGGGCCTCCCTCACTTACGTTTCACTGAAACACCCAAATATAACTCTCCCAACTTCCACCTCAGAAACTATAATTGTTGTAAACTACAGCGGTTCAATGTTTTCTAGGAATAGACTAACTTAGTTTATTCAGCTAGCTAACTTGGTACAGTATTCTTCTGTGAAAACCGTCCAGGGCACCTAGTCATATGACACCACAGCGAACTAGCATGCCGGACTCCAACAACACGGTTTAGCACCAATACTCGGCCACAACAAACCACCAGTGTGTCAACACGCCAAGCAGATCATTCGTGTCCGTGTCTAAAGTTGTGGGCTAGTCCGGACAGCTTGAGCGTGTCCGTCGTCAACTTATTCAGCCAGTTAGTTAGCTAGAATAGTTAGCATACTAGCTAGCCATTTCTTTCTGCCAACGAAGAAACCCGTCCTCCCACGGCACGAACACACAGAGAGAGCCAAGCTAACGTTAACTAGTCACCCATGTCCCGAATTCCCTTGAACGACTCTGGGTACCAATATGTAAAAACAAAACACAAATGTAGGTTATAACTTACCCCTAGCAGCTACTGTTAGCTAGCCAAGTGCAAAGCTAGCCACTGAATTGACTCAGCCAGTTCGCGTCTGAAAGGCCGCTCAGCAAGGAAGAAGCCACTGCTCCAAAACCGCCATAAAAAAGCCAGACTACAGTTTGCAACTGCACATGGGGACAAAGATCGTACTTTTTTGAGAAATGTCCTCTGGTCTGATGAAACAAAAATAGAACTGTTTGGCCATAATGACCATTGTTATGTTTGGAGGAAAAAGGGGGTGCCGAAGAACACCATCCCAACCGTGAATCACGGGGGTGGCAGCATCATGATGTGGGGGTGCTTTGCTGCATGAGGGACTGGTGCACTTCACAAAATAGATGGCATCATGAGGAAGGAAAATGATGTGGATATATTGAAGAAACATCTCAAGACATCAGTCAGGAAGTTAAAGCTTGGTCGCAAATGGGTCTTCCAAATGGACAATGACCCCAAGCATACTTCCAAAGTTGTGGAAAAATGGCTTAAGGACAACAAAGTCAAGGTATTGGAGTGGCCATCACAAAGCCCTGACCTCAATCCTATAGAAAATGTGTGGGAAGAACTGAAAAAGCGTGTGTGAGCAAGGAGGCCTACAAACCTGACTCAGTTACACTAGCCCTGTCAGGAGGAATGGGCCAAAATTCACCCAACTTATTGTGGGAAGCTTGTGGAAGGCTCCTCGAAACGTTTGACCCAAGTTAAACAATTTAAAGGCAATGCTACCAAATAGTAATTGAGTGTATGTAAACTTCTGAACCACTGGGAATGTGATGAAAGAAATAAAAGCTGAAATAAATAATTCTCTCTACTATTATTCTGACATTTCACATTCTTAAAATAAAGTGGTGATCCTAACTGACCTAAGACAGGGAATTTTTACTAGGATTAAATGTCAGGAATTGTGAAAAACTGAGTTTAAATGTATTTGGCTAAGGTCTATGTAAACTTCCGACTTCAACTGTAAATATGTCTAGATTTGATTGGAGCTTTGATCAGCATGAAAATTCAAACCTGATGCTACCTGAGCCTGATGAGCCATATATTAAATAAATGTTATGAACCCTACATAAACGACATTTAATTAGCCCAAGCCCAAAAAAGCCCAAATGATTGTGCCATTAGCCAATACATACATGATATATAGGCTACTGCACATTACGCACGACAGAAAAACATAAAATCCCATAGATGTAGTTGGCTATATGGTCTCTTGGGTAAATAAATGAGACTAGCTCCAGTAGGCTAATGTTTTTTAGTGTGAACTGTATTACTGTACTGTACGAAGATTGACTGGTTATGGGTCTGAATAATTAACTGCTATAGCCTACCACCATCGCACATTCTCTCTTCTTTCAAACTACCCGTTCTATTGGCTGCTGTATTTAACATCCAGCAAAAAAGAGCTTGCTTCCCTCTTCGAATAGTCTATTGGTATAAGAAATGCTAAAAGAATTATGTCCAGCAAGCTATCTAGTCTAGCTTTTCCTGCATGGGACTCCTAGAGCTAAGGAGCGTTTTTTAAGGAGAGGCCAGTGGAGCACAGTTGCTTGCGTATTGCGCAAGAGACAGAGGCTATACGTTAGAAGCTTATTATGCATAACCCATAATTAATTAGCTAAATATAAGGCTAATACTGCATTAAATGTATTACCTGAAAGAGGTAGGCTAGGACATCTATATATAGGGCTATATATCAATCTAGAACAGGATGATCTATTTTGGATGTAATTTGAATGGAATTGATGGAGAGAGAGAAAGACTGCGAGAGAGTGCTTGCGTGTGCACTGATTTAAATCAATGATATTCGAGTGATAGGCTGTTTTAAAACTCTGCAGCTGCAATTAAAGAAATAATAATCTTCACAATTAAAAATACAAGGTGACCCCCGAAAGCCATTTTGAGATGTGTAAATTAGACACACATTACTCTATTACTCTAGCATAGGCTATGCTGCAGCAAATGTAGGCCTACCTGTCACAAGGAAAAAAGTTACCATGATGAGATGATAGGTCTACATGCATTGTGAACTGCGCTCCATACTGAGATGGACTGTCTGTCCCCACTCTTAGCGTTGATTCATCATGCAGAGGCCGTAAAGAAGCCAGATTTAGACATTGCATATAATTTAACTGTTCCATTTCACTCCATGCTGTTCATATAAATAATTTATTATAATTTACCGGTTTCTCGCTGTTATTTATCCCGGGAAAAGTGAGTGGTTTGGCGGTAAATCCCAGTAAATCTTGGTAACCGGGTTCCTGCCATTCAACCCTACTATACACAGGAAGTGGAGCCATGGTGCTGCCCTACTACTGCCTACTCCTCCCAGTCCCAGTCCCATTCCATGTCCCAGTCCCAGTAGAGGTCCCAGTCCCAGTCCCATTCTATGTCCCAGTCCCAGTAGAGGTCCCAGTCCCAGTCCCAGTAGAGGTCCCAGTCCCAGTAGAGGTCCCAGTCCCAGTCCCAGTAGAGGTCCCAGTCACAGTCCCAGTAGAGGTCCCAGTCACAGTCCCAGTAGAGGTCCCAGTCCCAGTCCCAGTAGAGGTCCCAGTCCCAGTCCCAGTAGAGGCCCCAGTCCCAGTCCCAGTAGAGGTCCCAGTCACAGTCCCAGTAGAGGCCCCAGTCACAGTCCCAGTAGAGGTCCCAGTCACAGTCCCAGTAGAGGTCCCAGTCACAGTCCCAGTAGAGGCCCCAGTCACAGTCCCAGTAGAGGCCCCAGTCACAGTCCCAGTAGAGGTCCCAGTCACAGTCCTAGTAGAGGTCCCAGTGTAAGTCCCAGTCCCAGTAGAGGTCCCAGTCCCAGTCCCAGTAGAGGTCCCAGTCCCAGTAGAGGTCCCAGTCCCAGTCCCAGTCCCAGTAGAGGTCCCAGTCACAGTCCCAGTCCCAGTAGAGGTCCCAGTGTAAGTCCCAGTCCCAGTAGAGGTCCCAGTCCCAGTCCCAGTAGAGGTCCCAGTCCCAGTAGAGGTCCCAGTCCCAGTCCCAGTAGAGGTCCCAGTGTAAGTCCCAGTCCCAGTAGAGGTCCCAGTCCCAGTAGAGGTCCCAGTCCCAGTCCCAGTAGAGGTCCCAGTCCCAGTCCCAGTAGAGGTCCCAGTCCCAGTCCCAGTCCCAGTAGAGGTCCCAGTCCCAGTCCCAGTCCCAGTAGAGGTCCCAGTCCCAGTCCCAGTAGAGGTCCCAGTCACAGTCCCAGCTACACTAACCTCACATGGCACCCTGTCCCTGGTAGCTCTTTGATGGCCGGGGGACACGGGCACACACACCAGTGCAAGCACACACACACACAAGCACACACACGCACCACAGCCTGGTAGAGCGGAGCGGACAGGGGGACAGGGGGATAGGGCTGGGAAAAGAACACTGAGTGGCTACATATAGCTTCTATCACTTTTTAAGGTCCAGTCCACTTTGTGGCAGAGAGCTGCATGTGCACTGCACACATGGAACTGACCCCAAACTGTCCAGGTCAGCAGATGAGATGGATAAGATAAAGACATGAGGGAGAGTGGAGCCAATTAATAGAGAACAAATAAAGCTTTTTTGTGATGAATTGGTGCTTGCTGAGGGGGTAAAAGCATGGCATAACGTAATTGTGACACGCACAAACACACACACACACAAACACACAAACACACACACACACACACACACGTAGTAACAAAAAAGTGTTAAACAAATCAAAATATATTTTAGATTTTAGATTCTTCAAAGTAGCCACCCTTTGCCTTCATGACAGCTTTGCACACTCTTGGCATTCTCTCAACCAGCTTCATGAGGAATGCTTTTCCAACAGTCTTGAAGGAGTTCCCACATATGCTGAGCACTTGTTGGTCCAACTCATCCCAAACCATCTCAATTGGGTTGAGTTCGGGTGATTGTGGAGGCCAGGTCATCTGATGCAGCACTCCATCACTCTCCTTCTTGGTCAAATAGCCCTTACACAGCCTGGAGGTGTGTTGGGTCATTGTCCTGTTGAAAAACAAATGATAGTCCCACTAAGCGCAAACCAGATGGGATGGCGTATCACTGCAGAATGCTGTGGTAGCCATGCTGGTTAAGTGTGCCTTGATTTCTAAATAAATCACTGACAGTGTCAACAGCAAAGCACCCCCTCACCATCACACCTCCTCCTCCATGCTTCATGGTGGGAAACACAAATGCGGAGATCATCCGTTCACCTACTCTGCATCTCACAAAGACACGGCAGTTGGAACCAAAAATCTCAAATTTGGACTCGTCAGACCAAAGGACAGATTTCCACCGGTCTAATGTCCATTGCTCGTGTTTCTTGGCCCAAGCAGGTCTCTTCTTCTTATTGGTGTCCTTTAGTAGTGGTTTCTTTGCAGCAATTCGACAATGAAGGCCTGATTCACACAGTCTCCTCTGAACAGTTGATGTTGAGATGTGTCTGTTACTTGAACTCTGTGAATAATTTATTTGGGCTGCAATCTGAGGTGCAGTTAACTCTAATGAACTTATCCTCTGCAGCAGAGGTAACTCTGGGTCTTCCTTTCCTGTGCCGGTCCTCATGAGAGCCAGTTTCATTATAGTGCTTGATGGTTTTTGCGACTGCACTTGAAGAAACTTTTCAAAGTTCTTGACATTTTCTGGATTGACTGACCTTCATGTCTTAAAGTAATGATGGACTGTCATTTCTCTTTGCTTATTTGAGCTGTTCTTGCCATAATATGGACTTGGTCTTTTACCAAATAGGGCTATCTTCTGTATACCACTCCTACCTTGTCACAACACAACTGATTGGCTCAAACACATTAAGAAGTAAAGAAATTCCACAAATTAACTTTTAAGAAGGCACACCTGTTAATTGAAATGCATTCCAGGTGACTACCTCATGAAGCTGGTTGAGAGAATGCGAAGAGTGTGCAAAGCTGTCATTAAGGCAAAGGGTGGCTACTATGAAGAATCTCAAATATAAAATATATTTTGATTTGTTTACCACTTTTTTGGTTACTACATGATTCCATATGTTATTTCATAGTTTTGATGTCTTCGCTATTATTCTACAATGTAGAAAATAGTAAAAATAAAGAAAAACCCTGGAATGAGTAGGTGTGTCCTAGCTTTTGACTGGTACTGTACACACACACACACACACATACACACACACACACGCACACACACGCCAAAACACGGACACTTACCACTTTCCATCGTTCCTTGACCAGGACAAGCACGGTGAGGATGTCAGCTTGCTCCGTTGCTGCAGCACTCATCCCGCCTGTGGTGGACTGCTGCTCTCGGTGGTGCTTCCTCTACTACGACTCCTGCTACCTACCACCAGCCGTATTAGATTGGGCTGGGCATCAGCACCCTGTAGAAACCTAAACACCAGGCCCAGGAGAGAAGCAGAACACACATAAGACCATCTCCACCACAATATACTGTGGTCTGTTTAATATAATAATGAACATAATGAACTCTAATGAATGCAGTAACTGTAAGTATCTCTGGATAAGAGTGTCAGCTAAATGACTAAAATGTTCAATGTAAATGTATACTGTATACTTTAAAAGTACTCGAAATCTCCAAACGTTTAGACATAGCTTTGATCGAGGCTCCCTCAAATCAAATGTATTTGTCACATGGGCTGAATACAACAGGTGTACATCTGTTGTTGATGTAAAGCACTATATGCACAGGGGTTAAAGCAACAAAAAATCCCATGAATGATCTCTGATCGATTGTCTGGGGCCAAGTTAAACTCCCCTTTCATGTCAGAAAGTCATGACCATCATGCTTTTAGGGAAAGAGGATCATTTTGTACATGTATTAAACTGCGAGTTTGACCAATTCCAGTCCCCTTGCTTAGGGGGTACGGTGTCCTCCCCATAATTTTTTTTTTATGTAGAAGGACTGAGATGCTCAGTTTAAAAGGACATTCTACTACAAAATTAATTAAAATACATTTATGCTGACACCATCTAAAAGGCAACATTGCCACCTTAAAGGGCTCTGATGCGCAGCTGCGCCTTGAACAGACCTACAGTGTCATTGCATCAACGCCGCATAATAAATTCTGCATAACTTTTAAATTATGTAATCCAAAATTGTTACTGCATGTGTGAGCAACAAAAGTTCAACATTTACCTTTTGCTACTATTTCTGTCAAGTCTACGCATACAATTTGATATGCACCACACAGAACACAGAACATAGAACACAGAACACAGAACACAGAACACACTGCAACGCAATGCTGCAAGGCAAACACAGCATTCCCTTGGAAATGAATGTACTTCTGGTGTACCAAAACGCAATTACACTGTCGGTCTGATCGAGGCGTAAAACCATGCTTGAAACTCCTGTTGTAAAACTGCATTTGTAAAACGATGCCACACGCAATAGAAGGAGTAGAGAAATAAACATGGTAGCAATGTAAAACTGGGATCCCCCTCTATCTTAACAAAGGCCAAAACTGCTTTCAAAATACATTTGCCAAAACTGCTTTCAAAAGTGTTTTCCCGCGATTGCATTAAGAATTGCTGTGCTTGTCAGAATACATGTTTCCCTCCTATGGTTCTCGCAACTTGCATGCGCCTCGAGAGGAATATTTATCTTGCATAGAACACACAACAGCAAGCCGACTAGGTAAATAGGTCATCTATTCTACTATGGGGGTGTCTGATTTTGTTTTAATAACCACATTACATGGCAAAAACAGTACCACTGGACAGTTCCATCCTGAGTGATAAAGTAGAGGCTTTGAATGACTTTACCAGCAGCTGCAGTAGACACAGCTGTCTGAGTGGAGCGCTGCTGTCGTCAGCATTACAGACTATTTCATTCCCTTCATCTGAACATCGGAGTGTCATCAACAATCATGCATGTTGGTTCAGTGCACATATCGTAACAGAGAAAATATAATATTTGAGAATACATTTATTTGGGAATATATTTCGTAGAACAGACAGGCTTCTGTCTATATTAGCCTATGTCATCTCCAAACCAGGATTGTGTCACGATCGTCGTAAAGGAGAGTAGACCAAGGCGCAGCGTGTGAAACGAACATGACTTTATTATATTAAAGTATCTAAATTACAAACAAAACACGACTCGTGAAGTCCACGGTTACACTGACCGCATAAGGAACAAAAACCCACAAACACAAGGTGAAGACACACAGTTTAAATATGGCTCCCAATCAGAGATAACGAGCCGACAGCTGACACTCGTTACCTCCGATTGGGAGTCACTCAATACAAACATAGACATCGACAACCTAGACACCCAACATAGAACCTGAACACATAGAATGCACACACCCTGGCTCAACATAATGAGTCCCAGAGCCAGGGTGTGACAGTACCCCCCCCTAAAGGCGCGGACTGCGACCGCGCCTCAAAAACCCCAAACAGGGGAGGGCTGGGCGGGCATACCTCCTCGGTGGCGGTTCTGGCTCCGGCCTTGACCACCACCCTACAATACACCCCCCAATGCGCCCCTGGTCCAGTCTGTCGACTCGCACCCCTGGCCTGGTGCGTGGAGGAGGAACGGGCCTTACCAGGCTGACGACGCGCACCCCTGGCCTGGTGCGTGGAGGAGGAATGGGCCTTACCAGGCTGACGACTCGCACCCCTGGCTTGGTGCGTGGAAGAGAGACGGGCCGGACCGGGCTGGCGACGCGCACCGTAGGTTTGGTGCGAGTGGCAGGAACAGGCCGGGTCGGGCTGGCGACGCGCACCGTAGACTTGGTGCGGGTGGCAGGAACAGGCCGGACCGGGCTGGCGACGCGCACCGTAGGTTTGGTGCGAGTGGCAGGAACAGGCCGGGTCGGGCTGGCGACGCGCACCGTAGACTTGGTGCGGGTGACAGGAACAGGCCGGACCGGGCTGGCGACGCGCACCGTAGGTTTGGTGCGAGTGGCAGGAACAGGCCGGGTCGGACTGGCGACGCGCACCGTAGACTTGGTGCGGGTGGCAGGAACAGGCCGGACCGGGCTGGCGACGCGCACCGTAGGTTTGGTGCGGGTGGCAGGAACAGGCCGGACCGGGCTGGCGACGCACACCGTAGGTTTGGTGCGGGTGGCAGGAACAGGCCGGACCGGGCTGGCGACGCGCACCGTAGGTTTGGTGCGAGTGGCAGGAACAGGCCGGGTCGGGCTGGCGACGCGCACCGTAGACTTGGTGCGGGTGGCAGGAACAGGCCGGACCGGGCTGGCGACGCACATCGTAGGCTTGCTGCGTGGAGCAGGGACAGGCCGAACCGGGCTGTGGAGACGGATAGGAGGCCTGGAGTGAAGAGCGGCCACCACCCGTCCTGGCTGAATGCCTGCCCTCACACACTCTGTGTGAGGCATCTGCACAGGACGTACAGGGCGGTGTACCCCTGGCCTGGTGGCCTCCTGGATTCGCCCCATCTTTGCCTCCGTCAGCCCCGTCGTCCATGCCGTGTGCCCCCCCCCTAAAAATTTCTTGGGGTTGCCTCTCGACCCTCCGACGCTGCTCCCACGTCCAGGTTGCCTGTTCCTGGACACGCTGCTTGGTCCTGGTATGGTGGGTTTTTCTGTCACGATCGTCGTAAAGGAGAGTAGACCAAGGCGCAGCGTGTGAAACGAACATGACTTTATTATATTAAAGTATCTAAATTACAAACAAAACACGACTCGTGAAGTCCACGGTTACACTGACCGCATAAGGAACAAAAACCCACAAACACAAGGTGAAGACACACAGTTTAAATATGGCTCCCAATCAGAGATAACGAGCCGACAGCTGACACTCGTTACCTCCGATTGGGAGTCACTCAATACAAACATAGACATCGACAACCTAGACACCCAACATAGAACCTGAACACATAGAATGCACACACCCTGGCTCAACATAATGAGTCCCAGAGCCAGGGTGTGACAGATTGTGAATCTACACCACACGTGTCAAACTCATTCCACGGAGGGCCGAGTGTCTGCGGGTTTTCGCTCCTCCCTTGTATTTGATTGATTAATTAAGGTCAGTAATTAGTAAAGAACTCCCCTCACCTGATTGTCTAGGTCTTAATTGAAAGGAAAAACCAAAAACCTGCAGACACTAGGCCCTCCATGGAATGAGTTTGACACCCCTGATCTACACTGATCTCAAAAAAGACCTCTCCAGAATCCATAAGACGGAAATCCGTCGCAGTGACTGAGAACTTTAACCCCTGGGTGTGCAGAAGGAATGTCAAGTAACCTGTGGAGATGATAGCTAATAACAGCTGAGGTCTAGGCTTGTGGGCCATATGAATGAAATCTGGCTATTGAAAGTTGACCCCTTTGGTTGAGGAGTAGCCTAGGCCTGAGCTTAGTTTGGGTTGCAGCTGCCACACCTGCTGCTCCCAGTCGTCCCACACAAGCTCTCTCTCATTACACAGCACCACCACAACTCCACACACACCCAGAAGCCCCACACACACATGCTGACAGCAGGGCTACTCAAGGAATAGCCTACATCTAGGTTACATCAGGGTTGGGGTCAATTCCATTTAAATTCCAGTCAATTACGGAAATGCACTGAAATTCCAATTCCAATTCTATTCAATGTTTTTCAATGGGGAAAATGGGGAATTGGAATTTGGTTAACTTTCTGAGTTGACTGGAAATGAAATAGAATTGACCCCACCTCTGGGTTACAGATTTCACTAAATCTAATCAAATGTATGCAAGCTTCACTCTATAACATATCTATAGCCTCTATATACAGTGCCTTCGGAAAGTATTCAGACCCCTTGACTTTTTCCACATTTTGTTACGTTACAGCCTTGTGCTAAAATTGATTAAATATTATTTTTTCCCCAGCAATCTACACACAATACCCCATAATGACAAAGCAAAAACAGGTTTTTAGAAATGTTTGCAAATGTATTAAAAATACAAAACAAAAATACCTTATTTACATAAGTATTCAGACCCTTTGCTATGAGACTCGAAATTGAGGTCAGGTGCATCCTGTTTCCATTGATCATCCTTGAGATGTTTCTACAACTTGATTGGAGTCCACCTGTGGTAATTGATTGGACATGATTTGGAAAGGCACACACTTGTCTACATAAGGTCCCATAGTTGACAGTGCATGTCAGAACAAAAACCAAGCTATGAGGTCGAAGGAATTGTCCGTAGAGCTCTGAGACAGGATTGTGTTGAGGCACAGATCTGGGAAAGGGTACCAAAACATTTCTACAGCATTGAAGGTCCCCAAGAACACGGTGGCCTCCAACATTCTTAAATGGAAGAAGTTTTGAACCACCAAGACTCTTCCTAGAGCTGGCCGCCCGGCCAAACTTAGCAATCAGGGGAGAAGGGCCTCGGTTAGGGAGGTGACCAAGAACCCGATGGTCACTCTGACAGAGCTCTAGAGTTCCTCTGTGGAGATGGGAGAACCTTCCAGAAGGACAACCATCTCTGCAGCACTCCACCAATCAGGCCTTTATGGTAGAGAGTTTCAGACCATGAGAAACAAGATTATCTGGTCTGATGAACCTAAGATTGAACTCTTTGGTCTGAATGCTAAGTGTCACGTCTGGAGGAAACCTGGCACTATCCCCACGGTGAAGCATGGTGGTGGCAGCATCATGCTGTGGGGATGTTTTTCAGTGGCAGGGACTGGGAGACTAGTCAGGATCGAGGCAAAGATTAACGGAGCAAAGTACAGAGAGATCCTTGATGAAAACCTACTCCAGAGCACTCAGGACCTCAGACTGGGGCGAAGGTTCACCTTCCAACAGGACAATGACCTAAGCACACAGCCAAGACAATGCAGGAGTGGCTTCAGGACAAGTCTCTGAATGTCCTTGAGTGGCCTAGCCAGAGCCTGGACTTGAACCCAATCGAACATCTCTGGAGAGACCTGAAAATAGCTGTGCAGCAACGCTCCCCATCCAACCTGACAGAGCTTGAGAGGATCTGCAGAGAAGAATGGGAGAAACTCCCCAAATACAGGTGTGCAAAGCTTGTAGTGTCATACCCAAGAAGACTCAATGCTGTAATCGCTGCACAGGTGCTTCAACTAAATACTGAGTAAAGGGTCTGAATACTTATGTCAATGTCATATTTCCGTTTTTTTTATTTTATATATAAATTAGCAAAAATTTCAAATAAACTGTTTTTGCTTTGTAATTATGTGGTATTGTGTGTAGATTGATGAGGGGGAAAACAATGTAATCCATTTTAGAATAAGGCTGTAACTTAGCTAAATGTGGAAAATGTCAAGGGGTCTGAATACTTTCCGAAGGCACTGTACATACTTATAACAGAACCAAGAGACGAGCCATTTGTTTAACAACAAACCAAGTCAGGCCTATTTCAGTTTTGACTTGACCAGTCACTGATGTGTAACAACAAACCAAGTCAGGCCTATTTCAGTGTTGACTTGACCAGTCACTGACGTGCAACAACAAACCAAGTCAGGCCTATTTCAGTTTTGACTTGACCAGTCACTGCTGTGTAACAACAAACCAAGTGAGGCCTATTTCAGTGTTGACTTGACCAGTCACTGATGTGTAACAACAAACCAAGTCAGGCCTATTTCAGTGTTGACTTGACCAGTCACTGACGTGCAACAACAAACCAAGTCAGGCCTATTTCAGTGTTGACTTGACCAGTCACTGACGTGTAACAACAAACCAAGTCAGGCCTATTTCAGTGTTGACTTGACCAGTCACTGACGTGCAACAACAAACCAAGTCAGGCCTATTTCAGTGTTGACTTGACCAGTCACTAATGTGTAACAGACGCGCAGTGTTTGATCATTTAAATGCTTCCAAGACTCTGCACTTTCCTGTCGTAAAACACATTTGACTTCAATGATATTCTCACACAAGGGATTTTTACGAGTTATAGCATACTTTATTAGCAAACTCTCAAAAGTGATGAGAAAACTTTTCTTTAGGCTACTCTAGCATTATGCAAAGAGGCCTCAGAGCACTCTTTGCTTACAGGACATGACATCACAATGTAACAGTGTCTCCCCAGCACAGGAGCAATCCCATGATGCAACGGGACAGGGGTGGGACACGTCAATTACAGCACAGAGGCAGACACAGTTAGATCACAGTGAAATCAAGAAGACAGTAACATTTGATACAATGTCGTTGACACGTTGTTGGAGTCCCAAACACACAGGTGCCCTAGAGCTGCATCTCTCTCTCTCTCTTCCCCCAGGAGCTTTTTTAAGAACACGGATGGTTACAGTTCTAGATAAGACTAGCAGAGCAGCATGCATTTAGTGTGTAGTAGTAGTAGTAGTAGTAGTAGTAGTAGTAGTAGTAGTAGTAGTAGTAGTAGTAGTAGTAGTAGTAGTAGTAGTAGAGTGTGAGTGGAAAAAGAGTGTTGTTAAGAGACGGGCTGGATTCCTGTCTGAAGATAGGCCACACAGATGGCTTAAAATGAACTCTGTCTGAAGATCAAAATAAGAAACATCCATCTACCACTAAAACCCTCACGCAGGAAAGTTACATACAGTCAGGGAACACCAACTGTCCTCTCTCTGTGTGAGAACCAATAGTTTCAAGGTCACAGAGGCTCTATTCCAATCTCCTGCCTCCCTGGAGTTAGAGACATTCCTGTTTGAAAAGGAGCACTTTTTTGTACAGTGGAAGTAGTATCCTTTCTTCAATCTCTCCATCTGGGCAATTCATAAAGAATCTCAGAGTAAGAGTGCTGATCTAGGATCAGTTTTGACTTTCAGATCACAATGAATAAGATTACAGTATATGGACAGGGAAGACCTGGTCCTAGATCAGCACTCCTACTTTGAGATGATTTATGAATACAGGTACAGAAGGCAGCCTGCTGCCTCAGAGCCAGCCCAGAACCACCCCACTCAGCCAGCAGGTGGCTGGTCCACACTGTTGTAGTTGAGAACCAAATGGCACCCTATTCTCTATGGGCCCTGGTGAAAAGTAGTGCACTATAGCCTCTAGGGTATATGGTGCCGTTTGGGACATATTAGTGTGACTCACTGACCAACACAACACAACACTGCTGTTCTGATGCTTCTCAATGCAAATCATGACTCAGAATAACACGTAGGTTGAACAGATTTGGTATTAGACCAGTCATCATAAATCTATGACACCCATCGTAGTCTTGTGGTGAATCTTGCTCCCTGACTCAGACCCAGGCT
The DNA here is from genome assembly GCF_964263955.1 of Coregonus lavaretus. Lineage (NCBI taxonomy): Eukaryota > Metazoa > Chordata > Actinopteri > Salmoniformes > Salmonidae > Coregonus > Coregonus lavaretus. The sequence goes on from NC_140014.1 coordinate 36,591,199, forward strand.
GTGTCTATATGGGACTATTTAAATGTGCTGGAAGACTAGGCATGGCACAGTAACAAAGCAGTCATGATGAGATGACAGATGGATATCTGTTGGATAGGCCTACTTCCATTCCTATTGGTCTGAGCAGTCACACATCCACACACACACAGTCCCCCCCCACACACACACACACACACAAACATGTGTCAAGTCAACACGGTAAATTGGAGTCATTAAACTAGGGGAAACATCTCCCATGTTTGCTTTAATCTAATTCATTAGTGGGTTCCTGCAGCCTCAGCCTGGCACAATGGACCAGAGACCTCCTCCTCTATGGCTGTATCCCATATGACGCCCTATTCCATATGAGCCCTGTTCAAAAGTAGTGCACTATGTAGGGAATAGGGTGCAATTTAGGACGCTACCCTCTGGAGATGAAAATAGTGTCTGATACCCTAGCTGCTGCTGCCTGGGCCTGGCTGTTCAGTCATCTCTCTGTTTAAAGCCCTGGAGCCTAGCCAGCATGGGGATGGGATGGGGAGGCCCTGCTCAGTCCCTGGCCCCAGCCTGTTCCCTGCTCCATTCCCGGCTCCAGCCTGTTCCCTGCTCCATCCCCTGCCCTGGCCCGTTCCACCTCCTCTCAGAGCATGATGATACAGTCAGGAGAGATTGGGCATGATAGTAGTGAATGATGTTGGGGTTGTCTCTCAATATCTGAACCTCACTACAGTACTTGTAGCCTACTGTATTGCTCAATTACTGTATAAAGAATGTATTGATTGTGTGTGAGTCTCTGTACTGTAAAATTTGCCTGTTGATAAGGTATTCTTCTCAACTGATAAGTTGTTCTGATCTTGAATCACGTGGCATAAGAATCATGTAATGACTAACATCTTTATATGCCATGTCAAGCAATGAATGAAGTACTGTCTGTACCATAAATCTGATATGAAAAATCTATTTGCATAACATGTAGTGAGTGATAGATTAGAAACAAAGCTATGGAGTTAACGTTACTGTCAAAAATAATGGCTGTTGACAGATTTGGCTGTCTGTCATACTGGGGCTGATATAACGTTACTGCCAACGAACAAGCGCAAGACAAATATATCCACTAGCACTACCCTGCTGATTTGATTACCTGGATACAAATGTGAACGTCATGACGACAATGCACGATAGAAATTCGCGATAGTAACAGGCAACTGTTACAATGCAATAACTATGTAACTAATTGGTGTGGTTACAACGTGTCACCACCGCGCCTGTGTTGTTGCTATACGAAGCTGCGTAGCTAGCCTAGCGTTGCTACAGCAAATTTACGATTGCGCGTACACGCACATTGATCGCACACACGGGCTATACTAGAGTGCCTCTTTGCATTTAGCTATGGGCTAGCATAAAGATAATCAACCTACTTAGGCTATGGGGAAACATTGCGTTCTAGAATATAATCGTAATGCATCTAGCTATGTAACGACCTTGGTAGCGATGATACATTGCGTCAGTCCTTTTAAAAATGTAGCTAATGTGGCCTACTGCATTCTTGCATGTTGACATCAGCCAATGTTAGCTAGCTAGCTAACTGTCAGTATCCGTTTGCATAGCAGCGGTGTGCATACCTTGACCACTCCAATCCTTGATCCGAAAGGAGCCGGGTGTGGTTACAAAAAATCCTCTATGTTTGTCATGATGGAATGTTGAGACATTGAGTGGAATTCCATAGCGGGGGCGTTATGCATGCGGCGTTGATTCTGCAGCTGAGGTTCACACGCAGACATGTGAATTTAGCAGTGAGATAATGAGTTTGATCTAATCGTCCCTTTTCTCCTTCTCTCCCTGTCAACTCAGCATCTCTCTCTATCGCTGCAGATCCGTGACGTGACTAACGTTACTCCTTCATGATGATCAGCCAGCCTGACTGCGCGCTCGTTCACGATCCTATCCCCCTCGCAACAGCTCGCTATGTAAACGCGTTCGGGTTTTAAAGCGCTAGTGCACGTGTAATTATGATTAATGAGCGTGGCCGCGCCCAATATTCCATAGGAGGTGCCCGGACTTTAGTTACTGTTACTAGGTCTTGCAAGCCTCATATTACAATTTCACCCCCTCTATTCTATTCTATTCTGGTGTATTTTCATTTAATTATTTTCATCAATGAAGATCCAGATATGGCAGCGTTGTGTGCTTTGATATTGTCTCTACCACATGTTAAGATATTGCATTAATAACCGCTATTTCACTGAGCATTTGCTGACAGCTTAGAAATATATATTTTTGGGGGTAAATACTTCAAAGGAGCTTGACGAGGATGTTCAAAACTGCTCATATAGGGTTAGGGTCAAATTCTTGCCACTTGATTATTGTTGACCTATTACATGTGCCATGTTTTCTCACCGTGCTTACACCTATCTATTTGTGCATATATTTTCATTAAAGGCACAACGCAGGGATTTCTAGGAGTGATCCATAAAGCGATGACGTACTGTCCTTGCAATCCGGGATTTCTTGGGACGTCCATACCACATTGAAGTTTAAATTTAAAATCGTTACGGTAAGAGTAAAGGTTAGGGTTTAGGATAGGGACGTCTCAAGGATCACGGATAGCACTAATCGATTACGTATCCATGCACAAGACAGTACAGTATACAACTCTGTTGCATTTCCTTTTAGCTACCTCAAAACATAATCTGAGAGGAGTTGTTTCGTGTGTAACAGTTACCTCGATCTAGCTGTGATCGCCAATGGAAATCAAACGGTCTGAATGGCCAGCTAGTAGCTAATGTAGCTAGCCTACTGTGTGTTCATGTTGCTCTCTCCAGTCCTGGCAGTATTCTGTCCAGTAGATTCCCACCGCTCTCGTTACTACAGGATGCTCAAGCTCTTCGGAGCGCTAGTTCTTGTCCGACTGGCTCTTGCGTGCTTAGCTTCATGGGTGCTGGAGAGCTATGACACCGCTTGGCACCACAAACGTGTTCGGCAGTCTAGCGGCGGGGATGGAGAGGAAGCTAGTAGTAGGACCAGTCTTCCTCTGTATCCCTGCGGCGACTTGGATAACATATTCTGGTTCGTGCAGGTGAGTGGATCCAGCTGCTTACTCAATTTTCTATCTAATTGCTAACTGGCTAGCTAATGGCTGTCACTGCCACTTCACTTGTCACTGTCAATTGTCACTGACTGGCATAGACAGCTATTAGCGAGTAGCTAAGTAGCCCAAGCAAGCTAATAGATGTGATTGCCTGGTAATAGTGGCTTGCCTTGTAAAAAGCTACACTGAATGCGGTCACTAACAGACCAGTTAGTTGCCTTATTGGGTGCTGTACTGTCATGCATGGACAAAGCTAAGTTTGCACCAGCCAGGCGAGCCAGCCACTGATATTAACCTCTTAAGGATCGGACCCTGTTTTTCAATTTTCACCTAAAATGACATACCCAAATCTAACTGCCTGTAGCTCAGGACCTGATGCAAGGATATGCATATTCTTGATACCATTTGAAAGGAAACACTTTGAAGTTTGTGGAAATGTGAAATTACTGTAGGAGAATATAACACATTAGATCTGGTAAAAGATAATACAAACAAAAAAACATGCGTTTTCTAATTTATTTTTTTGTTCCATCTTTGAAATGCAAGAGAAAGGCCATAATATAATATTGCAGTTTAGGCGCAATTTAGATTTTGGCCACTTGATGGCAAATGTGCCGAATTGGTCAATTGATACATTTTCAAGTACATAACTATAGAGAACATACAAAAATCATATGGTAAAACAAAATGTAAGTTTACACACTCCCAGGAATGTCATACATGATGGATTATTAGTTTATACACTAACTTTCACACATCTAGACGGCCGGGCGGGGTGGGTGTGATGCCAGAGACAGCAGGGGTTCAAACTGTAGAACCCAGTTCCTACATTTGAATATAAACATTGATTTTATCAAACAAAACTATGCTACATTTTATCTCTGAATGAATGAAGTAAGTACATTATTTACCTTCAGAGGTGAATGTATCAAACCAGTTGCCGTGATACGTTTTTTGTTGTTGTGCTCTCTCCTCAAACAATAGCATGGTATTTGGTCACTGTAATAGCTACTGTAAATTGGACAGTGCAGTAAGATTAACAATAATTTAAGTTTTCTGCCCATATAAGACATGTCTATGTCCTGGAAAGTTTGCTGTTACTTACAACAGTCATGCTAATCACATTAGCGCACGTTAGCTCAACCGTCCCGTATACGGGACACCGATCCCCTGGAGGTTAGCAAGTTGTAAGACTTTGAACACTGTTTTAACTATACTGAACAAAAATATAAACACAACATGTAAAGTGTTGGTCCCATGTTTCATGAGCTGAAATAAAAGATCCCAGAAATGTTCCAAAGGCAAAAAAACGTATTTCTCAAAAATGTATCAAGAAGCTGCTTAAACTGCATGATCATTACACAGGTGCACCTTGTGCTGGGGACAATAAAAGGCCACTCTAAAATGTACCGTTTTTTCACACAACACAATGAATGCCACAGATGTCTCAAGTTTTGAGGGAGCGTTCAATTGGCATTTTGACTGCAGGAATGTCCACCAGAGCTATTGCCAGATAATTGAATGTTAATTTCTCTACCATAAGCCACCTCCAATGTCATTTTAGGGAATTTGGCAGTACATCCTACTGGCCTCACAACCACAGACCTCGTGTAACCACGCCAGCCCACGACCTCCACATCCGGCTTCTTCACCTGCGGGAACGTCTGAGACCAGCCACCCGGACAGCTGATGAAACTGTGGGTTTGCACAACCGAATAATTTCTGCACAAACTGTCAGAAACGTCTCAGGGAAGCTCATCTGTGTGCTCGTCATCCTCACCAGGGTCTTGACCTGACTGCAGTTCGGCGTCGTAACCGACTTCAGCGGGCAAATGCTCACCATAAATGGCCACTGGCACGCTGTAGAAGTGAAACGGATGAATCCCGGTTTCAACTGTACCGGGCAGATGGCAGACAGCATGTATGGCATGGCGTTGTGTGGGCGAGTGGTTTGCTGATGTAAATGTTGTGAACAGAGCGCGCCATGGTGTCGGTGGGGTTATGGTATGGGCAGGCATAGGCTACGGACAATGAACACAATTGCATTTTATTGATTGCAATTTGAATGCACAGAGATACCATGACGAGATCCTGAGGCCCATTGCCGTGCCATTCATCCGCCGCCATCACCTCATGTTTCAGCATGATAATGCACTGCCCCATGTTGCAAGGATCTGTACACAATTCCTAGAAGCTGAAAATGTCCCACTTCTTCCATGGCCTGCATACTCACTAGACATGTCACCCATTGAGCATGTTTGGGATGCTCTGGATCGACGTGTACGACCATTGAAGAGGAGTGGGACAACATTCCAGAGGCCACAATCAACAGCCTGATCAACTCTATGCGAAGGACATGTCGCGCTGCATGAGGCAAATGGTGGTCACACCAGAAACTGACTGGTTTTCTGATCCACGTCCCTACCTTGAAAAAAAAAAGATCTGTGACCAACAGATGCATATCTGTATTCCCAGTCATGTGAAATCCATAGATTAGGGCCTAATGAATTTATTTCAATTGACTGATTTCCTTATATGAACTGTAACTCAGTAAAATCGTTGAAATTATTGCATGTTGCGTTTATGTTTTTGTTCAGTGTAGGTAATAAGTCTGTTGAATAGAGGGGGTGCACCAAGTGGAATTCTGTCCTGTTACGCACAAAGGTGTCTGACATTCATATCACCTGCTTCCAAGACAAAAAACGCATTCCAGACTTCGAGACGTTCTGTACTGATACCATTGAAGTGATTCAACCTGTTCTTGTCCTCGCAACAGGTAAATCAAGCATTGCTTCTTGTTCATTAATTTTGTTGCAGCCTCCAATATTACAGTTAGCTGAGTTGCTGAAATGTTACAAGAGCAACCATGAACCTGAAGTGAGTTATTATTTCTCAGAAGTCTGTCTGTCCGCCTAACAGGTGACCTGACGGATGCGAAGACGGAGAGCAAGGTGGGCTCCCTGCAGCATGAGGTAGAGTGGCAGGCCTATCACAACATCCTGAAGAGGTGCTGGAACGCAACAAATGGATCCACATCTGCTGAAACCATGGTGACTAATAGAAGCTTCCTCTCATATCCTCTTACACGTATTGATTTCTATAAAGAGGAAATCAAGAAGGTCCTATTAACAGGGTTGAGGGATTGGTATGGAATTGGTCCATAAATGTCTAGATTTGTACATGGCCAATCAGTTGAATAGGGAGTTGATTAGAGTATATTCTAGAATAAAGTAAAGACACCACATACCTACAGATATGTGCATTCTTTGTGCATTTTACCTCAAAGCTGAGCAGTCAGTCACTTCACTGCTTAATGCCCCTCCATTGATATTGAATTACAAACACTATTAGAGTTTAAATAACATATCTCCTACAGCCTAACTGTCCACTTTAACCCATTGTTAGAAGCTGCTTCAAATATAAATTCTCTGGTAGACATTAGTTCAGGGCAGATTAGATTGTAGCAGCATTACATTTGTTAGGCAATGTGAGTTCCTGTGGTTTCTGGTAAGGATATATATTCATCAATAAACTTGAGTTGGGAATTAATATCCAGGTCAGAAACCCTTAAAGGAGGCTTTGCCAGAAGAGAGGTTGTACCATTCATTTTGTTGGAAACCTCTTCTCTGTTTGTTGATCCATGATCATTATGTGAAACTGGTATGTGTTCATAATGTTTTGCAAGGTCTCTCTAACTTACAGCGGCCGTACAACTTCTTTGGCATTCTCAACCAGGTACACGATGCCCACAACCAGCTCAACACTAGCCTGGTCCCAGATCTGTTTGGCATGACAACAACCATAGAAGTTGGCTGTACAGCACAAACTGATCTGGGACCAGGTTAGCTCAACACAACTGAATACATTTTCTACTCCACTTTACTCTATTCCTACTCCATGTCATTCATTTAAACATAAGACTGAGACATTACAGCCTATCTGCATAATAACTACAGTATGTCTTTATGCAACTCCATACATGACAGACTCAGATGGACCTTTGGCCACTATACCACTTCAAAGGGGTGTGTGTGTGTGTGTGTGTGTGTGTGTGTGTGTGTGTGTGTGGTTGTGAGGGGTGCTTAGGTAACAGAATAATGTTTGTGGGTTACGTTTCTATTAAGTAAATCTGGTTCTTCTCTTGTCACTGTATGTCCTATTGTTTCTCTGTTGATGTGTAATGGCACATCTCTAACATCAACACCCCATACAACACATCATTTCCATTTAATCCCATATGGATATGTTTTGGACAAAGAATAACTTCTAAAAGTTAGAATACCTCATGAAACAAGTTACTATCTGGTAACTATGGAAGTGTTATGGTTGTTATAACAACCATGTCATTTTTGCCTGTGTGCGTGGAGCTCGGCTGTAGCGTACCTGTGTGAACACCTGCACACCCTGTGGGGCCTGACGTCTGTACTGCACAGCCGACAGGTGCCCCCTCTGTGTGTGTCCTCCTCAACCCTAAACTCCCTGGCCTGACAGTCCATAAATCCCAAATTAAAACCTAGGCCTCTCTTGAGAGGATTGGATAGGTGTAAGCAATATCTTGCCCTCTGATAGGCCAGGTGTAAAAAATAAAAAATAAAAAATAAGCTAGGACTGTTATTAAAAGGCTTATTGAAACATTCAGTGAAAGTTTTAAGGAAGTTATTCAAAAACCTCGAAATAACCCATAAATTCCATTCTCAAAGTGTTAATAAAACCTCCCAGGAAAACATTCAAGGAACCAAAGTAAAATGTTCTCAGAACCCCCCATGCAACCTAAAAATGAACGTTCCCAGAACAGGCTACATTTTCACTTCCGTTCTCAGAATGTTTCCATTCCCAGAATCAATGGGAAACCAAAAATGTTCGTTCCCACAACATTCCAAGGAACCAAATGTGCTAGCTGGGATATGTTAGGAATTTGTAAGTGCTTAAGATCCAGTTCAATCTCTTTAACTGTTTTCCTGTGTCTCCCAGCATCTTCAAGTCTGACCTCTTGGGCCTGTCTGTCCCTGCACCTGGTCAGTAAAGCAGACACCTTTTACTACTCTCTGATGCTCTTCAACCTCTGCGCTGCCTTAGGTGAGTCTCCTACTGGGTCCAGAGGACAACCATCCATTAAACTCTACCTGTCTCTCCACCCTGTCAGCCGGTCTCAACTCGCTCCCTACCCCTTGCCCTTTCAATGTTTATAGATCTTGTAAAGTGTAAACCTGTAATCCTGCTACAACTACCTACCCAGCCCGTTTAGATCTCCAAACATCTTAGGGTTAGGGCCAAGGGGAAGCAAGCCAATAGGGACAGACTGTGTGCGTCTGTCCACCACGTGTGTGTATCCATCTACTCACTCTCTGTAGGCCCCTGGTTCATAGGAGAGTTGATTGATGGCCACAGCGGAGCTTGCTTTGACTTCGGAGTGTTCATCGACGTACACTTCATCGAGGGAAGTCTCACTTATGTCATTGGGGTTGTGCAGGTGAGGAGGCTGGTATTTAATCATGATCGTTAATAAGACATTATAAGGTGGTCATACATGCTTATGGCAAGTCTTTCAGTGCAATATACATGCATTATAGGGCATTATGCTTGCAGGCTTTTAGTAAAGTTCTACCAGACAGATACAGTGGAAGACTACAAGGCAGTGCTTCTAGTTCAGTTAAAGGGTTACCTGTAGTTCACCAACTCTCTCTCTCTCTCTCTCTCATATTTCCCAACAGGTGATCTTATTCAACACCTGTGCTAGAGCCTTCACCTGCGTAGTCGTGGCAACTCCTTCCGCTAGCACTTGTTCCGTCCGGGCTGTCGGTGGAAGACTCTGGGGGTGCACACAGCCATGTTGCTGCTGCTGGCCTGGCAGGGATACTCCTGTTACTTCCTGCTGGAGACATACAGACCTCTGGCCTTCTCCCTGTCCCCGGTCCGCACGTGGGCAGTAGGGCTCGCCCTGCTACTGGTCTACCGCCCCTGGATGGGCCCCGCCCCCCATCTCCGTGACGACAGCACGACAACAACACCTCTTGACAGTTGCACTTCTGTTCTTGACTTTCTACTACGGACTTCTCTTTGAGCCACATCATTGTATTTAGTTTACCATAACTATCTATCCATTCTTCTTTTCCACATTCAGACTAAGTCAGACTCTTACGCTTTGTGCACTCTCCTCGCTCTCCCTCTTCTATTTTCCACTTTCCACATTTCTAAATAGTTTAAGAGTAGAGTTGTTTCATATGTATCTTAGTGTATAGCATGTGTAGACCACATCCCTAGACATAGTCACATCTATGAAGGTCTCCTTGGTACAGTGAAGTCACTAGACTACACCAGTATATATTGTGAAGAACAGAGAAAATATATATTGTGGATAGAATTGCTTGTTCAGCCAACATGACTGCGGTTTCTCAATAGGAGAAGGCTGACTTAGACAGTATGATGAATTGTCTCTCAGCTGTATTGCTGTGGTAAAAATTGTATTATTAGTTGACCACTTGAGACTTGATTTGTAGCAGTTATTGAAAGTGCTGCCTTGGCCAACTGCCACACACATCACCACTGCCAAAGTCCTGCTCTGGCCTCTGGAGTTTTTCTGTGACGAGTAAATGCCTATCAGACCGTGATGACACAGCAAATTGAACTGACACTTGCAACAGTTAACATTTACATAGGTCATTTTGTTTAACCCTTAATAGTATATTAGTAATTGTTGTATATTCTGTAGCTATGGCAAACTACAGAAATATTTGACAAGAAAATTATCATTTTCTTTAAAGTATTATTACATCTGTTTTTTTATTTTGTTGCTCTTTGAAAATCTTCTGGCTAAAGATATCAGCTGTTTCTCAGGAATGGGAGGACGTGAACAATAGGCTGTGTTTTGGGTCGGGCTATATGACGACCCATATATATTCCATAGTAGCTCATAGTGGTGAATCCATCCACTCAAATCCTGTTAAATAATCAATACTTTTTTGTGGTTTTCAAAATTAACGTAAAATGAACGTTAAATAATAGCTAGGGTGAAATCACCTGAGATTTGTATTATTATTATGCTGGTTAGTTATTTATCCTGTTTGTATTGTGTGATTTCCTTGCACTGATTTCCTGCACTGGTGAAGGTTATTCCCTACTGATAAGTAGATTTGGGCAGCTTTGTGTTGTATTTTATCTCTAGAATGCAGATATAATTTCAGGGAGTTTTCAGACCAACACTGGTTGCAAATATAGGGCATTAATCTGGAATCTATCAGGGTTGGGGTCCAATTTACCATTGAATGAAGATTGGAATTTCAGTTTACTTCCTGAGTTGAACGACAAAGAACAAAATAGTGTCTCATTAACTTTACCGATACTCGCTCAGTACCTCCCACAAGCTATGTGACACGTCGTCCACTAGAGGGCAGACTACCAAGGCTTGAAGGGTCTCTTACAATAATCTCCATGCCCTATTTGCCACTCAAGGACATTCAGAGACTTGTCCCGAAGCCACTCCTGCGTTGTCTCGGCTGTGTGCTTAGGGTCGTTGTCCTGTTGGAAGGTGAACCTTCGCCACAGTCTGAGGTCCTGAGTGCTCTGGAGCAGGTTTTCATCTATGGATCTCTCTGTATTTTGCTCCATTCATCTTTGCCTCGATCTTGACTAGTCTCCCAGTCCCTGCCGCTGAAAGACATCCCCACAGCATGATGCTGCCACCACCATGCTTCACCGTAGGGATGGTGCCAGGTTTCCTCCAGACGTGACGATTGGCATTCAGGCCAATGAGTTCAATCTTGGTTTCATCAGACCAGAGAATCTTGTTTCTCATGGTCTGAGGGTCCTTTAGGTGCCTTTTGGCAAACTCCAAGCGGGCTGTCATGTACCTTTTACTGAGGAGTGGCTTCCGTCTGGCCACTCTACCATAAAGGCCTGATTGGTGGAGTGCTGCAGAGATGGTTGTTCTTCTGGAAGGTTCTCCCATCTCCACAGAGGAACTCTAGAGCTCTGTCAGAGTGACCATCGGGTTCTTGGTCACCTCCCTGACCAAGGCCCTTCTCGCCCGGTTGCTCAGGCGGCCAAACAATTCCTTCGACCTCATGGCTTGGTGTTTGCTCTGACATGCACTGTCAACTGTGGGACCTTATATAGACATGTGTGTGCCTTTCCAAATCATGTCCAATCAATTGAATTTACCACAGGTGGACTCCAATCAAGTTGTAGAAACATCTCAAGGATGATCAATGAAAACAGGATGCACCTGAGCTCAATCAATCAATCAAATGTATTTATAAATCCCTTTTTACATCAGCAGATGTCACAAAGTGCTATACAGAAAACCCAGCCTAAAACCCTAAACAGCAAGCAATGCAGATGTAGAAGCACAGTGGCTAGGAAAAACTCCCTAGAAAGGCAGGAACCTAGGAAGAAACCTAGAGAGGAACCAGGCTCCGAGGGGTGGCAAGTCCTCTTCTGGCTGTGCCGGGTGGAGATTATAACAGTACATGGCCATTAAGGCCAGTTTTTCTCCAAGATGTTCAAACGTTCATAGATGACCAGCAGGGTCAAATAATAATCACAGTGGTTGTAGAGGTTGCAACAGGTCAGTACATCAGGAGTAAATCTCAATTGGCTTTTCATAGGTTGAAATAGCAGGTGCGGTAGAAAGAGAGAGTTGAAAACAGCAGGTCTGGGACAAGGTAGCACGTCCGGTGAACAGGTCAGGGTTCCATAGCCGCAGGCAGAAGAGTTGAAACTGGAGCAGCAGCACAACCAGGTGGACTGGGGACAGCAAGGAATCATCAGGCCAGGTAGTCCTGAGGCATGGTCCTAGGGCTCAGGTCCTCTGGGAGGGGAGGGAGAGAGGGAGAGAGAGAGTATTAGAGGGAGCATACTCAATTTCGAGTCTCATAGCAAAGTTTTTTATTTTTTATACATTTGCAAACATTTCTGAAAACCTGTTTTCACTTTGTCATTATGGGGTATTGTGCGTAGATTGATGAGGAAACATTTGTATTTAATCAATTTTAGTATAAGGCTGTAACGTAACAAAATGTGGAAAAAGTCAAGGGTCTGAATACTTTCCCGAATGCACTGTACATGTGGGTAGGAGTAAAAGTCACTAGACAATCAGGATAGATAATAAACAGAGTAGCAGCAGTGTATATGAAGTGTGAAAGCGTGTCTATGTGTGAGTGTTTGTGTGGCGTCAATATGCGTGTGTGTGTGGCAGGTAGCCTAGTGATTAAGAGTGTTGGGCCAGTAACCGAAAGGTCGCTGGTTCAAATTCCAAGCCGACTAGGTGAAAAGTCTGTTGATGTGCCCTTGAGCAAGGCACTTAACCCTAATTGCTCTGGATAAGAGCGTCTGCGTGTGTGTGGGAGTGTCAGTGTAGTATGTGTGGGTAGAGTCTAAGTGAGTGTGCATAGAGTCAGTGCAAGGGAGTCAGTGCAAAACAATTCAGATAAATAATAAAGGGGGTCAATGTAAATTGTCTGGGTAGCCATTTTATTAACTGTTCAGCAGTCGTATGGCTTGGGGGTAGAAGCTGTTCAGGTGCCTTTTGTTCACAGACTTGGCGCTCCAGTACCACTTGCCGTGCGGTAGCAGAGAGAACAGACTATGACTTGGATGGCTGGAGTCTTTGACAATTTTTTGGGCCTTCCTCTGAGCCGAATATATATTGATAAAATTAAATCAAATCAAATTGTATTTGTCACATGCGCCGAATACAACAGGTGTAGACTTTACAGTGAAATGCTTACTTACAAGCCCCTAACCAACAATGCAGTTTTAAGAAAGAATACAATACAAAAATACAATATAAAATAATACGAAATAAAAGTAACAAATAATTAAAGAGCAGCAGTAAAAATAACAATAGTGAGGCTTTATACAGGGGGTCAATGTGCGGGGGCACAGGTTACTCAAGATAATTGAGGTAATATGTACATGTAGGTAGAGTTCTTAAAGTGACTATGTCACCTTGTCCAAGAGAGATTTACATGGTTATCAAAACAACACGCCCGGGTAAGCCTACACGAAACACAGCCCTTATTTTAAGTGTTTCTAAAATCCCCTATGGGAGAAATGAATCGGGGAAAAACGATTGGAACCGTTTCCTCCCGAGTGGAGCAGTGGTCTAACGCTGTGCCACTAGAGATCCTGGTTCGAATCCAGGCTCTGTCGTAGCCGGCCGCGACTGGGAGACCCATGTAAATGTAAGTCGCTCTGGATAAGAGCGTCTGCTAAAATGACTAAAATGCAAAATGTTTCCCTGTTTGACCGCTAGGGCTCTATACAGCTCCTTATGCCGCGTTCAAATGGGAACTCTCCGACTGGGAAACATCGTTTTGAACGGTCATCCACCTCGGAATTCCAACTCGGGAACTCGGGCCTCTTTCTACAGCTCTGACTTTCCGACCTAAAGATCCCTGACGTCATGATTTCACCTCGTATTTGTCCGAGTTCCCAGTTGTTTTGAACGTGGCATTAGTGCCAGCATTGTGGTGGTAAATAGACAGCAACGAAAATATAGATGAAAAATCTCTTGTTAAATAGTATGGTCTACAGCTTATCATGAGGTATTCTAACTCAGGCAGAACCTCGACACTTCCTTAATAGTAGAGATCGCGCAGCAGCTGTTGTCAATAAAGATACACCACCACCCCTGATCTTACCGGAATCTGCCGTTCTGTCCTGCCGATGCATAGAAAAAAGAGCTCGATTTATATTATCCATGTCCCTGTTCAGCCATGACTCCGAGAACCATAGTATCTTAACCTGCTACGTAAGTTCTCCTAACATGCTACGTTAATGATCCTAACCTGCTATGTAAACAAACCAGTCGTGGCGACAAAGAGGGGGCTTGGTTTCCCTGGGCGATTCTTCCCTGGAGTTTTCCTGGACACGGGTCGCAGTCAGACCAAAAGGTTTTGCTCATTGTTCTATTTGTGGTCAGACCTTATTGCATTAGCTTGGGAGAAGGCTACACATCCCAGGCCGGAAGTTTAGCCGCACTCATTGCACATGCGGAATCTTCTCTCATCAAAATAGCAGAAGTAAACGTTATTTTCATTTATAAGGGCATAATGTGGTCCTTTGTAGCTCAATTGGTAGAGCATGGTGCTTATAACGCCAGGGTAGTGGGTTCGATCCCCGGGACCACCCATACGTAAAAATGTATACACACATGACTGTAAGTTGCTTTGGATAAAAGCGTCTGCTAAATGGCATATTATTATTAAATCTTGTGTTTATGCCGCGATTGGTGGTGGTGGTTGACCCATTGTTTTCCTCAACTCTTTGCGATGAAGCAATTGCGCCGCCTACAGTAGGGAGTACGCCAGGGTATTTTCGTACGCTAAGTATTAAAAATGGTATGCGCCCTCACCCAATATGATATCTGTGTACTCTGTATGGTTTCTCATAAATTGTAGACAGCCTTCATTTTTACTCTCTGTCGAGTGTCGCATTACTTCCACAACAATGAATGAAGAGATGTGCCTAGTTGAGTTGCATTGCAACAACTCATAATAAAGCATACGCTATACATTCACAATCATCATGCAATGATTTCAGCGGCAAGAGTAGGAACTAGGAAGTGACGCTCCGAAAAGCAGAAAAAAAAGTTTTCTGTTTCAGAAGAGACTGAGAGAAAATGCCGAGCAGAACATTGTAGACTACCGACTATAGGCTACAAGGTAGGCTAAAGTAGAAGTTGCATTTATTCGTGTGTGTAATAATGTCAAAACTTGTCAATGTTAATGTGACAACTTGTCAATGTGTCTAAACTGCTCTACGGTGAAAGAAAGGTATTAATATAGGATTCAGGATATGGGTCCGATATGCATAATTAATTGTCCCCTCCATGTAGCATATTTCATCGACAATGGCTGCATTTAAAAACACATCTCAATTAATCTCCATGGAAATCCTGCATATTGATCTAGAATTTCTATGCAGTAGGATAGTTTAGACTTGAGACAGAATCGCGTCGTTCAATAGCTCGGATGGCAAGGGTGGAGGCAGTGTTACAATTGCTGCACCATAGCCTATCTCCGGTGCAACCCCCCTGTCCCCTGCAGTGTGGGGTAGAGTTCCACGTCACGATCGAAAGTTACATTGTGTATCCCCGTACAATAGATCAGGAGTCGCGGTTATCAATCGGTATGTATACAATAAGATTATTTGGAATGCAACAGTTGCAGGCCTTCTGCTAAGGCGTCTTCCTGGTCTATTGTAGGCTATCATACATTTTATGATGAAACCAGAAAGTGGAACTATGTCTGTAACATTACACATCTGAGCTGTGTCCTGCACGGGTCCTGCACAGGTCCTGCACAGAAGAGTGAAGTGGAGTTTTTGACTATAGACGGTAGTTTTAGTTTTATTAACCGTTCATTACCAGTTTAATGCCAGTTGCTGTGAAGGACAATTATAACTAAGTCAATTGATGAATATATTGTTTGGATATGCTAATGGATATGCCCTGTGCCAAGCACTTTCTTTTTAGAAGGTAGATTTTAAATGTCATTTTGGCCTTTCTCCCAATGGAAGACTAAAAGAGTGCATATGATATTGACATCACGTTGATACAAAACGACAGGCCTAATAAAACACTCACACAGGCACACACACAATCTCACAACCCACTCACTCTCACAGAGCTTGGCTGGCATATGCAGTGAATAGCATGTGTGAATGTTTCCAAGCTTTGCAACGTTATTTTAAGGTACAGCAGAGAGAGCAGAGAGTATAATGGGACACAGAGTGGGGCTAGCAGTATCCCCTTTCTGTCAGCAGACTATTTGCTATGCACCTCACTGACTGTATGTTGCTCTGGATAAGGGTGTCTGCTGCTAAATGACCAAAATGTAAATGCAATGTTTGAGACATTGTAATAATTGTGCAATAATATTGTAAAACTGTTGTAATAGTGCCATGAAGAGCAATTCTACTGCGGAACGGTGTAAAGAGAGGTTTATTCTCCCTATCTTAAAGGTCCAATGCAGCCGTTTTTATCTCAATATCAAATCATTTCTGGGTAACGATTAAGTACCTTAATGTGATTGTTTTAAATTTAAATTGTCAAAAAGAAACAAAAATACTTCTTATCAAAGGGCAATTTCTCAACCAAGAATTTTGCTAGGACTGTCTGGGAGTGGTCTGAGTGGGGAGGGGAAAACTTAAAATGTGCTGTTATTGGCAGAGAAGTTTGGAACCCTCTTTCTTATTGGTCTATTAACTCCATCCCACCAAAACTGCCTGAAATTTCAGGCAGTCTTTTCAAACAGCTCTTACACTAAAGGGCATTATCATAATTTTCACAATTTCACAGCATTATTCCAAACTCATAGTGTGGAAATATATATAAAACACAGGAAAATCAAGTTTTTGACTCCCCTAGACCTTTAAAACTATGCAAGGGCCTCTGGCATTTGTAATATTAAACCTACACCAGCTTCAAACAGCTGAAAATACAATATTTTTGTTTATGGAAAATATATTTCATAGCGGGTCAGATGTTACAAAGATACTCGACACAATGACTGCTTGTTTTGTCACAAACTGAAATTAGTGCTTTTGAGCCGTAAATTACAGCGCCCCTCATGCAAGAGGAAAACCATATATGGTCGTGGAAGTAGGTGTGGCGAGCAGACTGGAGAGGATCACAAGGATGAGCCGAAAGAATGTGTTGTTCGATTGGGAGAGCGTTTACAGCGATAGAAACAAGGCTGCATTGGACAGCGGATGGGTTGTGTACATGTAGGCTATTTGTGCAATAGTAACGCAATAATGTGCAACACTTCTTGTGCGACATTGTCCATATTTTTGCAGATCATTGCTCCATTTTGGACCGGATAGCACGTTTGTTCTAACGACATCGATCTACCTCATTCTTTGACTTGAAAAATAATAGTGAGGTCAGCATAGAATGACTCAACGCTAGAGATGCATGCAGTCAAATCTCCGTTTGATTGCACACTGTGGGGCGCGTGGACCTAGGGACAGTTGCTGCACTGGTGGTCATCGCAGAAACATGACAACACAGTGAGTGATCTGATAGGAACTGGGATTTATATATTTGTGCTTGTTGATCAGTAAATGAGAACTAAGAAGCATGCAAGTGAATGGTTGACATTAGTTGTAAACAAAGTTTACCATTGCATTATATAGGCTGTTATGCATATTAAACCTAATGATCAGCTGTTTAGATATCTCTGTGTGTGTGTGTATTACTTAATATGCAGTGTTTCTTTAGAAAAGGAAGAAGTGACTGTTCATATGACGTAGGTTATTAACCACGTTGACATGTTGAGCAGCCCTAGATCCGCTGCGCGTGGTCTATAGCCTATTTTTCTTTTATCTTGGAGCTCGTGCTTGTGTAGCCTATATAGGGTACATTGTTGCCTCACTTTGTTGCAACGTGCCATGGAATTAGTGACTGGATAATCCGTGTTCTGCAACAAAGGACTGCCTTCTCGTAAATAGCGCTGAGCTGGCTGGCGGTGGGGACGCCGTGCGGAGGTGGGGGGTCCAGCAAGGGTTGTTCCGATATAGAACGCAACATGTTTTTTCTTTTCCTTTTTTTTGCTGTCTGTGGGGAATTCTTCTCACTCCCCCATGTCAAACACAACGACTGTGCGTTCGCTTTCACCGCGGTGCCCCTTGGGTGCACGGTATTCGCTGTTTAAATTAAGAAACGCTCGGGGATTAGGTAATTACGGTTTAGGTACTATATTAACGGCGTTACCTTGGTTAAAAACGACCGGGGGTTGTTACTGTGTCATTATCCTACTAACCTACACTCGATAGCCTATAGAAAGGTTAGGGGGACATCGTGTTACTGCGCACATATTTCATATTGCATAAACAACACTGCAAAACACACTCCATATGATTTCTGCTGTTCAGCAAAATAGGCCAAGGCAATGCGACTTGCACGTTCTTAATATAGGGTGCTCACTCCTCTCTCCAATTCCCTGAAATTGATAAGAGGTATTTCTTCATGAACACGGTGATGCATTCACATTGTTTTTTATAGCCTATATTGGAATGTTTTTTATAGCCTATATTGGAACAGCATCTACATAATTGTTCCTCATTTGGATTTTAGAAGAACACGCTATAATATAACATGTTATAAATATCCTTGGCCAGTGCAATATAGTGTCCTGTCCTCACCATGGTGCTGAGTGATTCGTGCTTTTTGAAGTCGTTTCGTTTCCGTTTGAATAATACAAAAATAATCAAGGTTTTCAATTAAGGTTTGGATAATTTTTGCTGTCTGACAAAATCACAATTTTAGTAGTTCTTCAAAGTAAATAAGGCATACTTTTATGACTGCTGAATAACAGATATCAATCACTTAGATCATGTATTTTCACTTAGAGATACCTCATGAAGCAACTGCTCTCGATCCCTCATGCATTTTTCTGTCTGTTTTACATTGCAGGTGTAAAAGAAACAGAACCTGGACAAGTAGGCTCGCAATGGATTAGGGTCATTGTAGTTAATTACCACGTTATCTGTGCTAAACTATTTAGAATAATGGCCGTTGGAAACTACAACTCCCTACTACTACAGTTCGGGTTTGATCTGATTTATCTCTAGAGAAAATGGCCAATGTGCGCATTGAACTCACAGAAAAAAAACCCCGAAATAAATTCAAATAATTGAATGAACTGATGTCAGTCAGTTAGTTGTTTAAAAACCAAAAAATAACCAACATTTCGGTTAGTCACTCAGCACTACCTCACTGTGAAGTGTGGTCGGTCAGACAGTCAAGTTACAATGTTGCCCCAGTGCAGGATATGAACTGCTGCAGCTGTCTATTTTAAAGTTGCTACATCCATTTTTGGATTTAGAAATTAATTATATATAGGCCTACCCATTGATTTTTGAAAAATATTACTTATAAATGCCTCATGAGCTTAGTTCACCTCATCAGCCCAAAATATTTTATTTTTTTTATGCAATGTTTGTAAACAAAGTAAATGTAAACAGACACGGTATAGCTTCAAAACATGGTTAAAATAATAATTTTGATATCGTGGATGGTCAGTCCTTGCATCCAGAACTCTGTCTATGAATTTGAGAGTGGTTACATTTCTCCAGGCCCATCCTTCAGCATTTACCAAAACAGAGGTGGGGTTGCCCTTAGTTATTGTTTGAATGAAGGACTGTAGCTTTAAGGTGTGTGTTTCCTAGATGGTTGCTACCTAGGCCATACAGCTCCTTTGGAGATTGTAGTGCATGCTATCAGTGCATGCTATAAAATATTTCAATTGCAATTCAATTCAATTGCAGAGGGGTCTGTATCTTTGTGTATCCAGATTGCGATTGTCATAACGTGTTGTCATGACAATGGAAGTGATGCCCAGAAAGATTTGGACTACAATACATTTGCCTTTTTTATATGTCAAAGCCGACTGACTAGCTGTGACGGAAAATTAAAATGTCATATTTTGAACTTTAGGCCTTTATTCTAAAGGTCATTGTGAGTCATGGTTATTCTCTCATTATCCCATCTCTTGTTTTCCTATTGAACATGCAGGAACAGGGTCAAGGGGTGACAGGTTCCCCTTTTGAGGATGCAGGAACAGGGTCAAGGGGTGACAGGTTCCCCTTTTGAGGATGCAGGAACAGGGTCAAGGGGTGACAGGTTCCCCTTTTGAGGATGCAGGAACAGGGCCAAGGGGTGACATGTTCCCCCTTTGTCCTGAATGACTCAGAGACCAGTGAGTCAGAGCACCAGTGCAAAAAGAGAAAGTAGTATGCATCCCAAATGGCACCACATTCCCTAATTAGTGCACTAATTTAGACCAGGACCCATATGAAATAGGGTGCCATTTGGGGCACAACCAAGTAACATTTAGCCTCAGAATCTCTTTTTGGTGCATTAATTCATTCAGAAAGGGAGCAGCTCTCACTGTGCCTACCCAGACAGACAAGTCAACCAATCAATAAAGTTGATTTATAAAGCCCTTGTTACAGCAAGTCAATTAAATTCAAGAGGAAGCTTTAATATGACAGTAGAAATTAGCAAACGGGCCACAACGGTGAATATTGGTAAAATCACACTCATTCTCACGCTGTGTGGTGTGTGTAATAATAATAATAATAATAATAATAATAATAATAATAATAAATGGTTGCTTATATTTGTCCTGTTTCACACATGTGTGTATTAATACGCATGTGTGAATTGGAAATGTTTGTTTTTGCATATCCCAACTCTCCCTGAGACACCCTCGGAGAGTGGGGTCACAGCTGTGTGTGTGTGTGTGTGTGTGTGATGGCTGTGTGTGTGATGGCTGTGTGTGCGTGTGTGTGTGATGGCTGTGTGTGTGTGTGTGTGTGTGTGATGGCTGTGTGTGTGATGGCTGTGTGTGCGTGTGTGTGTGATGGCTGTGTGTGTGTGTGTGATGGCTGTGTGTGTGATGGCTGTGTGTGTGTGTGTGTGTGATGGCTGTGTGTGTGATGGCTGTGTGTGTGTGTGATGGCTGTGTGTGTGATGGCTGTGTGTGCGTGTGTGTGTGATGGCTGTGTGTGTGTGTGTGTGTGTGATGGCTGTGTGTGTGATGGCTGTGTGTGCGTGTGTGTGTGATGGCTGTGTGTGTGTGTGTGATGGCTGTGTGTGTGATGGCTGTGTGTGTGTGTGTGTGTGTGTGATGGCTGTGTGTGTGATGGCTGTGTGTGTGTGTGATGGCTGTGTGTGTGATGGCTGTGTGTGCATGTGTGTGTGATGGCTGTGTGTGTGTGTGTGTGTGTGTGTGTGATGGCTGTGTGTGTGATGGCTGTGTGTGTGTGTGTGTGTGTGTGTGTGATGCTGTAGTACATCCTCCTCTATCTACTGCTGTGTCACTCTCAGAACCTCATGTAAATTGATGGTGTCTTGAAGCGGTCATTTGACTGTTGCAACCAGTTAGTTACCATGTGATCAGGAAGTATTTAACCTTTATAACAACATTTCTTCTGCAAGGGAGTCCAGCTTCAGTGTGTGTGTGTGTGTTACTATGTGTGTTACTATGTGTGACTGTGACTGTGTGTGTGTGACTGTGTGACTGTGTGTGTGTGACTGTGTGTGTGTGTGTGTGTGTGACTGTGTGTGACTGTGTGTCTGTGACTGTGTGTGACTGTGTGTGCGCTTGCATGTGTGTGCTAAGCTGTGTCATTACTAGCTTAGCTCACATGACACAGGGGTAAGGACACACTGCATGCAGGGAGCCAGGCAGGCACACTTTCAACACACACACACACTCACACAGCCATCACACACACACACACAGCCATCACACACACACTCACACACAGCCATCACACACACACACACACACACACACAGCCATCACACACACACTCACACACAGCCATCACACACGCACACACACACACACACTCACACAGCCATCACACACACACACACACACACAGCCATCACACACACACTCACACACACACTCACACACAGCCATCACACACACACACTTGCATTCCCTTCTTTCTATCCCACCCAACCCGTTACCTTTCACTGGTACTCCATTGTGTTGGAAAGGGTTTTTACATGGCTGCAGGCAGCTTTAACAATAGGTCCATTAGGAACCCTGTTGGGACCTCTCTGGACTGCCCTGTAACATGCCTGACCCCTCTGGTCTCTTCACAGGATGTCTCCCATGAATGAACGAGGCTAGTGGACATCCAGACATCTCTATCAGCACCGGCAACCTCTCAATACAGCAGGAAGACGAGTTAAAGGGAAGAAGGAGAAGATTGGGTTTTGTCTACGTCCAGTCCAACTCCCTGGCTGTTGGTTGCATATGTGGTTTGGTGATTTCTGTTGAAATATGCAACTCCCTCTCCTAGGGTGTGTGCTGTGAACATTCTAATCCCTTTGTCTTCAGATAAGGACAGTGGAAGAGAACCACTTTGGGCCATACGTTGATTGGTGGTCTGTGTGGTTGGGGGACTGTTGTATACCTAGTACCCCATACACCCCCCACCTCCACCTAGCCCCGTTATTCATGCTAGACATGAGTTTACCATCCCAGCAGAAACCCAACAGTAAGAGAACAGGCAAGCGCATCTCTTTTTTCAACGACCAAGGAGTGGCGATGAAGGAGACGTCCTCTCAGCAGCATCCAGAAGGTTCTTACTACGGCCTTGGTGCCCCAGCCCCAGATCCTGGTCCTGGCCAGAGTAAGGCTGCAGGCACCGTCACCTCCACAACCTCCAACCCAGAGGCTCCACATACTGGTATGTACCTCAACTCAGTGATCTTCAGTCCAGAGAAAGGAGACCAGAGTCGGGGACATTACCAACAGACTGTACCCATGAAGTGGGCTCACCAGGACCCAGCAGCTCAACCACAGCCTCAACAGAGAACTGGAACTGAGAACTGGACACAGGGTGT
The DNA here is from genome assembly GCF_964263955.1 of Coregonus lavaretus. Taxonomy (NCBI): domain Eukaryota; kingdom Metazoa; phylum Chordata; class Actinopteri; order Salmoniformes; family Salmonidae; genus Coregonus; species Coregonus lavaretus. The sequence continues at coordinate 36,613,641 of NC_140014.1, forward strand.
AACTATGGCTAACTGGGGGCAGAACTTTGCTCCGTACCTAGGGGGCGTCAACGTCAGTGACTCACGGTCCCAGACCAAGACTGCCTTTGCCAAGCAGCAGATCCGTGAGGGGCCTCCACCCCTGCAGCCCCAGCAGCCCCAGCCCCAGCCCCAGCCCCCTAGTAGGGCTGTGGAGAAGCAACCACCCCAGCAGAAGCAGGTGGTTAACCTTAACCCTCTCCCTGGTGGAGGAGAGGCCTACAGAGACGTTAGGGATGTGGCCAAGCCTCACAGTCTAGAGTGGGAGCAGCAGCATCAGGCTTCCCAACAGCAACAGCAACAGCAGTCCCAGAACCAGGTGTTTCCACAGACCCTTAAGCCTGGGGCTCTAAATGCCCAGCAACACAGCACATCCAACCCTGGGGGCAGCTCCGTGCTTCAGCCCTTCCAGCTAGCCTTCGGCCAGCCCAAGCAACACCTAACGGCTGGCTACTACCAGGTGTTTCAGGGGGGCAACAGGACTTTACCCAATCTGAACTACAACGTCCAACAGCCCAAACCCCAACCACATCCACAGACCCAACCACATCCACAGACCCAACAGCCCAAACCCCAACCACATCCACAGACCCAACAGCATCCACAGACCCAACAGCATCCACAGACCCAACAGCATCCACAGCTCCAGCAGCAGCTGCAACAGACCCAACAGCATCCACAGACCCAACAGCATCCACAGACCCAACAGCATCCACAGACCCAACAGCATACACAGAGCCAACAGCATCCACATCTCCAGCAGCAGCTGCAACAGACCCAACAGCATCCACAGCTCCAGCAGCAGCAAATAAAACAACAACAACAGCAACAGAAACAAATATTACAGGAACAACAACAAATGCAACAACAACATCATCAGATGCAACAGCAGCAAATGCTTCAGCATCAACAGCATTTACAACAACAGCAACAACAACTACACATACAACAAGAGCAAGAGTTACAACAGCAACAACAACAACAGCAACAGCAACAGCAAATACAGCAACAATTACAGCAACAACAACAAATACAACAACAGCAATTGCAGCAACAACAACAACCCCAACATATTCTAGAATACTACCCCAGCAGCCAGAACCCACCTACCCACCCACACCCTCACTCCCAGCCGCCCGTGTTGGTGCACTCCCAAGAGCCCTCTGTTCAGGCATCAACCCCCCCAGACCTCCAGGAGACGTCCTCAGACCCTCTAAACATTCCCCCCCACACAGAATCCCAGCTCCCCCCTACAGAGACCCAGCTCCAGCCTCCCCATCTCCAGCTGCAGCTTCGAAGATCCAGGAGACTCTCCAAGGAAGGTGGACCACCACCAGTTGACAACCCCTTCCTCATCCCATCTGATGGGGCCCAGAATGGGCCCTCTGAGGGGCCAGGTGGAGCCCCCAAGGCGGATGAAGTCCACATTGCCCAGGTGGCCCCTACAGGGGTCATCCAGAGCACACGCAGAAAACGGAGGGTCTCCCAGGAGGTTAACCTGGAGACACTGGCCCAGAAAGCCTCAGAGATGGAGTCCCTACCGCCACACATTGTCAAGGTAACTGTTTCTGCTACCCTGGTGCTTGTTGTAATGCTTTGAGGGGTATAGTATAGTTACATGATAGTTACATTATATAAACGGCATATCCCATCTTCAATTTTAACCGAACTTTCCATGCATACATATGCACTCGCGTACAAATCTATTGAAACACACAGTGGTGTTGGGCTTGAGGAGCTGCAATAACAGTCCTCTTTGATGGATGTTGTTAAAACATCCATTTGGTTGTTGTTTACCTTTGTATAATGGCAGAGGGATTCTGGATCCCTTATCTAGAAGTAGATCAGAAACAAAAAGCTTAATGCGTCTGCCAAGGCCGATCGAGCCTGAAATGATGTTGTTTATGAATGATTAGCACTGAGCAGAATAAGCAATCACCAGCCCAATATTAACACAGCAGATCTGAATGATTTAGCAGTGTCTGTCTTCATGGAAGGGTTTTATTGATAGGTTATGGATGCACAATTACTCATGATATAACGCATGACCTAAAAACGATAAGGAATACTCCTATTTTGTGTGTGCAAAAAACAGCAAGAAATGCAAACCACATGTGGGTATTTTGTCCTCAGTGCAACCTTTGACAGTTTAACCTACTGCTCTAAGTGTCGTTACACCAATTCGGTGCCTTTTGAGAGGTGTAACTTGGTGAAGAAAAAGTTTGATTTCACCTTTTATTTATTTATTTCACCTTTATTTAACCAGGTAAGCCAGTTGAGAACAAGTTCTCATTTACAACTGCGACCTGGCCAAGATAAAGCAAAGCAGTGCGATAAAAACAACAACACAGAGTTACACATGGGATAAAACAAAACGTACAGTCAATAACACAATAGAAAATATATATACAGTGTGTGCAAATGTAGTAAGTTATGGAGGTAAGGCAATAAATATGCCATAGTGCAAAATAATTACAATTAGTATTAACACTGGAATGATAGATGTGCAAGAGATGATGTGCAAATAGAGATACTGGGGTGCAAATGAGCAAAATAAATAACAATATGGGGATGAGGTAGTTGGGTGGGCTAATTTCAGAATGGCTGTGTACAGGTGCAGTGATCGGTAAGGTGCTCTGACAACTGATGCTTAAAGTTAGTGAGGGAGATAAGAGTCTCCAGCTTCAGAGATTTTTGCAGTTCGTTCCAGTCATTGGCAGCAGAAAACTGGAAGGAATGGCGGCCAAAGGAGGTGTTGGCTTTGGGGGTGACCAGTGAGATATACCTGCTGGAGCGCATACCACGGGTGGGTGTTGCTATGGTGACCAATGAGCTAAGATAAGGAGGGGATTTGCCTAGCAGTGATTTATAAATGGCCTGGAGCCAGTGGGTTTGGCGACAAATATGTAGTGAGGACCAGCCAACAAGAGCGTACAGGTCACAGTGGTGGGTAGTATATGGGGCTTTGGTGACAAAACGGATGGCACTGTGATAGACTACATCCAATTTGCTGAGTAGAGTGTTGGAGGCTATTTTGTAAATGACATCGCCGAAGTCAAAGATCGGTAGGATAGTCAGTTTTACGAGGGCATGTTTGGCAGCATGAGTGAAGGAGGCTTTGTTGCGAAATAGGAAGCCGATTCTAGATTTAACTTTGGATTGGAGATGCTTAATATGAGTCTGGAAGGAGAGTTGACAGTCTAACCAGACACCTAGGTATTTGTAGTTGTCCACATACTCTAGGTCAGACCCGTCGAGAGTAGTGATTCTAGTCGGGTGGGCGGGTGCCAGCAGCATTCGATTGAAGAGCATGCATTTAGTTTTACTTGTGTTTAAGAGCAGTTGGAGGCTACGGAAGGAGTGTTGTATGGCACTGAAGCTCGTTTGGAGGTTTGTTAACACAGTGTCCAATGAAGGGCCAGATATATACAAAATGGTGTCGTCTGTGTAGAGGTGGATCTGAGAATCACCGACAGCAAGAGCGACATCATTGATATACACAGAGAAAAGAGTCGGCCCAAGAATTGAACCCTGTGGCACCCCCATAGAGACTGACATAGGTCCAGACAACAGGCCCTCCGATTTGACACATTGAACTCTATCTGAGAAGTAGTTGGTGAACCAGGCGAGGCAGTCATTTGAGAAACCAAGGCTATTTAGTCTGCCAATAAGAATGCGGTGGTTGACAGAGTCGAAAGCCTTGGCCAGGTCGATGAAGACGGCTGCACAGTACTGTCTATTATCGATCGCGGTTATAATATAGTTTAGGACCTTGAGCGTGGCTGAGGTGCACCCATGACCAGCTCGGAAACCGGATTGCATAGCGGAGAAGGTACGGTGTGATTCGAAATGGTCGGTGATCTGTTTGTTAACTTGGCTTTCAAAAATTTTCGAAAGGCAGGGCAGGATGGATATAGGTCTGTAACAGTTTTAACATTGTGTCATAAAGAGCAAATGTTCAACTTAATAAAAAATATGTTTTCTCTTCTCAAGAGGATAATACAAACATTACTATAGTAAGTGCCAAATAAAGTAACAGTGTTCACCGTAACAGGGTTGACGATTTCATCTTAAATCAGTCATAAATCGCCTTGTGATGGGAAATGGAATTGTGTTGTGTGCAACAGGGAGGGGCAATTGAATGCAAGCTTCACAATTTTGTTGTTGTTGTTAAAACATTTCTAGGTTGTCTATCTATGGTTAACAGGGTTGACGTGTTACGCTCGATAAGCTCAGTTTTCCACCACAAAACACCAGAAAAGGCCCAAAAAGAAGCAGCTCGCCTGCTTTTACTCTCTATATGTTTTACAACGTGGGGATGGTAAGGGGTATATGCAGCCTTGGTCTTCCCCTACATTATATCTAGCGTGTAACGGTGCACTCCCTTGTGTCTGCCTCATGCCTCACCATATAGCATATAGAATAGGACTGCTAGGTTAACCTGCTGAATGCTGACTGGACCCGTTTCACTCTGCACTCCTCCATCCTCCCCCATTGATTCCATCAAAGCGGGGGTGTAAGTGTGCGGTGCTCAGCAAAATGTATGCCTCTCTTTCTCCTGTCCTGGTGTTGGGGCTGGAGGCTGGAGTTTTCCACTGGGAATAGACAAGGAATAGGCCTCTAGCATCAGGTCATACTCACTCCTATAGGCATCTGCCACACTCACTCACTCCTATAGGCATCTGCCACACTCACTCACTCCTATAGGCATCTGCCACACTCACTCACTCCTATAGGCATCTGCCACACTCACTCACTCATATAGGCATCTGCCACACTCACTCACTCCTATAGGCATCTGCCACACTCACTCACTCCTATAGGCATCTGCCACACTCACTCACTCCTATAGGCATCTGCCACACTCACTCACTCCTATAGGCATCTGCCATACTCACTCACTCCTATAGGCATCTGCCACTCTCACTCACTCCTATAGGCATCTGCCACACTCACTCACTCCTATAGGCATCTGCCACACTCACTCACTCCTATGGGCTTCAGCTGATGAAATACACTTCATTTTATTATGTTTATTTAGGGAATTGAAAGTCAGTTTACGGCATTATGCTAGTGTTTGCTTCCTGGTAGTATAATTCTATTATAGGTTCACTTCAGTACGACAACACATTAAGTAGTAAGTAGTTTGTTTGCTCATTTGATCTGTAAAGGAAGCTTGTTCAGGTAGCCTCTCCAGTCAGGTATTTGATGATGTGTGTATCTGTCTGTCTCGTCATCAGGCGCAGCACCACAGGCCCTGGAGCCCCCAAAGACCAGCGCCAGGGCGAGGGACCATGGACAGGGATTCAGGGGGCCACAGTGTCAAGCGGCCCCGTGATGAGAGCATGATGCCGCTGGTCATCCCTGTGTCAGTCCCCGTACGGAGGTCAGACCCCCCCTCGTCCTCGTCCTCCCCAGACGGGGAGCAATCTACCCTGGGCGCAGGCTTGCCACAGAGACCCTTCACCCTCCAGGACGTGACCAGCATGGACGGCAAACCCTCCGTCATTGTCACCCGCAGGCGATCGCTCAGGAACTCTCTGTCAGAGAGCTCAGGACAGGTGGGTGCTAGTGTCCTCCCCTCACATACACACCTTACTGACGTCTCCTCTAGTGCCATCAGCAGGGGCTTGGTTCATACCTCTGTTCCCCTATAATCTCTTATAATCCTACATGTCCTGCCACCATGCTCTTGCACTCCCCCTCATCCAGCACCCAACTCTCCCCTGTTTCCCCCAATGTCTCTCTCTGCCCTCATTCCAACCCTGCCCCTCCCCCTCCCTCCCTGCTGCCCCAGATCAGGTCAAGGAGATTAGCAGGGGTTATCCACGCTATAGATGGAGGTATAGCCTACTGCTATACTGTACTGTACAAGAACCAGGGTGGGGGTGTACTGGACATGTTATGTGTGGGGGGATAATGTACAGTATATATGGTGAGGGTGTACTGTGTACTGTATGGGGGATCATGTATATAAGGTGGGAGTGAACTGTAGATAATGTAGAACAGGGGTCTCCAACCTTTTCTAGCATGAGAGCTACTTGAAACATGTCATGCTACTCATTTTTATTCTAGCTTTCAAAAAGGCACATTCTTCTCTTCTCTCCCCTGCAACTCTTCCCCGGGTCCTTAGTGTACAAGAGAAAGTAGTGCACTATGTTTTCTGTCAATATACCTGGTAAAATAATGGTTAATAAACTATTCTAAGGGGGCCCTATAAAATCTGTGATTTTATTTCTCCCAAATTATGTTTTGTCTGTTTTATTTTTCCTGGTTTTAGATTACAATTGTTCATAGAGAAACAACGAAATTTGATGTTCTGAGTCGATGTCAATGCTTAAATCACATCAGAAGACCATTTTTTTTTAAGTCTGGAAGAAAACAAACAAATGTGGATTTATTTGTGTATTTCCCCTTTAATGAGGAATGTGAGGTCTAATGTACCGGTCTAGCGATGGTTCTGTATTGCTGCTGCTCATTTCGTGGCAAAGTTAGCAAATAACTAATAATAGATACAAATGATATACTTCCTCATGATATACTTCTGCCAGGTAAGCCTACTTTGCAGTTAACATTTTAATTGAGAAGGTTTTGGGGAAAGTATTTCTGTCAACCCACAAGATGGTTATCACATGGCTACACGCAGTGTTAGACATACGCCCACACCACACAGACAGACAAGGGCAATATTGATGGAAATTAATTGGCAGATATTGTGTTAGGTTTTGCTTTTTAAGCCAATCGTGGCTAACCAGGGGTGGGATAATGCCAATGTTCCATTGGTTACATAATAGCTGGGAGCTTGCAGTGTCTGATACTTGTGAGATTTGTTTATGACATTTTGCGGTGGAACACATCAAAATTGCATGTACTTTGAGAATAGTTTGGCGAGCTACTCATAGGTGGGCTGCGATCGACCTGTTGGAGACCCCTGATGTAGAATGTATCCTCTCTCTAGTGTCTGACCAGATGAACAACTCACTTAGACTGCATGCTGTAAACATTGCTTCATACTAACTGGTGTATAGTAGTGTGGACAGGGTGGACATGGATCAGTGCCTCGTAGTTTGTCATGTATTTGTATGTTTGTACTGATGTTCTACCTCCTTTAGAACGGCGGAACCGAGGGAGGGAACGACAACGACGGCAAAAAGCCCAAACGGCGTCCCCGGCCCGAACCCCTCTTCATCCCGCCTCCCAAGCCTGGCACCTTCATTGCCCCCCCGGTCTACTCCAGCATCACACCCTACCAGAGCCACCTCCGCTCCCCTGTCCGGCTGATAGACAACCCCCTGACCATGCCGCCCTACACCCCCCCGCCCATCCTCAGCCCGGTGAGAGGGGGATCAGGTCTCTACTTCTCTACCTTCCTCTCCTCTGCTGCCTCCAGCCAGGGTCTTCCTCCACCCAGAGTCTGCCTCCAGCCAGGGTCTTCCTCCAACCAGGGTCTGCCTCCACCCATCACGCCCAAATCAGCCACACGCAGCCTGCTGAGATCCAGTGAGTACCACTACCTGGGGCCTACTGGGGTTGTAGTACAAACCTACTCAACCTGTGTGCTTCTGGGGGTTGTAGTCCAAACCTACTCAACCCATGTGCTTCTGGGGCTTGTAGTCTAAACCTACTCAACCTGTGTGCATCTGGGGGTTGTAGTCCAAACTTACTCAACCTGTGTGATTCTGGGCGTTGTTGTCCAAACCTACTCAACCTGTGTCCTACTGGTGTTTAGGATTTAAACAAGCTGTCATCAGAATGAACTGTAGCTGGTATGGCAACTGCTCGGCCGCCGACCGCAAGGCACTACAGAGGGTAGTGCGTACGGCCCATTACATCACTGGGGCCAAGCTTCCTGCCATCCAGGACCTCTATACCAGGCGGTGTCAGAGGAAGGCCCTAAAAATTGTTAAAAACTCCAGCCACCCTAGTCATAGACTGTTCTCTGTGCTACCGCACGGCAAGCGGTACCGGAGCGCCAAGTCTAGGTCCAAAAGGCTTCTTAACAGCTTCTACCCCCAAGCCATAAGACTCCTGAACAGCTAATCATGGCTACCCAGACTATTTGCATTGTCCCCCCACCCCACCCCCTCTTTTACTCTGTTTATTATCTACAGTGAGGGAAAAAAAGTATTTGATCCCCTGCTGATTTTGTACGTTTGCCCACTGACAAAGAAATGATCAGTCTATAATTTTAATGGTAGGTTTATTTGAACAGTGAGAGACAGAATAACAACAAAAAAATCCAGAAAAACGCATGTCAAAAATGTTATAAATTGATTGTCATTTTAATGAGGGAAATAAGTATTTGACCCCTCTGCAAAACATAACTTAGTACTTGGTGGCAAAACCCTTGTTGGCAACCACAGAGGTCAGACGTTTCTTGTAGTTGGCCACCAGGTTTGCACACATCTCAGGAGGGATTTTGTCCCACTCCCTTTGCAGATCTTCTCCAAGTCATTAAGGTTTCGAGGCTGATGTTTGGCAACTCGAACCTTCAGCTCCCTCCACAGATTTTCTATGGGATTAAGGTCTGGAGACTGGCTAGGCTAGGCCACTCCAGGACCTTAATGTGCTTCTTTTGAGCCACTCCTTTGTTGCCTTGGCCGTGTGTTTTGGGTCATTGTCATGCTGGAATACCCACCATCCACGACCCATTTTCAATGCCCTGGCTGAGGGAAGGAGGTTCTCACCCAAGATTTGACAGTACATGGCCCCATCCATCGTCCCTTTGATGCGGTGAAGTTGTCCTGTCCCCTTAGCAGAAACCCCCCCCCCCCCCCCAAAGCATAATGTTTCCACCTCCATGTTTGACGGTGGGGATGGTGTTCTTGGGGTCATAGGCAGCATTCCTCCTCCTCCAAACACGACGAGTTGAGTTGATGCCAAAGAGCTCCATTTTGGTCTCATCTGACCACAACACTTTCACCCAGTTCTCCTCTGAATCATTCAGATGTTCATTGGCAAACTTCAGACGGGCATGTAAATGTGCTTTCTTGAGCAGGGGGACCTTGCGGGCGTTGCAGGATTTCAGTCCTTCACGGCGTAGTGTGTTACCAATTGTTTTCTTGTTGAATATGGTCCCAGCTGCCTTGAGATCATTGACAAGATCCTCCCGTGTAGTTCTGGGCTGATTCCTCACCGTTCTCATGATCATTGCAACTCCACGAGGTGAGATCTTGCATGGATCCCCAGGCCGAGGGAGATTGACAGTTCTTTTGTGTTTCTTCCATTTGCGAATAATCGCACCAACTGTTGTCACCTTCTCACCAAGCTGCTTGGCGATGGTCTTGTAGCCCATTCCAGCCTTGTGTTGGTCTACAATCTTGTCCCTGACATCCTTGGAGAGCTCTTTGGTCTTGGCCATGGTGGAGAGTTTGGAATCTGATTGATTGATTGCTTCTGTGGACAGGTGTATTTTATACAGGTAACAAGCTGAGATTAGGAGCATTCCCTTTAAGAGTGTGCTCCTATTCTCAGTTCATTACCTGTATAAAAGACACCTGGGAGCCAGAAATCTTTCTGATTGAGAGGGGGTCAAATACTTATTTCCCTCATTAAAATGCAAATCAATTTATAACATTTTTGACATGCGTTTTTCTGGATTCTTTTGTTGTTATTCTGTCTCTCACTGTTCAAATAAACCTACCATTAAAATTATAGACTGATCATTTCTATGTCAGTGGGCAAATGTACAAAATCAGCAGGGGATCAAATACTTTTTTCCCTCACTGTATGCATAGTCACTTTAACTCTACCCACATGTACATATTACCTCAATTACCTCGACTGACCGGTGCCCCCGCACATTTACTCTGTATACCCCCTGTATATAGCCTCTCTACTGTTATTTATTTTATTTTTTACTTTTCAATTTTTTACTTAACACTTATTTTTCTTAATACTGCATTGTTGGTTAAGGGCTTGTAAGCATTTCACTGTAAGGTCTACACCTGTTGTATTCAGCGCATGTGGCAAATAAAATTGGATTTGATTAGCTGTGGGAGTTGGATCATAACATTATTCCCTCATATAAACGTTTCTTGAGTAATGCGCATGAAGTAAGCACACTTCCTCAAAATCTGCTATGCTAAATATTTCTGCTGTAAGAAGATAAGAATAGTACATTTAACAGACTTTTTTTTTTTTTTCAGACAGCGTTGACATAACCCCACCAGTGCTCTCAGTGATCGGTGAGGCCACGCCAGTCAGCATAGAACCGTGAGTACACACACACACACACACACACACAGAACACACCACCCTCCATACTCCCTTCACCCCATTATCAGTTACGTGTATGGATCTCAAGTTTAAGATCCGAGCCTGAGAAATCAAAGTACTCTTAAATCAAAGTACTTTTAAATCAAAGTAATTTTAAATCAAAGTCATCTTAAATCAAAGTACTTTTAAATCAAAGTACTTTTAAATCAAAGTACTCTTAAATCAAAGTTAGAGTCAGAGCAGATATTCATCCAAGGCCAAACAACTAGTCAAATGGTACACAGTGTGTCTTTCTCAGTGATGGTGCTGAGTCTATTGATATGTGTTGCAGCAGAGGAGGACTATTTGTATGTTAGTTATGAAAGGATAGATTGGGTGCTTTGGATCTGACCCAGTTAGCCTGTATCACAGCCCTGATTTTATCCACAAAGACAGAGGAGTGTGTGTGTGTGAGCACGGTGTGTGTGTGGGAGGTGGGGGTGGTTGGTGAGGAGAGACAGGGTGCATTGTGGGTTGTCTTACATTCCCTTTCTTCCTCTCTCTGACTGGTAGCAGCTGGCTAGTAGTCAGGCCGGCCGGGCGGGCCAGGCGGGGACATCCTCCAGTGGTGATAAATCAGGTCTTTCAGCTGAGTCTGGAGCAGCCAGCCTCCACTTTGTTTCCTCTTCTGCTTCCTCCTTAAACAGTCCCCCTCAGCCCCCTCAGCCAGATCAGTTTACAGCAGGGGCCTGTTGATTAGTGTACAATGTAGCAAAACATTTTGCAACGGGGAAACAAATACGATTGTTTCTTATTGGAAAAGTCCATGTAGTCCTCAGCCAGATCAGCTTACACCAGGGTTAGTTCAGGAGGCTAACTTTGTGAACGTTGCAGATAGAAATCATATTAATAGAGCTGACGTGATCCTTTATTCTACATGTCACAGATGCTTGTTTGTTTTACGTAGGCCTAATATATTTCTATCTGAATGTTCTACAACGTTGTGCCCTGCTGAACACTCCCCAGCTAGCTCACTCTGTGGGAGGGGAGGGGACCTGAACTGAGCTAGCAGGCTGCAGCCCAGGGAGGGAGCAGGCAAAAATAGTGTCTGCGTTCCAGACTGTTTTCAAAGCCGCCAGTAGCTATCATTGGAGGGGTATCCTGGGGGTAACCTGATCCACTTACAGCTTTATCATCGTCCTGTTGCTTCAGTGCAGCAGACAGTTATTTTAAATGATTAGCTGTGGCTTATTTCTGCCAACCAGCCGACCACTAGTTAACTACATGTCTGTATAAGAACACTTATTCACATTATTTTTCTTTAAATAGAAAATTGACCTAATTTACGAAAGCTTCCCTGTCAATCACAACAATATGATCTAGAATTCTAATAATGGAGGCTGTGCCATAGCAGCACATAGACTGCCTATCATGCGCATTTCAGAAAGTGTCTCCCATCTCTCCAACTGACCACTGACTGTACATTCTGTCATCTCAGGCGTATAAACATCGGTGTGAGGTACCAGGCAGAGGTACCAGAGCTGAGGCAGCGTTCAGCGGCCCAACAAGACCATCCCAAGGCTGAGCTGGTCTGGGCTCCTCTTCACAACCTAGAGGCTAAACCTGGAGATCGGGAGAGAGGTAACACACTAACATACGTATCAGCTGACTTTCCCACCATTAATAATCTGTCATAATACTGTCATTAACCAGGTATTATCCAATAGAAATTAGTCAGTAAATCAAGCATTCAGTAGTGATTTGAAGAACCCAGTGGAGAAATTTTGCTGATCATGCTATCTCAATCACGATCTCTCTCTCTCTCTATCTCTCCCCCCCCCCCCCCCCCCCTCCCGCCACCCTCTCGCTCTCTCTTCAGTGGATGACCTCATGAACCTGGCGTGCTCAAGCGCTCTGCACGGTGGAGGGACCAATCAGGAGCTAGCGCTGCACTGCCTGTACGAGTGCAATGGTGACATCATGGTGAGCAATGCATGATGGGTCATGATGACTGAGGAGGGATGACAGAAAACGAAAAATAGTGTTTGGGTGTTGACAGATTGTACCTCAGTTTGTGAGGCTTTTCTTCCATCTTGTGTGTACTGAACAGAGCACTGATCTTGGGATTTAACGGGACCCCGGCTGTGTTCCAATATCCAGACCAGCATATAACTTGCTAAACCACCACCAAATGCATACACAATGCATTACATTTTTTATGTTTTGATTTGAGCCATTTAGCACAGCACTCTCTACCTCCTGCAAACACAAATGGTGTATGGTTTGGTAAGGTATTAAGGTGAATGGTTTGGTAATGGGATTAGGGTGTATGGTTTGGTAAGGGTATTAGGGTGTATGGTTTGTAAGGGTATTAGGGTGTATGGTTTGGTAAGGGTATTAGGGTGAATGGTTTGTAAGGGTATTAGGGTGTATGGTTTGGTAAGGGTATTAGGGTGAATGGTTTGGTAAGGGTTATTAGGGTGTATGGTTTGGTAAGGGGATTAGGGTGTATGGTTTGGTAAGGGGATTAGGGTGTATGGTTTGGTAAGGGGATTAGGGTGTATGGTTTGGTAAGGGTTTTAGGGGTGGAGGAATTGTTAGTGCTGTCACTCAGCAGAGTCAACCACTGTGTATCTAACACGTAGCAGATGTGGTGCAGCACAGTGGCTAGTGAGTCCACTATTCCAGCTAGTAGCCATGTTCTCCTTGAATCTAGGTGTGTTTTTGTTATCAGGTATGCTCAGTGCTCTATCTGCCCAATGTAGAAAACGCTTACACACACACATACACTGATACAGTACACACACACACGCTGACACACGCTGACACACTGGAGTAAAGGTCATGTATGGGGCCTTGGGCAGAAACACAGCAATGTGTTCAATTAAAGAGATAGATAGAGAGAGAGAGATAGAGAGAGAGAGAGAGAGGAGAGAGAGAGAGAGAGAGAGAGAGAGAGAGAGAGAGAGAGAGAGAGGAGAGAGAGAGAGAGAGAGAGAGAGAGAGACAGTGAGCTAGAGGGAAGTGAGAGAGAGAGAGAGAGAGAGAGAGAGAGAGTGAGTGAGAGAGAGAGAGAGAGAGAGAGAGAGAGAGAGAGAGAGAGAGACAGTGAGCTAGAGGGAGTGAGATAGAGAGAGAGAGCGAGACAGTGAGCTAGAGGGGAGTGAGAGAGAGAGCGAGACAGTGAGATAGAGAGAGAGAGCGAGACAGTGAGCTAGAGGGAGTGAGATAGAGAGAGGGAGGCGGCCTATACTAGTGGCTCCAGCTTGCAGCATTTGGCCATGTTGTTGTCAAGGAGACAGGGTGGCTGTCAGTGTGTGAAGTTCTCTATCTCTCTCTCCCTCTCTCTCTGTCTCTGCAGCAGCAGGAGGCATGTTGCTCTCTTACAGTATATCTCCCGGTTAATCCCTCAGTATTAGGGACAGATCAGCCTATCAATATCAAGTAGAACTCTGATCAGTGTCCTGTGTGTTCTCCAGAAACCAGCCAAGTAAACCTTGATTTAAAGTATTGCTCGGAGACTCATAAACTGTTGCAAAAAAATAAACACATTTTTCATTTATTGCTCTTCAGAGTTAATTTGTAAATGGTTGGGTTGATATGTTGTTCTTGGTTTTCAGGAAGCGTTGGCCCGCCTGCTGTTGAAAAAACCCCATCTTCCCAAAGA
>NC_140014.1:36627722-36687722 GCF_964263955.1 Coregonus lavaretus
GACAATAGACTCTTTATCGATGCGACATAAGCTGTTTTCAAAACGAGAAGTTGCTTTTCAGGGGGCAGTCGCTCTTTAACTGCCACCATGGTAGTCATGGTGACACTTCTCATTTGACATCACGCTCTGGAAGTGAAGACTGCGGTGTTCCTATAGTCTAGAATCCTAATGTTTTGTGCACTCAGTGTATACTGTAGACCCTACTCATACTGGATAACATGCAGAAATGCAGATGAGTGTTCAAAGTGGAAATCTCATATAAGGCCTCTCAGTTGTGTGTAGAATGAGGTGGTGTGTGGGGCCACACATCTGTTTGGATCACTCGCTAAGAAGCCTACTGTTCTACCACATTACCATCCTATGTGCTATGGCATTGTTCTAGTGAGAGAGCGTCAGGGCCAGCTGCACTGTTGAGTAAGAAAGAGCTTGAGGCCTCCTGAACTCCACAACTCAGCAAGATTACAACAGCAGGTCGACTGAGGTTAAAAGGCTGTGCTTTTTAACTTCACTGCTTTATGGCAGGATATTTCTCAACTTCCCCTCAGTAAAACAGACTTTAACGGGGAAAACACAAAACCATCGGAATGAAAGGAGGTTTATTTCCTTTCCTCCAGCGTCCCACAGAATTCTTTAAGACGTTATCTGACGCACTCAGAGTCACTGAGTCATGGAATTCATATAAAAGAAGTGGACCCGGCCAATTCTAACGGCTCTGTAATAAACACGCACACCTTTTCCAGCACGTTTCAACTCCTCATCGGTTTGAAAGAATCTCTTTACTGCAAAACTATTTATTTTCGTTGTAAGTCGTTTTTGAGTTGTTAGTATGGTTCATACAGTATGGTTCTAGTTCTAGCATCTGGTAACTGAAGTGCTACTGTGATTTCACGGTATGAAGTAGATGCACAGGAAAGCAACCCTATACTTTTCACTCTCTCAAGACAACTCCTGAAGTGGAGAAATAAAGACTCATTACCATACAGACTCTAAACATGAAGGCCAGAGTTTTTTAACTTTTTCCACTTCACAGACAGATGTATTTGCGCTTTGGGTACCATAATTGAGTCTTTATATATAATGTTGTCAGTTTGTCCAAGGATTGTGTCACGGATCCCCCCGGTACTGCTGCTCATTCCGTTCACCAGCTCCGGAGGTCTACGTCACCGGCCTTCTAGGCGTCACTGATCTGGTTCATTACCAACAACCCCAGACTGTCTTGTCTCATTACGCACACCTGGTTCCCATTCCCCCTGATTAGTATGTGTATATACAGTGGGGAAAAAAGTATTTAGTCAGCCATCAATTGTGCAAGTTCTCCCACTTAAAAAGATGAGAGAGGCCTGTAATTTTCATCATAGGTACACGTCAACTATGACAGACAAAATGAGGAAAAACAATCCAGAAAATCACATTGTAGGATTTTTAATGAATTTATTTGCAAATTATGATGGAAAATAAGTATTTGGTCAATAACAAAAGTTTCTCAATACTTTGTTATATACCCTTTGTTGGCAATGACACAGGTCAAATGTTTTCTGTAAGTCTTCACAAGGTTTTCACACACTGTTGCTGGTATTTTGGCCCATTCCTCCATGCAGATCTCCTCTAGAGCAGTGATGTTTTGGGGCTGTCGCTGGGCAACACAGACTTTCAACTCCCTCCAAAGATTTTCTATGGGGTTGAGATCTGGAGACTGGCTAGGCCACTCCAGGACCTTGAAATGCTTCTTACGAAGCCACTCCTTGTTGCCCGGGCGGTGTGTTTGGGATCATTGTCATGCTGAAAGACCCAGCCACGTTTCATCTTCAATGCCCTTGCTGATGGAAGGAGGTTTTCACTCAAAATCTCACGATACATGGCCCCATTCATTCTTTCCTTTACACGGATCAGTCGTCCTGGTCCCTTTGCAGAAAAACAGCCCCAAAGCATGATGTTTCCACCCCCATGCTTCACAGTAGGTATGGTGTTCTTTGGATGCAACTCAGCATTCTTTGTCCTCCAAACAAGACGAGTTAAGTTTTTACCAAAAAGTGATATTTTGGTTTCATCTGACCATATGACATTCTCCCAATCCTCTTCTGGATCATCCAAATGCACTCTAGCAAACTTCAGACGGGCCTGGACATGTACTGGCTTAAGCAGGGGGACACGTCTGGCACTGCAGGATTTGAGTCCCTGGCAGCGTAGTGTGTTACTGATGGTAGGCTTTGTTACTTTGGTCCCAGCTCTCTGCAGGTCATTCACTAGGTCCCCCCGTGTGGTTCTGGGATTTTTGCTCACCGTGTGATCATTTTGACCCCACGGGGTGAGATCTTGCGTGGAGCCCCAGATCGAGGGAGATTATCAGTGGTCTTGTATGTCTTCCATTTCCTAATAATTGCTCCCACAGTTGATTTCTTCAAACCAAGCTGCTTACCTATTGCAGATTCAGTCTTCCCAGCCTGGTGCAGGTCTACAATTTTGTTTCTGGTGTCCTTTGACAGCTCTTTGGTCTTGGCCATAGTGGAGTTTGGAGTGTGACTGTTTGAGGTTGTGGACAGGTGTCTTTTATACTGATAACAAGTTCAAACAGGTGCCATTAATACAGGTAATGAGTGGAGGACAGAGGAGCCTCTTAAAGAAGAAGTTACAGGTCTGTGAGAGCCAGAAATCTTGCTTGTTTGTAGGTGACCAAATACTTATTTTCCACCATAATTTGCAAATAAATTCATTAAAAATCCTACAATGTGATTTTCTGGATTTTTTTCTTCTCAATTTGTCTGTCATAGTTGACGTGTACCTATGAGGAAAATTACAGGCCTCTCTCATTGTCACGATCGTCATGGAGAGACCAAGGCGCAGCGTTGAATGCGAACATTATATATTTATTGAATGATGATCACACGATCAACACAACAAAAACGAAACGAGACGTCCCTGGTTACATAAATCAACCAACACGGAACAAGAAACCACAAACACAACGTGAAAGACAGACAGTTAAATATGGCTCCCAATCAGAGACAACCAGCTGACACTCGTTGCCTCTGATTGGGAGTCACTCAGACCAACATAGAAAATCAAACATAGAATTACACACCCTGGCTCAACATAACATTGTCCCCAGAGCCAGGGCGTGACAGTACCCCCCCTAAAGGCGCGGACTCCGACCGCGCCAACTAAATCCCACAGGGGAGGGACCGGGTGGGCACTCCGCCTAGGCGGCGGATCCGGCTCCGGACATGACCCAGGCACGGGTTGTGCTGGACTGACGACGCGCACCCCTGGCTTGGTGCGTGGAGGAGGAGCGGGCCTTACCAGGCTGACGACGCACACCGTAGGCTTGGTGCGTGGAGCAGGGACAGGCCGGACTGGGCTGACGAAGCACACCACTGACTTGGTGCGGGGAGCAGGAACGGGCCGAGCCGGGCTGACGAAGCGCACCACTGCCTTGGTGCGGGGAGCAGGAATGGGCCGGACCGGGCTGACGAAGCGCACCCCTGACTTGGTGCGGGGAGCAGGAATGGGCCGGACCGGGCTGACGACGCGCACCACTGACTTGGTGCGGGGAGCAGGAATGGGCCGGACCGGGCTGACGACGCGCACCTCTGACTTGGTGCGGGGAGCAGGAATGGGCCGGACCGGGCTGACGACGCGCACCTCTGACTTGGTGCGGGGAGCAGGAACGGGCCGCGCCGGGCTGACGAAACGCACCACTGACTTGGTGGGAGTGGCAGGAACAGGCCGGACCGTACTGGGAACACACACCACTGGCCCTACTTGGGGATCAGGAACAGGCCGGACCGGACTGGCAACACACGCCAGTACCTCTCGCCGTGCCTCTACAACCTCCTTCCCCCTGGTGACCAGTGACTCCCGTAACCTGGCGGCCTCCTCTGCCAACCCGCTGGACCGCTCTATCGTGGCCTCCTGCTGCCCCGACGTCGTGAGCCCCCCCCTAAAAATGTTCTGGGGGTCTCTCCTCCCCGTGGGCCAGGCCTCCATCGTTCTCGCCCAACTCTCGCTCCTCTGTCTCCAACTCTCGCCATTCAGCTCCTCAATGGGCTTGACCCAGTCGAAGCTCCTCCTCAACTGGTCCCAAGTCCACCCTCTCTGCTCCTCACTAGCCTTGACCCAGTCGAGGCTGCCACGGAGATCTGCCAGCGATGGCTCCTGGACACGCTGCTTGGTCTGGTTTAGGTGGTTTCTTCTGTCACGATCGTCATGGAGAGACCAAGGCGCAGCGTTGAATGCGAACATTATATATTTATTGAATGATGATCACACGATCAAAACAACAAAAACGAAACGAGACGTCCCTGGTTACATAAATCAACCAACACGGAACAAGAAACCACAAACACAACGTGAAAGACAGACAGTTAAATATGGCTCCCAATCAGAGACAACCAGCTGACACTCGTTGCCTCTGATTGGGAGTCACTCAGACCAACATAGAAAATCAAACATAGAATTACACACCCTGGCTCAACATAACATTGTCCCCAGAGCCAGGGCGTGACACTCATCTTTTTAAGTGGGAGAACTTGCACAATTGGTGGCTGACTAAATACTTTTTTCCCCCACTGTAAGTGCCCTCTGTTCCCAATTGTTCTTGTCGATTATTGTCCCATGTCGGTTGGTCTCGTGAGTACCGTGTATTGTGCTCTTGGTATTACTGGTCTCGTCCCGTGTATTGTTTCGAGATTGTGCTCTTGTTATTACGGGTCTCCTCCCATTTATTGTGTAGAGGTTTACACCTCGCTCTTTTGTTTGGGTTACAGCCCTGTGTTATACAGTGAAAACAGAAAAACGCATGTCAAAAATGTTATAAATTGATTTGCATTTTAATGAGGGAAATAAGTATTTGACCCCTCTGCAAAACATTACTTAGTACTTGGTGGCAAAACCCTTGTTGGCAATCAGAGGTCAGACGTTTCTTGTAGTTGGCCACCAGGTTTGCACACATCTCAGGAGGGATTTTGTCCCACTCCTCTTTGCAGATCTTCTCCAAGTCATTAAGGTTTTGAGACTGACGTTTGGCAACTCGAACCTTCAGCTCCCTCCACAGATTTTCCATGGGATTAAGGTCTGGAGACTGGCTAGGCCACTCCAGGACCTTAATGTGCTTCTTCTTGAGCCACTCCTTTGTTGCCTTGGCTGTGTGTTTTGGGTCATTGTCATGCTGGAATACCCATCCACAACCCATCTTCAATGCCCTGCCTGAGGGAAGGAGGGTCTCACCCAAGATTTGACGGTACATGGCCCCGTCCATCGTCCCTTTGATGCGGTGAAGTTGTCCTGTCCCCTTAGCAGAAAAACACCCCCAAAGCATAATGTTTCCACCTCCATGTTTGATGGTGGGGATGGTGTTGTGGTCATAGGCAACATTGCTCCTCCTCCAAACACGGGGAGTTGAGTTGATGCCAAAGAGCTCCATTTTGGTCTCATCTGACCACAACACTTTCACCCAGTTCTCCTCTGAATCATTCAGATGTTCATTGGCAAACTTCAGACGGGCCTGTATATGTGCTTTCCTGAGCAGGGGGACCTTGCCTGCGCTGCAGGATTTCAGTTCTTCACGGCATAGTGTGTTACCAATTGTTTTCTTGGTGACTATGGTCCCAGCTGCCTTGAGATCATTGACAAGATCCTCCCGTGTAGTTCTGGGCTGATTCCTCACCATTCTCATGATCATTGCAACTCCACGAGGTGAGATCTTGCATGGAGCCCCAGGCCGAGGGAGATTGACAGTTCTTTTGTGTTTCTTCCATTTTGCGAATAATTGCACCAACTGTTGTCACCTTCTCACCATGCTGCTTGGCGATGGTCTTGTAGCCCATTCCAGCCTTGTGTAGGTCTACAATCTTGTCCCTGACATCCTTGGAGAGCTCTTTGGTCTTGGCCATGGTGGAGAGTTTGGAATCTGATTGATCGCTTCTGTGGACAGGTGTCTTTTATACAGGTAACAAACTGAGATCAGGAGCACTCCCTTTAAGAGTGTGCTCTTATCTCAGCTCGTTACCTGTATAAAAGACACCTGGGAGCCAGAAATCTTTCTGATTGAGAGGGGGTCAAATACTTATTTCCCTCATTAAAATGCAAATAAATGTATAACATTTTTGACATGCGTTTTTCTGGATTTTGTTGTTGTTATTCTGTCTCTCACTGTTCAAATAAACATACCATTAAAATTATAGACTGATCATTTCTTTGTCAGTGGGCAAATGTACAAAATCAGCAGGGGATCAAATACTTTTTCCCTCACTGTGTGTATATGTGTTTGTTTTGGGCTTTGTCCCCGTCGTTGTACATGACGTACCTTGTGTTGGGTGGAGAAAATAAAACCCCTATTACGTATTCCTGCGCCTGTCTTCAAATCCTTATACATGACAGATTAGCTCGGAGAAAAGAAACTGTATGGTCATTTTCCCTCTGTACAGTATGAAATTGCAGTGACAGCTTATGGAACAGATGCATTTAATGACCGCAATACCAGGTGCTAGCAGCTACCGTGTCACTTGGATATCCTACTTAAAATTGCAATAATGGTCAATTTCTGTACACAGGCTGCATTTCTCAGGAGGAATAATAATTCTCTCTCCATCTGGACTGAACTGAACATGCATGCTTGGTGTTAAATCCCATGTTTCTCACTTGAGAACAGAACACTGAATACACCACCTCCGCAACCCGTTCGAACCACATTAAACAAATAATTGAGTGTCTTGAGGAATGGCAACTCAGAAAGTGCTTTGCTTGAACCCCCCCCCCCCCCCCCCCCATGAGATATCTTTAACATATAAATTGTGTGTAGAGACTAACTGTCTTCAACAGTGAGCCATTCATTCAGTATGGCTTCTCCGGGCCCGCGTTGGAGGGATGAGTGTGTGTGGTTTCGCCAAGCTAGTGTTGCAGGGATGGATGAGAGTAATGGTGGTTACAGTCAAATCTGGACCTGCTTTCAGTAATTGAATAGGCATGGCAGTTTCAGATATTCCCATCCCTCCCTCCCTCCCTCCAGTGACAGGGCAGGCCTGGTGATGATTCTAGCTGTTAGATGCATCAGGATGGAGTACAACACACTTCAGCAGATGTGCATAAATAGGGCCTGTTGTTAATGCTAATAAGGATGAAGTATAGAGAAGAGGACTGTCTCAGCTGCCATAAGCACTCTGTCAGGCAGCCAGTTATGCCATAAGCACTCTGTCAGGCAGCCAGTTCTGCCATAATCACTCTATCAGGCAGCCAGCACTCCCATAATCATTCTGTCAGGTAGCCAGCAGCACTCCTTAATTTCTCCACTCTGAGGGATTCATCAGATGGTCCAAGGAGGAAATCTCTGGCCCCAGGAAGCAGCAGCATGATGATGAGCCTGGTTGGCTGTAAGACTTCCTGTCTTCACCAGTCTATAGCCTGGCTGACACAAGCTATACAAGCTACACTCCAGACCTGGGGTCAAATAGGAGAAGTTTCCTTCAACATGGTTTAGCTGCGCTTGATTGAAAAAAAAGCTTTTGCAAAAAAATTGCCAACAGAATAGTCCCAAAAGTGCAAACTTCACCCATCTGCCATTCCAGGCACCTCAATCAAATGTTCAAAGCATTTTGAAAAGAAAACGGATAGTATTTGAACCCAGTCAGGCTCCTGTAGGTTTTAATGAGGACCTCCTCATTAATGAGCAATTAAACCCTGCACTAGCAAAATAACATGATATTTAAACACATTTACATCCCTCTATATTCTGTAGTTAATATCATTATGTTGTAAAGTAGGAATGTAACTACTCAGACAGAAACCCTGCCCTGTAATAATAATAATAATAATAATATGCCATTTAGCAGACGCTTTTATCCAAAGCGACTTACAGTCATGCGTGCATACATTTTTGTGTATGGGTGGTCCCGGGGATCGAACCCACTACCTTGGCGTTACAAGCGCCGTGCTCTACCAGTTGAGCTACAGAGGACCACCCTGTGGTGGATTCAATAGGCTTGTTCTGGACCAGAGCGCAAACCTCACCTAGTGTACACCTCAGTGCGGACAGACAGACCTCCCTTGCCCTTGGGAGCTGAGGGGAGTCCCCTGCCCTCACACAGAGAGAGCTCGGCTTGGGCCTGGCTCTGACTTCATGTCTGGGAATATCCTGTTGTTCTGTGTGTTTGTGTGTCTAGGCTTGAAAATTGGGTATTAGTATTAATTTATAACTAAAAACATTAGGGCTGTAAATCATCAGAACCAGCCCAGCATTCTAAGTCAGTAAACCTTACACACAATAACACATAACATGGTCATACGAAACACATCGTTATTTTTGAGTCTACACAGGGAGAGGGATATACACTGTGTGTACAAAACATTTGGAACACCTTCCTAATATTGAGTTGCACCCCTCCTTTTGCCCTCAGAACAGCTTCAATTTGTTGGGGCATGGACTCTACAAGGTGTCTAAAGCGTTCCACAGGGATGCTGGCCCATGTTGACTCCAAGGCTTCCCACAGTTGTGTCACGTTGGCTGGATGTCCATTGGGTGGTGGACCATTCTTGATACAAATGGGAAACTGTTGAGCGTGAAAAACCAAGCAGCATTGCAGTTCTTGACACAAACCGGTGAGCCTGGCACCTACTACCATACCCCGTTCAAAGGCACTTAAATCTTTTGTCTTGCCCATTCACTCTCTGAATGGCACACATACACAATCCATGTCTCAATTGTTTCAAGGCTTAAAAAATCATTCTTTAACCTGTCTCCTCCCCTTCATCTACACTGATTGAAGTGGATTTAACAGGTGACATCAATAAGGGATCATAGCTTTCACCTGGTCAGTCTATGTCATGGAAAGAGCAATAATGTTTTGTCCACTCAGTGTATCTTTATTTTGTTGACAGACAGAAGCTGATTCCTGTTGTAATGGAGCAGTGAATAGGTTGTGTGTTTGTGTGTATTGTGACAACCACCCAACAAACTGCCCACAAGGCATTCATAATGGTGTGTATTGTGAATAAAGAGGCAGGATTGGCCTAGCTGTGAATAGGGTTAGGATGGGTTGAGCTCAGCAGACTACAGGGTGGGGTTGGGCCAAGGTCATTATTGTGATTGTGAGCTACATGGTCTGTTGTATTGACTGTATGGGTTACACCAGTCATATTTATGACTCTGGGTTACACTGGGTGTGGGCATGACACAGGCAAGCAAACAACTATTAATAAGTTAATACCGTTTCTAAATAAATACCCATTTGTGTGTTCTTAAGCCTTTATAGCCTTTAAGTACTTGACACAGCCCTATTAGGTTAAAAACAAATGCCAGATGATGTCATGACTACAGTAGAAGGAAAACCAATCCCATGATGTGTGTATTGTAAGAGGTTAATGTACTGTAGGAGAAACCACATGGGTATTACATGAGGTCAGCCTGGGACAAACCACAGCCATAAATGTATATACAGTACTGCTTGTCGAACATCTCATTACAAAATCATGGGCATTAATATGGAGTTGGTCCCCACTTTGCTGCTACAACAGCCTCCACTCTTCTGGGAAGGCTTTCCACTAAATGTTGGAACATTGCTTTTGGGACTTGCTTCCATTCAGCCACAAGAGCATTAGTGAGTTCGGGCACCGATGTTGGCCGATTAGGCCTGGCTCGCAGTCGGCGTTCCATTTCATCCCAAAGGTGTTCGATGGGGTCGAGGTCAGGGCTCTGTACAGGCCAGTCAAGTTCTTCCACACCAATCTTGTCAAACTATTTCTGTATGGACCTCGCTTTGCGCACGGGGGCATTGTCATGCTGAAACAGGAAAGGGCCTTCCCCCAACTGTTGCCACGAAGTTGGAATCAAAGAATAATCTAGAATGTGATTGTATGCTGTGGCGTTAAGATTTCCCTTCACTGGAACGAAGGGGCCTAGCCCAAACCATGAAAAACAGCCCCAGACCATTATTCCTCCTCCACCAAACTTTACAGTTGGCCCTATGCATTGGGGCAGGTAGCGTTCTCTTGGAATCCATACTAACCCAAATTCGTCCCTCGGACTGCCAGATGGTGAAGCGAGATTCATCACTCCAGAGAACACGTTTCCACTGCTCCAGAGTCCAATGGCGGCAAGCTTTACACCACTCCAGCCGACGCTTGGCATTGCGCATTGTGATCTTAGGCTTGTGTGCGGCTGCTCGGCCATGGAAACCCATTTCATGAAGCTCCCTACGAACAGTTATTGTGCTGACATTGCTTCCAGAGGCAGTTTGGAACTTAGTAGTGAGTGTTGCAACCGAGGACAGACGATTTTTACACGCTTCAGCACTCGGGGGTCCCGTTCTGAGTTTGTGTGACCTACCACTTCGCAGCTGTGCCGTTGCTGCTCCTAGACGTTTCCACTTCACAATAACAGCACTTACAGTTGACCGGGGCAGCTTTAGCAGGGCAGAAATCTGACAAACTGACTTGTTAGAAAAGTGGCATCCTATTGCAGTGCCACGTTGATAGTCACTGAGCTCTTCAGTAAGGCAATTTTACTGCCAATGTTTGTCTATGGAGATTGCATGGCTGTGCTCGATTTTATACACCTGTCAGCAACAGGTGTGGCTGAAATAGTCGAATCCACTAAATTGAAGGGGTGTCCACATACTTTTGGTGTATAGTGGGGTCCTGGGACACACACACAGGTCAAACCACAGGAGATCATATCAAAAGTATAGATAGAAAGTTTAATTAATGGATTCAAAAGACAGAAGCAACATGACTGAAGAAGTGCAGCCATTTTATTTTTTATTTTTCCTCTACAAACAGTGTTTTAAAGGCCTACTACACAAAACAGACCATAACTGATCATCATAATCAAAACATCGCAAAAACAGTCATACTATATATAATACTAATGCACATTCTAACAGAATGCTTTGTCTGCAGTGTGTCAATTACTCTGTGTGCGTCCAGAATCGCACCCTATTCCCTGTATAGTTTAATCCTTTTGACCAGGCCACTAAATAGGGAACAAGGTGCCATTTCAGACACACAGGGTTCTATAGAATACCTCCAACTATATTACTTCAGCTCATAGTAATCTCAGGGTGGAATACGTCCGGGTTTCTTACTACAGTAATACTTCGACCATATAAAATTGTACAGCTTTTGGATGGTCTATATTCTACGAGTTTGTTTAGTCACTGTTGCCTCACCTTCTTTCCTTCCTTCATATGTCCCATAGGGGTAGCCGTAGTACAATGCAATTTCCTTATGCAATTTTACTGGTATATTCTTATTCTTAACCAATCAATAAATACATCCTGTGTATTTGGCTGTCAATTAAACCAATTTAAAAGGATTTCCATGCCTGGACTCCATACAGTACCGTACATACACAATTTACCCTGCCAAACCAGTAACAGGACCCTCAGAATAGCCTGGGTCCAGATGTGTTTGTTCTGTATAGCATACTCCTATGGTATCCATTGGAAATACAGGAATCTGGAACCAGGCTACCCTCAAAAACCCACCACCCTAAAATACCATATTTTAACATCATCCAGACTCTTTCTGAAACCTAAACCCCACAGAGAGACTTTTTTTTAGATCATCCATTTGATCAGGAATGTAGTTGGGCGTCCAAAACGGTATACATCTGGGTCTTTAAATCCCTGCTGTTAAGATGAATGGATGAAGTAGTGCTCCTGTCCTAAATCAGCACCATCTGCACCTGCAGACAGATTACTCCCTCTCTCCCAGGTGTGCTAGGCCAGGGGTAGGGATCTGTCAGCATGTTACCGTGACAACGCAGCACCTTCCTTTAAACGCCATGTATCACTACTCTGAGGAAAGCCTAAAATGAGTTACGTTTACAGACAGGGATTATTTTTAAACTTTTCACATGGTCTCTAAACTCCCCCTCAACGGATGTATGCTGAACTGTCCCGTTAAGGGTACTTAAAATGAAAGGGAAATAAAATATGTTTTATTGCAATTCTTAAAGTAAAAGTTAACATGGGGTTGTAATACGTATATATCCACACTCGTAAATATACATAAACATGACAATCTGATCATGAGCTCATAAAAGTGAAGAATGGGCTTCTTGGCCCTTATGTTTTAGTGGGGAGAGAGAATGGCATTCACATTCAGTAATGTGGTGCTTTGGTTTTCACTATGGACCCACTCAGGGTTAAATTGTTTTCAATAAATATAATTTGTACAAAATTAAGTGTAAATAAAATATAATTTAATTCTGAAGTGTCTGGAAGCATCAATCTTATCCTGGAGGCAGTCTATATTAGAAGGCTGCTGTGCTAGGAGGCTGAAGTGGGCGTAGCCAGATGGTACAGGTTTGGGGTCAGGGGTTAAAGGGGAGGAAATAGAGGCTAGTGGCAGGGTCTCAGGTCTCTGGGCTGCTTATAGAAGGAGCTATAGAGGCTAACTTAGTGATAATAACACTGTGTTGGATTGTGGTAGTAGTATTGGAGAGGTCAGGTTGGTCTCGGAGGCTGGGGACTGGACGGGACAGACAATCAGACCGCAGCAGCTCAGGGCTGGGTCTCTGTACTGACATCCTTCTCGTAGATGTAGCTGCCTACACCACCAGTGTTCACCCCTGGAGAGACAAGAACACCACAGACATACAGGTGTCCAGGCAGCGTCACATGCTGAAAATGTATCGCAGTATAACTAAACATTTATTTTCAGTTGGTGGTTTTGAAACAGCCTAAGTTGCATCACTTTTGTGTCGGAAGAGCAATACGAGTAGGTTCTTTAAAAAGCTATTGTACACCGCATAGACTACTGTTACAGTATAGCTAATACTTATGTGAGACAACAGCACCACCTGGTGGTTGAATAAAGAAGACAAGCGAAGCGCCTACCTTTGGGTCCAAAGAGACAAGCATAGCATGGCTTGTGGCAGTATGGCTGGCCATCATGCTGTAAAAAAAAAAAAAAACACACATGAAAACGTCATCATGCCATGTATTCATTGTTAACATCCACATTAGAATGCTTTTATCCCATTCAGGTGCATTCAAGAAGACCTGCCTGAACAAGGTGTTGTGTACATTCCCTAATTTTGATATTAATAATGAGTAGTTATTTACGATGCAAGATGATTTGTAGATCAGTGATTCTGTGCTATCAGGGCCTTGTTCAGGCCGACTCCCTTGAACACTGTGATTGTCTTTTTATAGCTGGCCCCTTCCTGTTTAAATGCCCTTCCTCTTTCACCCTCCTCCTCATCCCTTTTCCCTCCATCACCTCCCCTCCTTCCATCCATCTCTCTATCTCTCCTACCTCTGCATGGCTGCCGGCGGCCAGGGTCTTGCTGCACCTCTCACAGCGGAGACAGGGCCGATGCCAGTCCTTCCCCAGGGACGTCACCTTCTCAGCTGTCAAACACACACACACACACACACACACACACACACACACACACACACACACACACACACACACACACACACACACACACACACACACACAGCTTAGAAATGAGATGCATTCATCTCAGGGTTGCTCCAGCAGGTGCCTCGGATATGTTTCAAATTTAATTCAAAGGAATGACACACAGGAGCACCCGATACCATGGCAACTGCACGACAGATAATTCTCACCCTTGTAGTGTGATAGATACTTAATATAATGGCTACTTACCAAAGTAGACCTTCTTGTTGCACCTGGGACACAGGTTGGCCTCACCGGAGAAGGTGGTGATGCTGGAAGCTGCACACACACACAAAGTAGTATGGCCTCTGGCCTGCAACTGTGCAAAAACCCAGGGTGAACAGCTAAAGAAACTACCCTGTGACCGTCCCTGGTGTTAGCCTGGTGTTAGCCTTTACCCCTGGAGTGAGCCTGGCCTGTATAGTAGGGCTCTAATCACAGGAAGACAACAAGGGTCTGCTACTCCTTTAGGGTCAGGCTGTTAGCCTGGTGTTAGCCTGGTGCTAGCCTGGTGTTAGCCTGGTGCTAGCCTGGTGTTAGCCTGGTGCTAGCCTGGTGTTAGCCTGGTGCTAGCCTGGTGTTAGCCTGGTGCTAGCCTGGTGTTAGCCTGGTGCTAGCCTGGTGTTAGCCTGGTGCTAGCCTGGTGTGAGCCGGGTCTGTATAGTAGGGCCTGTATAGTAGGGCCTGTATAGTAGGGCCTGTATAGTAGGGCCTGTATAGTAGGGCCTGTATAGTAGGGCCTGTATAGTAGGGCCTGTATAGTAGGGCCTGTATAGTAGGGTCTGTATAGTAGGGCCTGTATAGTAGGGCCTGTATAGTAGGGTCTGTATAGTAGGGCCTGTATAGTAGGGCCTGTATAGTAGGGCCTGTATAGTAGGGCCTGTATAGTAGGGTCTGTATAGTAGGGCCTGTATAGTAGGGCCTGTATAGTAGGGTCTGTATAGTAGGGCCTGTATAGTAGGGCCTGTATAGTAGGGCCTGTATAGTAGGGCCTGTATAGTAGGGCCTGTATAGTAGGGTCTGTATAGTAGGGCCTGTATAGTAGGGTCTGTATAGTAGGGTCTGTATAGTAGGGCCTGTATAGTAGGGCCTGTATAGTAGGGCCTGTATAGTAGGGCCTGTATAGTAGGGTCTGTATAGTAGGGCCTGTATAGTAGGGCCTGTATAGTAGGGCATGTATAGTAGGGCCTGTATAGTAGGGCCTGTATAGTAGGGCCTGTATAGTAGGGCTTGAGTCAGCAGGAAGACAACACAGTCTGCTACTCCTTTCTAACAAAGTCAGCTCCTTCGGAAGATACTTCCACTATTTCACAGCTTTTCCCACGTCATCACTTACACAAGTGGACACGTAAACATGCATGCGCGAAAGAACGCGCACACGTAGCATGTACCTTTAACAGGAGGCCTGGGTGCGAACACCTTCTTCTCCTCAGCAGGTTTGGGGGGGGCATCCACGTCAGTAGGGGCTGGGCTATTGTTGATGGGGGCTTCATAAACATAGGACCCTGCTCCTCCGATGTTCACACCTACAGAGGTCAGAGGTTAGGTTCAGCCCAGAGCCATATCTATATAGATACCATAATATACATGTTTTTTCATATAACATATTACAAACATTTAACAATCATAACATATGGCTGTGGTTCAGCCCATCTGCATACTACACAACAGTGTGTTTCGAAACAGTACAATCAAACTGGAGGTTATCAGGAAGTCAGTTTGAAGTTCTTCAGATACTTTTAACCACTGGGCTTTGGACAGACGTACAAGTGTACTGCACCTTTTGGTCCGAAGAGGGCAGCATAGCATGGTTTGTGGCAGAACGGCTTCCCATCGTGCTGTTGAGGGAACAAAGAGAAGGAGAATGACAGACAGTGAGTAAATAACAATTGTAAACTAGGCGGTTCCAGCCCTGAATGCTGATTGGCTGAAAGCCGAGGTATATCAGACCGTATACCACAGGTATGACAAAACATTTATTTTTACTGCTCTAATTACGTTGGTAACCAGTTTATAATAACAATAAGGCACCTCGGGGGTTTGTGGTATATGGACAATATACCACGGCTAAGGGCTGTGTCCAGGCACTCCGCGTTGCGTCATGCTTAAGAACAGCCCTTAGATGTGGTATATTGGCCATATACCACACCCCCTCGGGCCTTATTGCTTAAGTCTAAAACACAAGACTAACAATCATAGCTTGGCAATTTCTGTTTTCTAGCCACTCATGCATTTTGGGAAAAAAAGGTTATTGGATTGTGTGTGTGTGAGAGAGAGAGAGAGAGAGAGAGAGAGAGAGAGAGAGAGAGAGAGAGAGAGAGAGAGAGAGAGAGAGAGAGAGAGAGAGAGAGAGAGAGAGAGAGAGAGAGAGAGAGAGAGAGAGAGAGAGAGAGAGAGAGAGAGAGAGAGAGAGAGAGAGAGAGAGATAAAAACACGACAGCCTCCTGAGAAAGGGAGAAAGAAAGGGAGTCTGGCTTGATCCCCACTATCCATTCTACCATGTCTGTGTGTTGTATCTACACTGCGGTTGTAACCAGGAGACCAGTACTGTTGATTTATCAAACGCCTCACATCAGGGTCCTGTTCAGGAGATGGGAATGGTTTTGAAACCTACTGAAAATTACCCAGGATAAGGGTTGGAAAATTCTGGTAACTTACCCAAAACTCCCAGGTTTTCCAGAAAATGCAGGATTTTCCTGTTTATTCCCTCATGTTTCCAGGAATTTTCCAACCGGGATTTTTATCAATGCTGGGTATTTTGGGAAAGCTACAGTTTTTTTTTGCAACCCTATCCAGGATCAAATAAAAATCAAATCACTTTTCATTGGTCATATATTTTGAAGATATTATAGCACGTGCAGCGAAAATGCTTGTAAAAATGCAAGTTTTCAGAAGTCGTCACACTTCTCCTGGCGTCAGTGACCCAAGGACTTCTGTGGGAACATCTCTTCCTGGAGATTGCCACGGCGAAGGTGTGGCTCTCTTCCGTGAGATACAAATATACAGCCATCCATCCAGACAATGCCATATTGAATCAACACGCCAGGCTGGCATCAGCAAGTCGCTACACGCTTCTTCATCACTGGCCTTCATCATCACTCATATTTGTTCTCTCTATTTTTCGACTACATCATCATCTCCATCCTCCTCATCTCCATCCTCATCCTCATCTCCATCCCCATCTCCATCCTCCTCTCCATCCTCCTCTCCAGCCCCATCTCCATCCTCCTCTCCATCCTCCTTTCCATCTCATCCTCATCTCCATCTCATCCTCATCTCCATCCTCATCCTCATCTCCATCCTCCTCTCCATCCTCATCTCATCTCCATCCTCATCTCATCTCTATCCTCCTCTCCATCCTCATCTCCATCCTCATCTCATCTCCATCCTCATCTCCATCCTCATCTCAACTCCATCCTCATCTCATCTCTATCCTCCTCTCCATCCTCATCTCAACTCCATCCTCATCTCATCTCTATCCTCCTCTCCATCCTCATCTCATCTCCATCCTCATCTCATCTCATCTCCATCCTCATCTCATCTCCATCCTCATCTCATCTCTATCCTCCTTTTCATCCTCATCTCAACTCCATCCTCATCTCATCTCTATCCTCCTCTCCATCCTCATCTCATCTCTATCCTCCTCTCATCCTCATCTCATCTCCATCCTCATCTCATCTCTATCCTCATCTCCATCCTCATCTCATCTCCATCCTCATCTCATCTCCATCCTCATCTCATCTCTATCCTCATCTCCATCCTCATCTCATCTACATCCTCATCTCATCTCCATCCTCATCTCTATCCTCCTCTCCATCCTCATCTCATCTATATCCTCCTCTCCATCCTCATCTCATCTCCATCCTCATCTCCATCCTCATCTACATCCTCATCGAGTTAAACAAATATCTTTCCTGGCAAAAAAAACCCTCTATTGCAGACATGAGACGCAGATGTCCAGCACTTCGACCAGAAATTCGACCTTCCTGAACTGGATCCCTTGTTCGCACCCCCTGAGGCAACTCCACTGATCCCAGTGTTTGCGTACGTGTATGAGCCTTGTAAGATGACAGAGATCCCAGGCAGTCTCAGGCTTAGAGATGGCTCTGTCAGAACCCTGTGTCCCTCTCTAATGCATGCTGGGCCGACGGTGGTCATGTAATAGTAGTCAGTGGTCAAATCAAACAGTCACGTAACAGACTGGACAGGCAGCCAGGGCCTGGGACAGATACCAGACCATCGTCCAGAAGAGAAGAGGAGACGTCCAAGTAAGTAGAACCTTGTCCAGAATAGCCACGGAACAGTGGTGATATAAATACAGAGTAGCCTAGGTCAGCCAGCCAGCCAGTCAGCCAGCCAGCCAGTCAGCCAGCCAGCCAGCCAGCCAGCCAGCCAGCCAGTCAGCCAGCCAGCCAGCCAGTCAGCCAGCCAGCCAGCCAGCCAGCCAGCCAACCAGCCAGGGAGCAGGAGGATCATCAGGATCTAGACCAGAGAGCAGACATGCAGTCCTAATTCATCTTTCCTCCACGCCTCCATTTCTCACCTCGAAGGTTCGAGGGGAGGGACCTTGGATATTCTCCTCCAATACAGTTGAGGAGGAGGCGAGGAGAGAGGATGTAAGAGGGATTTCCTCACAGGAGATATGTGCTTTACTGGCCTAGGAGTGGGATCTCCTCACAGCAGATATCACACTGGCTACATTCCTAGTGCTTTACTGGGCCTAGGATCTCCTCACAGCAGATATCACACTGGCTACATTCCTAGTGCTTTACTGGGCCTGGGATCTCCTCACAGCAGATATCACACTGGCTACATTCCTAGTGCTTTACTGGGCCTGGGATCTCCTCACAGCGGATATCACATTGGCTACATTCCTAGTGCTTTACTGGGCCTGGGATCTCCTCACAGCGGATATCACACTGGCTACATTCCTAGTGCTTTACTGGGCCTGGGATCTCCTCACAGCGGATATCACACTGGCTACATTCCTAGTGCTTTACTGGGCCTGGGATCTCCTCACAGCGGATATCACACTGGCTACATTCCTAGTGCTTTACTGGGCCTGGGATCTCCTCACAGCGGATATCACATTGGCTACATTCCTAGTGCTTTACTGGGCCTGGGATCTCCTCACAGCGGATATCACACTGGCTACATTCCTAGTGCTTTACTGGGCCTGGGATCTCCTCACAGCGGATATCACACTGGCTACATTCCTAGTGCTTTACTGGGCCTGGGATCTCCTCACAGCAGATATCACACTGGCTACATTCCTAGTGCTTTACTGGGCCTAGGAGTGGGATCTCCTCACAGCAGATATCACACTGGCTACATTCCTAGTGGCTTTACTGGGCCTGGGATCTCCTCACAGCAGATATCACACCTGGCTACATTCCTAGTGCTTTACTGGGCCTGGGATCTCCTCACAGCGGATATCACACTGGCTACATTCCTAGTGCTTTACTGGGCCTGGGATCTCCTCACAGCGGATATCACACTGGCTACATTCCTAGTGCTTTACTGGGCCTGGGATCTCCTCACAGCGGATATCACACTGGCTACATTCCTAGTGCTTTACTGGGCCTGGGATCTCCTCACAGCGGATATCACACTGGCTACATTCCTAGTGCTTTACTGGGCCTGGGATCTCCTCACAGCAGATATCACACTGGCTACATTCCTAGTGCTTTACTGGGCCTGGGATCTCCTCACAGCGGATATCACACTGGCTACATTCCTAGTCGTCTTATAGTGTTATAGTACACTAATATACCACCCCCCTGGTCCCAGATGTGTTTGTGCTGTATTAGAGTTGGTTATAGCCTGGTCCCAGATGTGTTTGTGCTGTATAGGAGTTGGTTATAGCCTGGTCCCAGATGTGTTTGTGCTGTATAGGAGTTGGTTATAGCCTGGTCCCAGATGTGTTTGTGCTGTATAGGAGTTGGTTATAGCCTGGTCCCAGATGTGTTTGTGCTGTATTGGAGTTGGTTACAGCCTGGTCCCAGATGTGTTTGTGCTGTATTGGAGTTGGTTATAGCCTGGTCCCAGATGTGTTTGTGCTGTATTGGAGTTGGTTATAGCCTGGTCCCAGATGTGTTTGTGCTGTATAGGAGTTGGTTATAGCCTGATCCCAGATGTGTTTGTGCTGTATTGGAGTTGGTTATAGCCTGGTCTCAGATGTGTTTGTGCTGTATTGGAGTTGGTTATAGCCTGGTTCCAGATCTGTTTGTGCTGTATAGGAGTTGGTTATAGCCTGGTCCCAGATGTGTTTGTGCTTTATTGGAGTTGGTTATACAGCACAAACCGATCTGGGACCAGGCTAATCTACTACTGGGGTCTGGAGGGAAATTGTGGCGAGGACAGAGAGATGACATTTAACATGTATGATGTAATCATTTATAGAGATGAAACAACCCAGGCCAGGTCTGCATCTAGTATCTACTGATGACTGTCTGAGGTCTGGTCTGGGGGGAAATTGCTTTTCGGATTTTGCTGCAGAATTCCCATTCTTCCTTACTTCCTGTTCTTTTCTGATCCAGGCCCAGGGACAGTGCTGTTTCACACAGCAGGGGATGTCCACTATAACACACAGACATGGTGGAAATAGAATGGTTGGCTGCTAGGCCATGAAAAAGCCTGTTCTGATCCAGGAAGCAGTGCAGTTTCACAGTAACAGCATGTGTGGAGGAGATATGAGAGAGGACTGGAGGGGATATATTGTATATTCACTATAAAACACAAATATAAAATAGAATGGCTGTCTTACAGAGTTAAATAGAACAGTTTTACAATATATTATACTTGTATTTCTATGGGCTGGCTTGCTAGGTCATAAAGTGACTAGACAAACAGCTAACCTTCAGCAAGGACATAGGCCGCACATCTACAGTGTACAGTGATAGTAATGTTTCAGTGTCATTCTGAGAGCTGTTGATCCATCTGGATGTGTGTGTGTGTGTGTGTCAAATAGTCAATACAAAACTGAGGCCTGCATTGGATTTTACCATTACGCTATACCACGTGGATCTACAGATGTTGGATCTTAATTTGATCCCCCTGATGCAGGAAAAGTTTCCTGCAATACAGGACATTTAAAACTTGAAGTTTGTAATTTCCACTTTGAAATTGCAGACTTCATTTTCCATTACAAAATATGTATCAACCCCTTCAAATATGTCCATGAATTATAATCCACATAATAATTCCCATTTCCTGTTGCTGCCGGATTATTTTCCTGCTGTAACAAACTGGCTCAAATTAAGATCCTACATCTGTATAGGGACTGATCCTACATGTGTGAACCTACAGACCTACAGACCCACAGAAGTTGATGTCATTGTTCATCACTCACCTCAGCATGTCCTCCTGCGTTCAGGGTTTTGTTACAGCGGCCACACTTCAGACAGAATTTATGCCAGTCCTTCCCCAGTGATGACACCTTCTCAGCTAGAGTGAAAGAAAGAAAGAAAGAAAGAAAGAAAGAAAGAAAGAAAGAAAGAAAGAAAGAAAGAAAGAAAGAAAGAAAGAAAGAAAGAAAGAAAGAAAGAAAGAAAGAAAGAAAGAAAGAAAGAAAGAAAGAAAGAAAGAAAGAAAGAAAGAAAGAAAGAAAGAAAGAAAGAAAGAAAGAAAGAAAGAGAGTATTAGAGAAAACAGAGAAAACATTAGAGAAAACATTTGAATAAAGCAGCATTTCCTCCTTTCATTGAAATCCAACAACTTCACTTCCTTTTCTCAGTCTTCTTAAGAGGTCTTTATATACATCTTATATACACCCATTGTAACTGTCACTCCTTTACAGTAGATCACACTGTAGTTAGTATAATGATTTTCTGTGTGCTCCACTGTTTCCTATTTGGTAGCCTATTAGGCAATTAGAGAAGTGGGTATTATGATCCTGAGCGTGCTTGTAGTGCACCATATACTGTAGGATGCTGCTGTGAGGTCATCAGGCAGGGTACAGCTGGACAGCAGGGTCTCAACAGCAGCTAACTCAAATCCCTTAATATCTCTCTCCCCCTATCCCCCTTCTCCTCCTCCCTCTGTCCGACCCCAACTCCGTTCCCATCCCCTTTTACCACCAGTCTCTCTTCCAGATCAGTCCAGACGCATCGCCAGACAAGAGTTGTCCTAATTGTCCTAATTATACCCTTTCCAATTTTACAACCCTCTCTCCCTCCCTCTCCCTCTCTCTCTCTCTCTCTCTCTCTCTCTCCCTCCCCTCCAGACAATGGTCCAGAGGAGGTCTGCAGGACCAGCTAACCTCCCTACAGGAAACACCTTCTCTTACAATGGCAAGGCACAATCAGCCGGAAGTTAGGCCAGACCCCGCTTCCTACACCTCCCTCATCCCCCTCCTCCCTCATCTCCTTCCCTCTCTTCTCCCTCCTCCTCTCCTTTCCTCCTCTCCTTCCCTCTCTTCTCCCTCCTCCTCTCCTTCCCTCTCTTCCCTCTCTTCTCCCTCCTCCTCTCCTTCCCTCTCTTCTCCCTCCTCCTCTCCTTTCCCCCTCTCTTCTCCCTCCACTCTCATCTCCCTCGGCTCCTTCCCTCTCTTCTCCCTCCTCCTCTCCTTCCCTCTCTTCTCCCTCCTCCTCCCTCCTCTCCTTCCCTCTCTTCTCCCTCCGCTCCTTCCCTCTCTTCTCCCTCCTCCTCTCCTTCCCTCTCTTCTCCCTCCTCCTCCCTCCTCTCCTTCCCTCTCTTCTCCCTCCTCTCCTTCCCTCTCTTCTCCCTCCTCCTCTCCTTTCCTCCTCTCCTTCCCTATCTTCTCCCTCCTCCTCTCCCTCCCTCTCTTCTCCCTCCACTCTCATCTCCCTCGGCTCCTTCCCTCTCTTCTCCCTCCTCCTCTCCTTCCCTCTCTTCTCCCTCCTCCTCCCTCCTCTCCTTCCCTCTCTTCTCCCTCCTCTCCTTCCCTCTCTTCTCCCTCCTCCTCTCCTTTCCTCCTCTCCTTCCCTATCTTCTCCCTCCTCCTCTCCTTCCCTCTCTTCTCCCTCCTCCTCTCCTTTCCCCCTCTCTTCCCCCTCCTTCCCTCTCTTCTCTCTCCTCCTCTCCTTCCCTCTCTTCTCCCTCCTCCTCTCCTCCCCTCTCCCCCCTCCTCTCCTCCCCTCTCCTTCCCTCTCTTCTCCCTCCTCATCTCCTTTCCTCCTCTCCTTCCCTCTCTTCTCCCTCCTCCTCTCCTTCCCTCCTTCCCTCCTCCTCTCCTTTCCCCCTCTCTTCCCCCTCCTTCCCTCTCTTCTCTCTCCTCCTCTCCTTCCCTCTCTTCTCCCTCCTCCTCTCCTTCCCTCTCTTCTCCCTCCTCATCTCCTCCCCTCTCTTCTCCCCCTCCTCTCCTCCCCTCTCCTTCCCTCTCTTCTCCCTCCTCATCTCCTTCCCTCTCTTCCCTCTCTTCTCCCTCCTCCTCTCCTTCCCTCTCTTCCCTCTCCTTCCCTCTCTTCTCCCTTTTCCTCTCCCTCCCTCTCTTCTCCCTCCACTCTCATCTCCCTCGGCTCCTTCCCTCTCTTCTCCCTCCTCCTCTCCTTCCCTCTCTTCTCCCTCCTCCTCCCTCCTCTCCTTCCCTCTCTTCTCCCTCCACTCCTTCCCTCTCTTCTCCCTCCTCCTCTCCTTCCCTCTCTTCTCCCTCCTCCTCCCTCCTCTCCTTCCCTCTCTTCTCCCTCCTCTCCTTCCCTCTCTTCTCCCTCTTCCTCTCCTTTCCTCCTCTCCTTCCCTCTCTTCTCCCTCCTCCTCTCCTTCCCTCTCTTCTCCCTCCTCCTCTCCTTTCCCCCTCTCTTCCCTCTCCTTCCCTCTCTTCCCTCTCCTCCTCCCCTCTCTTCTCCCTCCTCCTCTACTTCCCTCTCTTCCCTCTCCTTCCCTCTCTTCTCCCTCCTCCTCTCCTTTCCCCCTCTCTTCCCTCTCCTCCACAAACAGAACTGCACAGTGACAGTAGAACACAGCTCCAGCGTAATCTAACCAAATCGGGCGGCAGGTAGCTTAGTGGTTAAGAGCGTTGTGCCAGTAACCGAAAGGTCGCTGGTTCTAATCCCCGAGCCGACTAGGTGAAAAATCTGTCGATGTGCCCTTAAGCAAGGCACTTAACCCTAATTGCTCCTGTAAGTCGCTCTGGATAAGAGCGTCTGCTAAATGACTAAAATGTAAATGTAAATCACAGAATAGCCTAGATCAATGATTTCT
Source organism: Coregonus lavaretus (assembly GCF_964263955.1). Taxonomy (NCBI): domain Eukaryota; kingdom Metazoa; phylum Chordata; class Actinopteri; order Salmoniformes; family Salmonidae; genus Coregonus; species Coregonus lavaretus. The sequence goes on from NC_140014.1 coordinate 36,651,285, forward strand.
TACCAAATGGGAGTGATTACAGACAATGTAGGCCTATGAGTAGGATGGGACAGAAGGCTATGCCAGCCAACACTGTATCATTGTGTGAGGGATAGGTTAGCTAGATGATAAACAGGCCAGCTAAGAGATGTATGAGTGAGATGGGACGGGAGGCTATGCCAGCCAGCCAGCCAGTCCTCTGTCATTGTCTGATGGATAGGTGATAAAGAGGCCAGTTAAAACAGCTCTTCCGTTTAAAGGGTTGCTGTTATTGTTAGAGGAGAGACGTGGTGAGAGGAGTGTCTGGGTTATGAGTGTGTGAGATACAGTGTGTGTGTTTTAGTAGAAGAGGAAGATGCCCAGCTGTCTATCCCCTGGCTGTCCTCCAAACAACCACTTCCCCTATACGATACCACACACACACACACACACACACACACACACACACACACACACACACTAGGAATGGGCATTTGGACATTATTTCACTATTCGAATAATATCATGATATTTTTTCAGATATCCGGATAAAACAAAATTAAATAAACATCTCTTCAATCTCTTGACCAATCAGAATGACGCAAATGCACATGGCAGCGGACAGGCTGCTTTTCTCTGTAGTTTTTCGCTAAAAGCAACAGTGAAAGAGAAGTCCGATTTTCGCCATGATAGAACTGATTCTGTTACAAAAATACTTTCTGGTGAGTGTTTTGCATTGATCTGTGTCAGGTCTTGTGGACACTCCATTAGGTGCCCCCCGGTAATTGCTAGTTAAAGTGGGGCAAATAGCATACCGATGTCAGGGCAGCCTGGAGGGATATGTGTGCAGCATAGCTCAACGCACGGTTCTAAAAACTACATTCAAAAGTTTGTTTTATTAAATTAAGTATTTCAAATGTCATGGTATATCCTTGTAGGTGTCACGCCCTGGCTCTGGGACTCTGTTATGTTGAGCCAGGGTGTGTAGCTTCTATGTATTTGTGTTCTAGGTTCGTTATCTAGCTCATGTGTTTCTATGTTGGCCGGGGTGGTTCTCAATCAGAGGCAACGAGTGTCAGCTGTTGCTTGTTGTCTCTGATTGGGAACCATACTTAGGCAGCCTGTTTTCCACAGTGTTTTGTGGGATCTTGTTCCGTGTATGGTTTGTGTCTGTTACCTAGGACTTCACGTATCGTTTTGTTGTTTTGTTTCGTGTGGTGAATCAAATAAAAGTATGTTCACTCATCACGCTGCGCATTGGTCCACTTCCTCCAACGATCGTGACAGAAGATCCCACCATAACTGGACCAAGCAGCGTGTCCAGGAGCCAACGCCAGAGGTGAATCTAGCGGATATCCACCTCGACTGGGTCAAGCAGCGTGTCCAGGAGCCAACGCCAGAGAGGACTCTAATGGATATCAACCTCCACTGGGTCAAGCCGCGTGAGGAGGAGAGAGGTTGGACTTGGGAGCAGAGGCTGGAGAGTCTGGCGAGAGCCATGGAGGCCATAGCCACGGGGGAGAGACGAACCCAATACATTTTTAGGGGGGGCTCACACCGTGGACGACGGGACTGCTGGAGGCAGATAAGGGGCGAGTTAGTGGACGAGGAGAGAAGGCCACCGGGTTACGGGAGCCATTGGCGAGTAGAGGGAAGGAAAATGTAGAGGCACGGCGAGAGGTACTGAGGTGTGTTGCCAGTCCGGTCCGGCCCGTTCCTGATCCCCGGGTAAGGCCAGTGGTGTGTGTTCCCAGTGCGGTCCGGCCTGTTCCTGTCCCTCGCACCAAGCCTGTGATGCGCGTCGCCAGCCCGGCCCGGCCTGTTCCTGCTCCCCGCACCAAGCCAATGGTGCGCGTCGCCAGCCCGGCCCGGCCTGTTCCTGCTCCCTGCACCAAGCCAATGGTGCGCGTCGCCAGCCCGGCCCGGCCTGTTCCTGCTCCCCGCACCAAGCCTGTAGTGCACTTCGTCAGCCCGGTTCGGCCCGTCCCTACTCCCCGCACCAAGCCTGTGGTGTGCGTCGTCAGCCCGGTCCGGCCCGTTCCTGCTCCCCGCACCAAGCCTGTGGTGCGCGTCGTCAGTCCGGCACAGCCCGTGCCTGGGTCAGCTGCTCCACATCGGAGCCTAAGCAATCCGCTCCACCGATGTCCAGTCCAGCTCCAGCCAGCGGGGCCAGACCGGATCAGGGGCGCTACGGAGGGTGGTGGTCAAGCCCGGAGCCGGAACCGCCTCCGAGGAGGAATGCCCACCCGGCCCTCCCCTGTTTGGTTTATGTTTGGCGCGGTCGCAGTCCGCGCCTTTGGGGGGGGGGGGGGGTACTGTCACGCCCTGGCTCTGGGACTCTGTTATGTTGAGCCAGGGTGTGTAGTTTCTATGTATTTGTGTTCTAGGTTCGTTATCTAGCTCATGTGTTTCTGTGTTGGCCGGGGTGGTTCTCAATCAGAGGCAACAAGTGTCAGCTGTTGCTTGTTGTCTCTGATTGGGAACCATACTTAGGCAGCCTGTTTTCCACAGTGTTTTGTGGGATCTTGTTCCGTGTATGGTTTGTGTCTGTTACCTAGGACTTCACGTATCGTTTTGTTGTTTTGTTTCGTGTGGTGAATCAAATAAAAGTATGTTCACTCATCACGCTGCGCATTGGTCCACTTCCTCCAACGATCGTGACAGTAGGTAACAATTTCACAAGCATCATCTAATTTAATTCATAACAAAGCTTTTTCATTGTCAAAATAGGCCTATTTTTATTTGTATTTTTTATTAACACACTCAAGTAATCGAATACTAACGTCCGTTAGGATATCCGGATAACCGTGTCCATCCCTAACACACACACACACGGCAGAGTCGAGTAAAAATTCTACATTTTGAAAAGGCTCCATCTTGACCCGCTAATGAAAGGTCACCACCATCAACCCTGCCTCGTTATGGTAATAAGTGAACATACTAGCGTAAACAAACACACCGGAGCTCAGAGGGAAATCCTCAGGATATGCTAGTTAACAAGGTAAACACTGCTAAGGATGTTGAAAGTCCTAAAGGATAGCTGTGAGTTTGATGACAGCAGAACTGAAAATATTATGCTTAGCTCTAATGGGCTAGTGTTCCAAACAGCTTGATTACAGCTGCTTAATTATCAACACTAACGAGCCAGAAGCACCCAAACACCATAACTCCCACACACACGCGACGCGCACACATCACACACAGTCACTCAAACACACAGTCTCACACACACACACACACACTGTCTCACAGACGTACGTGCACGCACGCACACACACGCACAACCCAGGCCAAGTGGATGAGCTGAGCTTACCCTGGATCTCTGAGTCTGTTAAACAAAGTCTAAGAAGTCATCACAGACAAATAATTACTAGACTACACCGCCTTGAACAACATTGACACAGCTGAACTACATGCAACACTACTGCAGCAGGAACAGGAAGGAATGTCCAGTGGGATAGTGATACCCTCTTATGACATCACTCGATAACTGGATTACAATTTAACTCAAATCCAGTCAGCAGGAAGACAGCATATGACTGCCCTCTCATATCTGATGTGTGTGTGTGTGTTACTGTGTGTTACTGTGTTTCAATCTAGGCATCATGCATATAGTCCTACAGTAGCCCCATAGATTGCCAACAGCTCCAGCATTTCCACAGTCGGCTAGATGTGAGAACCGAATTCTACTAACTATAGCCCTCCATCACATTAAGTTATCTCTGTGAAATTAGCAAGGCGGTTAACCCCCAACAACAACTGCTCCCCGGGCGCCGATGACGTGGATGTCGATTAAGGCAGCCTCCCGCACCTCTCTGATTCAGAGGGGTTGGGTTAAATGCGGAAGACACATTTGGGTTGAATGCATTGAGTTGTGCAACTGACTAGTGATCCCGTTTCCCCTACCCCCTTTCATTATGGAGTTCATCTATCACTCAGGCTAGGCTACATTCTTTCCCACCAGCATCTGGAGAAGCTCTATTTAAAACACTACATGCCCTGGATGAAGAACATTCTTCTTGTGACAAATATTTAATTATTAGGTTACAATAAGGGACTCTACACTTGTAATATTGTCAGATTCTTGATAAAATCCATTTAAGTCTATTTCATTTATTTATTTGTTACGTTGATTTGGCAACAAAACATACATCTCAGAGTATGAGAACTGGTGCGTTGCACCAGATTTAGCTGGCAGCTAATACCAGTCCCCGCTATTCAGGAAGTAAACTGAAAATCATTTCAAATTTTCCTCAAAACAATTTTTATGGAATTGACCCCAATGCTGAATACAGAATATAAATTGTGTGTTTTTTGTTGAATGAACAGTATGATGCTATTTACATGTGTACAAGTGTACTGTAGGCTAAATAGTTCCAAATTACAGTTGGTTAGATTTCTACACAAGCCATCATTAATGTGGACCAGTCTGTTCTTCAGCCCTTCCATACTATAACCCCCCCTTTCCCTTCATGTCCCAACCCCCCCTTCCCTCTATCCCTCTCTCCCCCTTCCCTCTATCCCTCTCCCCCCCTTCCCTCTATCCCTCTCTCCCCCTTCCCTCTATCCCCCTCTCCCCCTTCCCTCTATCCCCCTCTCCCCCTTCCCTCTATCCCTCTCTCCCCCTTCCCTCCATCCCCCTCTCCTCTATCCTCTCCAGCTGAGTCCATGCAGGCGTTTGTAGTGTAGTGCTCTCCTTTGTACTATTCCAGCCCTCCTCTGATAACAGTCCTATTCCAGCCCTCCTCTGATAACAGTACTATTCCAGCCTTCCTCTGATAACAGTCCTATTCCAGCCCTCCTCTGATAACAGTCCTATTCCAGCCCTCCTCTGATAACAGTACTATTCCAGCCCTCCTCTGATAACAGTACTATTCCAGCCCTCCTCTGATAACAGTCCTATTCCAGCCCTCCTCTGATAACAGTCCTATTCCAGCCCTCCTCTGATAACAGTCCTATTCCAGCCCTCCTCTGATAACAGTCCTATTCCAGCCCTCCTCTGATAACAGTCCTATTCCAGCCCTCCTCTGATAACAGTCCTATTCCAGCCCTCCTCTGATAACAGTACTATTCCAGCCCTCCTCTGATAACAGTCCTATTCCAGCCCTCCTCTGATAACAGTACTATTCCAGCCCTCCTCTGATAACAGTACTATTCCAGCCCTCCTCTGATAACAGTACTATTCCAGCCCTCCTCTGATAACAGTCCTATTCCAGCCCTCCTCTGATAACAGTCCTATTCCAGCCCTCCTCTGATAACAGTCCTATTCCAGCCCTCCTCTGATAACAGTACTATTCCAGCCCTCCTCTGATAACAGTCCTATTCCAGCCCTCCTCTGATAACAGTACTATTCCAGCCCTCCTCTGATAACAGTACTATTCCAGCCCTCCTCTGATAACAGTCCTATTCCAGCCCTCCTCTGATAACAGTACTATTCCAGCCCTCCTCTGATAACAGTCCTATTCCAGCCCTCCTCTGATAACAGTACTATTCCAGCCCTCCTCTGATAACAGTACTATTCCAGCCCTCCTCTGATAACAGTACTATTCCAGCCCTCCTCTGATAAACGGCATGTCCCAGTACCCACCATGGACCTGACTCCTGAGGGCTGGGGGGGCTATAGGGTCGATGGCGTGTGTGCGTATGCATCCGACCTCCTCTCCCGCAGCAGACACGAAGGAACAACATTCAGCCTGTGTACCCTCTGCATCCTCTCTTCATTCTACTCTTTTAAATACACTGCCTGACTGATAGTAAAAAGAAATACACACCCTCGAGGCCAAATCACCTTTGCTGTGTTTAAGACAATGGCTATTCAACATTCACACAGTCCCATGGCAAAGGTTGGCATTGTAGCCTAAATCTACTGACATTCTTTACCTGACCCTGGCTTTGAATGTGGTTTGATTTAGTGAGGTACCAGTTACATCCAATTGAACACTAGGGTCAAAGTCACTCTCAGACTGTGTAGTCTACATATATTACATTACAACTGATTTCCAGCATCCAGCTCCCTAAAATCTGAATTTCTAATTATCCCCAAGACCATAGCCATTACAGTAATACTGTAGCTTAAAGCGTTATCTTTATTTTATGCCATCTGATTGGCTGGGTAGACAGGTCGTATATACAGTGGGGGAAAAAAGTATTTAGTCAGCCAACAATTGTGCAAGTTCTCCCACTTAAAAAGATGAGAGAGGCCTGTAATTTTCATCATAGGTACACGTCAACTATGACAGACAAATTGAGAAAAAAAAATCCAGAAAATCACATTGTAGGATTTTTTTATGAATTTATTTGCAAATTATGGTGGAAAATAAGTATTTGGTCACCTACAAACAAGCAAGATTTCTGGCTCTCACAGACCTGTAACTTCTTCTTTAAGAGGCTCCCCTGTCCTCCACTCGTTACCTGTATTAATGGCACCTGTTTGAACTTGTTATCAGTATAAAAGACACCTGTCCACAACCTCAAACAGTCACACTCCAAACTCCACTATGGCCAAGACCAAAGAGCTGTCAAAGGAACCAGAAACAAAATTGTAGACCTGCACCAGGCTGGGAAGACTGAATCTGCAATAGGTAAGCAGCTTGGTTTGAAGAAATCAACTGTGGGAGCAATTATTATGAAATGGAAGACATCCAAGACCACTGATAATCTCCCTCGATCTGGGGCTCCACGCAAGATCTCACCCCGTGGGGTCAAACTGATCACAAGAACGGTGAGCAAAAATCCCAGAACCACACGGGGGGACCTAGTGAATGACCTGCAGAGAGCTGGGACCAAAGTAACAAAGCCTACCATCAGTAACACACTACGCCGCCAGGGACTCAAATCCTGCAGTGCCAGATGTGTCCCCCTGCTTAAGCCAGTACATGTCCAGGCCCATCTGAAGTTTGCTAGAGTGCATTTGGATGATCCAGAAGAGGATTGGGAGAATGTCATATGGTCAGATGAAACCAAAATATAACTTTTTGGTAAAAACTCAACTTGTCGTGTTTGGAGGATAAAGAATGCTGAGTTGCATCCAAAGAACACCATACCTACTGTGAAGCATGGGGGTGGAAACATCATGCTTTGGGGCTGTTTTTCTGCAAAGGGACTAGGACGACTGATCCGTGTAAAGGAAAGAATGAATGGGGCCATGTATCGTGAGATTTTGAGTGAAAACCTCCTTCCATCAGCAAGGGCATTGAAGATGAAACATGGCTGGGTCTTTCAGCATGACAATGATCCCAAACACACCACCCGGGCAACGAAGGAGGTCGTTCAGGAGCTCAAACCAGCCAGGTCGTTCAGGAGCTCAAGCCAGCCAGGTCGTTAAGGAGCTCAAGCCAGCCAGGTCGTTCAGGAGCTCAAACCAGCCAGGTTGTTCAGGATTGACATTGAAATGGGACATCTATCCATGTCCTGAGGAAAATGCCTTCAAAACGTGGATGGTAGCTGACGGGAGAGGACGTGTTTTTCTCTGGCTGGAGGTAAGTAGGTAAGTAGGTAAGTAGGGGTAAGCTACATGTAGTGTTGAGTAAAGCTTAACCATGTATTAGATCGTAGGTAGGTAGTTAGCTGTAGTTAGGTATTGTATTTATTGTAGGTTAGTATTATTGTTGTTATTGTAGCTTTCCGTGGGTAATTTGTGGGTTAGTTTCGAGGCATGAGGCTAGCTAGCTAGCGGGTAGCTATTGGTAACGATTAGCAACGCTGGAGAGCTGGTTCCAACGGTAATGTACTCCTACCCAACGTTTAACTTTTGCTTAACCATGTATTAGATCGTAGGTAGGTAGCTAGCTGTAGTTAGGTATTGAATTTATTGTAGGTTAGTATTGTGGTTGTAGTAGCTTTCCATAGGTAATTGTGGACTAGTATCGAGGCACGAGGCTAGCTAGCTAGCGGGTAGCTATTGGTAACGATTAGCAACGCTGGAGAGCTGGTTCCAACGTTTAATTATTATTATTATTATTATTATTATTTTTTTTTTTGCTGCGTTGTGAAGGGAACTCGACACGGACTTGAATTGTCTGTTTGGTGTGCTGACACACTCTTGGCAGTTTGTTGTGGCCAGGTGTTGATGCTAAGTTGTGTGTTAATGGATGCTAGCTTGCAGGTTGGCTACGGCGTCATAGCTAGGCTTCGTGGGTTGTTGTGGGTAGTTACTGTGTCTTGGCAGTGTCCTCGGCCGTGCCAGCTGTAGCACGAAGCTAGCTAGCTAGCCGTTCTTCAAACAGAGTCGACACAGTGGCCATTGCTAGCTACCCAACATGACCATTTGGCTGTACTGTAGTAGCTAACCACAATTTACTTGTCCTAGCTAGCCAACGTCTAATCATTGCTGCGTCATATAAGGAACTTGACACAGACACGAATGATCTGTTTAGTGTGATATCACAATATTGGTGGTTTGTTGTGACCAAGTGTTGGCGCTAAACGGTGTGTTATTGTTATTGGATGCTAGTCTGCTAGTTGGCTATGGAGTCATAGTAGGCTAGCTGAACAAAGTGGGTTGAGTCTACTCCTTTAAACATTGAACCGCTGTGGTTCACAACAATTCTGATTTCCAAAGGCGGAAGTTGGGAGAGTTTTTGTTCGGGTGGTTCAGTGAAACAATTTTAGTTTCCGAGCTAGAAGATTTGGTGAGGGAGGCCCTGCTCTCTCCACTCCCAGATGCTTAGCCCATTTCATTCCGATCTCCTCTGCATTTTTGTAGCCATTTGCTACAGCCTGTCAACTATGCCTCTGCCTATCCCTGTTCTCTCCTCTCTGCACAGGCTACACAAACGCACCACACCGCGTGGCTGCTGCCTCTCCAATTTGGTGGTCCCTGCACGCACCACCCACGTGGAGTTCCAGGTCGCAGGCAGCCTCTGGAACTGCCGTTCTGCTGCCAACAAAGCTGACTTCATCCCAGCCTATGCCAACCTCCAGTCCCTCGACTTCCTGGCGCTGACGGAAACATGGATCACCACTGAAAACACCGCTACTCCTACTGCTCTCTCCTCGTCTGACCATGTGTTCTCGCATACCCCGAGAGCATCTGGTCAGAGGGGTGGTGGTACAGGAATCCTCATCTCTCCCAAGTGGACATTCTCAATTTTTCCCCTAACCCATCTGTCTATCTCCTCATTTGAATTCCATGCTGTCACAGTCACTAGCCCATTTAAGCTTAATATCCTTGTCATCTATCGCCCTCCAGGTTCCCTTGGAGAGTTCATCAATGAGCTTGACGCCTTGATAAGTTCCTTCCCTGAGGATGGCTCACCCCTCACAGTTTTGGGGGATTTCAACCTCCCTATGTCCACATTTGACTCATTTCTCTCTGCCTCCTTCTTTCCACTCCTCTCCTCTTTTGACCTCACCCTCTCACCGTCCCCCCCTACTCACAAGGCAGGCAATACGCTTGACCTCATCTTCACTAGATGCTGCTCCTCTACTAATCTCACTGCAACTCCCCTCCAAGTCTCCGACCACTACTTTGTTTCCTTTTCTCTCTCACTCTCCTCCCACACTACTCACTCTGCCCCTACACAGATGGTAATGCGCCGCCGCAACCTTCGCTCTCTCTCTCCCACTACTCTCTCCTCTTCCATCCTATCATCTCTTCCCTCTGCTCAATCCTTCTCCCTCCAATCTCCTGATTCTGCCTCCTCAACCCTCCTCTCCTCCCTTTCTGCATCCTTTGACTCTCTGTGTCCCCTATCCTCACGGCCGGCTCGGTCCTCCCCTCCAGCTCCGTGGCTTGATGACTCATTGCGAGCTCACAGAACAGAGCTCCGGGCAGCGGAGCGGAAATGGAAGAAAACTAAATCCCCTGCCGACCTGGCATCTTTTCACTCCCTCCTCTCTACATTTTCTTCATCTGTTTCTGCTGCTAAGGCCACCTTCTACCACTCTAAATTCCAAGCATCTGCCTCTAACCCTAGGAAGCTCTTTGCCACATTTTCCTCCCTCCTGAATCCTCCCCCCCCCCTCCCCCCCTCCTCTCTCTCTGTGGATGACTTCGTCAACCACTTTGAAAAGAAGGTTGACGACATCCGATCCTTGTTTGTTAAGCCTAATGACACTGCTGGTCCTGCTCACACTGCCCTACCCTATGCTTTGACTTCTTTCTCCCCTCTCTCTCCAGATAAGATCCTGCGACTTGTGACTGCAGGCCGCCCAACAACCTGCCCGCTTGACCCCATCCCCTCCTCCCTTCTCCAGACCATCTCCGGTGACCTTCTCCCCTACCTCACCTCGCTGATCAACTCATCCTTGACCGCTGGCCATGTCCCTTCCGTCTTCAAGAGAGCGAGAGTTACTCCCCTTCTCAAAAAACCAACACTCGACCCCACTGATGTCAACAACTACAGACCAGTATCCCTTCTTTCTTTTCTTTCCAAAACTATTGAGCGTGCCGTCTTTAGCCAACTCTCTTGCTATCTCTCTCAGAATGACCTTCTTGATCCAAACCAATCAGGTTTCAGGACTGGTCATTCAACTGAGACTGCTCTTCTCTGTGTCACAGAGACTCTCCGCACTGCTAAAGCTAACTCTCTCTCCTCTGCTCTTGTCCTTCTAGATCTGTCTGCTGCCTTTGATACTGTGAACCATCAGATCCTCCTCTCCACCCTCTCCGAAATGGGCATCTCCGGCGCGGCTCACTCCTGGATTGCGTCCTACCTGACCGGTCGCTCCTACCAAGTGGCGTGGCGGGAAGCTGTCTCCGCACCACGTGCTCTCACCACTGGTGTCCCCCAGGGATCGGTTTTGGGCCCTCTCCTTTTCTCCCTATACACCAAGTCACTTGGCTCTGTCATATCCTCACATGGCCTTTCCTATCATTGCTACGCTGACGATACACAACTAATCTTCTCCTTTCCCCCTTCTGATCACCAGGTGGCGAATCGCATCTCTGCATGTCTGGCAGACATATCAGTATGGATGACGGATCACCACCTCAAGCTGAACCCTGGCAAGACGGAGCTGCTCTTCCTCCCCGGGAAGGACTGCCCGTTCCATGATCTCGCCATCACGGTAGACAACTCCGCTGTGTCCTCCTCCCAGAGTGCGAAGAGCCTAGGCGTGACCCTGGACAACACCCTGTCGTTCTCCGCCAACATCAAGGCGGTGACCCGCTCCTGCAGGTTCATGCTCTACAACATTCGGAGAGTGCGACCCTGCCTTACACAGGAAGCGGCGCAGGTCCTGGTCCAGGCACTTGTCATCTCCCGTCTGGACTACTGCAACTCGCTGTTGGCTGGGCTCCCTGCCTGTGCCATTAAACCCCTACAACTCATCCAGAATGCCGCAGCCCGTCTGGTGTTCAACCTTCCCAAGTTCTCTCACGTCACCCCCCTCCTCCGCACACTCCACTGGCTTCCAATTGAAGCTCGCATCCGCTACAAGACCATGGTGCTTGCCTTTGGAGCAGTGAGGGGAACGGCACCCCTGTACCTTCAGGCTCTGATCAGTCCCTACACCCAAACGAGGACATTGCGTTCATCCACCTCTGGCCTGCTGGCTCCCCTTCCTCTGCGGAAGCACAGCTCCCCCTCAGCCCAGTCAAAACTGTTCGCTGCTCTGGCACCCCAATGGTGGAACAAGCTCCCTCACGACGCCAGGACAGCGGAGTCACTCACCACCTTCCGGAGACATTTGAAACCCCACCTCTTTAAGGAATACCTGGGATAGGCTAAAGTATTCCTTCTAACCCCCCCCCCCCCCCCCCCCAAATTGTAAAGTGGTTATCCCACTGGCTATAGGGTGAACGCACCAATTTGTGAGTCGCTCTGGCTAAGAGCGTCTGCTAAATGACGTTAATGTGCCCTTGAGCAAGGCACTTAACCCTAATTGCTCCTGTAAGTCGCTCTGGTTAAGAGCGTCTGCTAAATGACTAAAATGTAAATGTAAATGTAAGGAGTGGCTTCGTAAGAAGCATTTCAAGGTCGTGGAGTGGCCTAGCCAGTCTCCAGATCTCAACCCCATAGAAAATCTTTGGAGGGAGTTGAAAGTCCGTGTTGCCCAGCGACAGCCCCAAAACATCACTGCTCTAGAGGATATCTGCATGGAGGAATGGGCCAAAATAACAGCAACAGTGTGTGAAAACCTTGTGAAGACTTACAGAAAACGTTTGACCTGTGTCATTGCCAACAAAGGGTATATAACAAAGTATTGAGAAACTTTTGTTATTGACCAAATACTTATTTTCCACCATAATTTGCAAATAAATTCATTAAAAATCCTACAATGTGATTTTCTGGATTTTTTTTTCTCATTTTCTCTGTCATAGTTGACGTGTACCTATGATGAAAATTACAGGCCTCTCTCATCTTTTTAAGTGGGAGAACATGCACAATTGGTGGCTGACTAAATACTTTTTTCCCCCACTGTACAGCATATTGCTTCCACCCCTCTAATCCTCTCAGATATATTGAAGTGGCTCAACAGTAGGGGGTTGATTTGTGATTCAGCATTAGACGTGTCCCTCTGTAGGATGTGACTGGTGCAGCCTCTGGGACACGTGTTTTGGTCAGGACCAGCACCGCTTCCCTCAGGCTGGCTGATGCAACACAAGTGCAAAATAAACTTAGTCTGCATCCCAAATGGCACCCTATATTCCCTATGTAGTGCACTACTTTTGACCAGGATCCATAGGGACACAGCCTAACTTCCCCTGGCTTTGGAGGTCGCCTGTTGCCTCAGTCAAGGCCAGGTTTCCTCCCTCTCTCTCTCTCCATCCGTCCCCCTCTCTCTCTGCGCTCCCTCCGTGAATTTCGTGACCTCGTGATTTGGGCTTGCTGACGTAAATGTTCTCTCCAGGCTGCAGCCTGGAGCGCAGTGAAGCAGCTAAATAACGGTCTTCCTGTCTGGCTGACTGTACTGGTCAAGAGCAGAGCAGAGGACAGAGGAGCCTCAAACAAAGCACAATTTTTTTCTATAGACTCTCTGCCTTGCCTCGTTCACCTTTGCTCGCTCTCACCTCAGCCTCTCACCCTCAATCCTAACTCATGTGCAACCACTAACCAGCCAGGACTTTGTGTTCTGAACTGGAGGGTCTACATATGGGCCAACATGTCTCTTTTCCAGAGAACTACTGGGCTGGCATGTTACAATGGAATCAGGACTGTGTGACTGCTAACGGCACCCTATTCTTACAAGAGTCAGAGAGCAAACGTAGCTAGCTAAAACAATTCACCAACTAGGCCTAGATGTTTTGCCCATTTCATGCAGCCCTGCGTGGCACAGTGTGGAAATGATAATAAAAGTGTAGAAATTGATGAAAATGCAGGAGAATAAAAAATTGTTTGGAGTTGGATTGAACAGTATAAAACAATCAGAATGGAGAAGGCCCCGTTTGAAATCACTTATAATGTATGTGTTGCCACCCTAGGGTCATGAACTACTCATAAAGCATATTTAGAACTTTTATTATTCAAAAACATAAAATACCATCCCAAATGTGAAAAATATTGTGATATTTTGCCCATATCACCCAGCCTTATTACTGGCTAATGAAAACCCTGCTGTGTGTCCATAGGATAAAGGAGTGTTTACTGTACTGTGTGTCCATAGGATAAAGGAGTGTTTAGTGTACTGTGTGTCCATAGGATAAAGGAGTGTTTAGTGTACTGTGTGTCCATAGGATAAAGGAGTGTTTAGTGTACTGTGTGGGAAATAGGGTGTTCTTCTCTTCTGCCCTGACAGAGCCTGTCTAAGAGGAGGACTAAGGTATTCTAGAACCCTGAAAGCACACAGGTGTAGGTACTATACAGACAAAGACAGACAGAAAGAACCTTGTGTGTCTCGCTTTAAATAAAGACCCCCCCACCCCGCCTAACTCACTTAAATTCAGGAGAGGAATTCAAGGCCTGGCACTAGAAAGAGAAAGTAGGATAGAAAGAGAGAGCGAGAGAGAGAAATAAGATTCAACATAGAAGAGTTTCATGGCAGCACAACATCATTCTCTTCCTAGTTTGTTCACACTTACCATGCTGTGCACAAGAGATGCTGCCTGCCATTATATTGGTCCCCTTAGGCTAATTCGGGTTCAAGTTTGGTATACTGAGCTGTGCCACCACACAAACACACACACACACCCCTCCCTCTGGGTATCTGTCCTGGTCGCATATTAATCAATAGTCCCTGTGCATTTAATTTCCAATACAGATTCACATCTGTGAAGCTGCAGCAGTTGGAACACTAGAACTTTCATCTAACAGATGTGCAGCCATGCACTCTGGGAGTTAGAGTCCATGTCAATAACTGAAGGGGTCATTCTGCATGATTTCTCTGCCAACCCTTAGGCTTTATTTTGGATTTCATGAAATTAGCCTAAATCCATGAGAATCCTGAATATAGGTTAAACATCACCCTACTTTATATTATTTATTCTTTAATCCGGCACAGATTCTCTACATGGAATAGAAAGCTATGAATAAGTAGAGACAGGCTAAGCAGAGATTTAACATGAGAAATAAGATGATTGTAAAGTCTTTAAACACCTCTAATACAGTCAACATTTGCCTTAAGTTAGAGGTGACAAAATATCATCATCTGCTAACAGTAGCACAATAAAATAATACAACATTTCCTTTAGAAGCCAAAGTTTGCATTTCAGACAGTGACACCACCAAGGGTTTAAAATGATAGTCTCCAGAAAGAGAGGTAGGGATAAAACACCCAGTGTTCCAATATTGGGCGATGCTAGCTGCTGGAGGACTAGGATGCGTGCAGACAGGGCAGTTCCTTCTCTACAGATGGCAAAGGCAAACCATACTGGCAAACATAGCTCAAGCAATTTCTACATCAAATTCTAAAATTATTTTCAGATGCATTATTTTGCTTTGGCATAGCCATTCTCCATAGTAGGGGGCAAGGTGCATAGCGGTCCTGATCTATAAGGCGCATGTCAACCCCCATGCTGCTTGAATTCATGCAGCACATCCAGTAGCAACACTTTCTTCCAGCTAAAGGGAGTTAGGTCAGGTGGTTAAAGAGAGTTGTGTAGGTGGTATTGTAGCAAGGCAGGAAGCCCAGCTCCTTCATTCTAGAGTAGCATTCTAGAATTCCTGAGTGACATCACCCTGACGTTCCAAGTTCCGACTAAGCAGAGGGCAGCATAGCCAAGAACAGTACCAGACCTCGCCCAGACCAGACCTCATCACTTCCTGCACCAAAACTGTTATTACACCTAGTTACTCACTCACTCTCCAATAATCCATTACATTTACATTACATTTTAGTCATTTAGCAGACGCTCTTATCCAGAGCGACTTACAGTTAGTGATTACATATTTTTTTTTATACTGTCCCCCCGTGGGAATCGAACCCACAACCCTGGCGTTGCAAACCCTTATAATGCAGACAAACCCACAGTCTCTACCCTGACTGTTCTCTCAGGCCTAGCCCCTATAATCAACTAGGCTATTCCCATTAAAACTGTTACTATAGTTTTACTGTACAAAAATCTAAAACCAGCATGCAACAATTTAAAAGATTTTACTGAGTTACAGTTCATAGAAGGAAATCAGTCAATTGAAATAAATTCATTAGGCAGGGACACAGTCATGGGTGGGCCTTGGAGGGCATAGACCCACCCACTTGGGAGCCAGGTCCACCCACTGGGGAGCCAGGCCCAGCCAATCAGAATGAGTTTTTCCCCACAAAGCAACTTTATTACAGAAATAAATACTCCTTAGCTCCCCCCCTCCCCCTCCTCAGACGATCCCGCAGGTGAAGAAGCCGGATGTGGCGGTGACATGGTTACACGTGGTCTGCAGTTGTGAGGCTGGTTGGATGTACTGCCAAATTCTCTAAAACGAAGTTGGCAACAGCTCTGGCAACAGCTCTGTTGGACATTCCTGCTAATTGCACGCTCCATCAAAACTTGAGACATCTGTGGCGTTGTGTGACAAAACTGCACATTTTAGAGTGGCCTTTTATTATCCCCAGCACAAGGTGCACCTGTTTAATAATCATGCTGTTTAATCAGCTTCTTGATATGCCACACCTGTCAGGTGGATGGATTATCTTGGCAAAGGAGAAATGTGTATGGAAAATGTCTGGGATCTTTTTATTTCAGCTCATGAAAAATGGGACCAACACTTTACATGTTGCGTTTATATTTTTGTTCAGTATAGTTACTTACTTACTCACTCTCCAATCCTCCATTCGGACTCCAACACAAACCTCCTAGCCTAGTCGCTGTGCACAGTGACCCCAGCATCAACTGTACATTTTTACTATAGTTAGACCTAGTTACGCACTCACCCACTCACTGACCTGCTCTCAAATCCTGACTTCCTATGCAAACACAAACCCTGTAGTGTTGAAGTGTAGCACCCTCTATAGCAGGGGTCTCCAACAGGTTGATCGCGAGCTCTCGCAGCCCACCTATGAGTAGGTCGCCAAACAATTCTGAAAGTACATGCAATTTTCACGTGTTCCACCGCAAACTGTCATAAACAAATCTCACAAGTATCAGACACCGGAAACTCCCAGCTGCTATCTAATCAACGCAAGTTTGACATTATCCCACCCCTGGTTAGCCACTATTGGCTTAAAAAAGCCAAACTTAACACCATATCTGGCCATTAATTTCCAGCAATATTACCGCTGTATGTCTATGGAGGACTAAAAGTGCCACAATTAAATAAATAAATACACCATTAAATAATTACTTAAATGTGTCATTAATTAATTAAAATTAGAATTAAATACATAAATGTGTAATTAAATGTATCATTAATTAATTCAAATACCGATTCATTTTATGTAAAATACATATATAATTATTTCACTATTTACATTTACATTTCATGATCCTGCATTGCAGTGATTCATGAATTACTTAAAACTGTCAAACTGACCCATCAAAAGTTGGTAGGCGGAACCTAACGCCTGATTGGTTACCCTCTGCATCAAGCCAAGACAAATCAATTCCGGATAATGGATTGATGCAGAGCTACTGAACACATTCCAATACACTGGGTGGCGCTATTCACCTTCAATAAGTTCCTCTGCTTTACTAGCTACATGCTCTGGGTCAGCAGGTCCTGCTTCTACATCCTCTGCTAAGTTTAAAATGTCTCTAACCAACTCCCTGGAAAGTTCACGGAGATCCTCCATTGTCTCTATCCAGGTTGGCCTACTCTACTTCAGACCAAAGCAATGGATCAGACTAGATTCGCGTTAGCCCCGCCCACTGACTTTGATGGGTCAGTTTGACAGTTTTAAGTAATTCATGAATCACTGCAATGCAGGATCATGAAATGTAAATGTAAATAGTGAAATAATTATATATGTATTTTACATAAAATGAATCGGTATTTGAATTAATTAATGATACATTTAATTACACATTTATGTATTTAATTCTAATTTTAATTAATTAATGACACATTTAAGTAATTATTTAATGGTGTATTTATTTATTTAATTGTGGCACTTTTAGTCCTCCATATATGTCTGTGTGGTGCATGCATTTGTCTATCACTCCGTGTCCCAGTTAGCAACAAGCAATCGGCAGGCAGACGGCCCTTCAAAGTGATAATGGTGCGCCGTCAGTAAAGTGATAATGGTGCGCCGTCAGTAAAGTGATAATGGTTCACCGTCAGTAAAGTGATAATGGTTCACCGTCAGTAAAGTGATAATGGTTCACCGTCAGTAAAGTGATAATGGTGCGCCGTCAGTAAAGTGATAATGGTTCACCGTCAGTAAAGTGATAATGGTGCGCCGTCAGTAAAGTGATAATGGTGCGCCGTCAGTAGACTTGCTCATTACCCTTACTGGCGGGGCGCCAGCTTGTGGGTGCAAATTGCCCCATCAGAGATGCAAATCAACCCATCAGAGATGCAAATCAACCCATCAGAGATACAAATCACGTCATAAGCGGCAAACTCTGTTCACCCGCTGGTGGTAGGACTTGATAGCCATCTGCATTAGGAAGGCGTATCATAGCAAGGGGCACACTTTTTTTTTTGCGTGCTGGGGTGTAGCCAGTTTGATGTGATAACCGTCTTGTGGGTTGACAGAAATACTTTTCCAAAACCTTCTCAATTAAATTTTAAATGTAGGCTTACCTGGCAGAAGTATATCATGAGGAAGTATATCATTTGTATCTATTATTTGTTATTTGCTAACTTTGCCACGAAATGAGCAGCAGCAATACAGAACCATCGCTAGACCGGTACATTAGCGTCACATTCCTCACTCGCTAGACCGGTACATTAGCGTCACATTCCTCACTAAAGGGGAATTAAAGGGAAAATACACTCAAATCTAAATTTGTTAATTTTCGTCCAGACCTTTAAAAAAAATGGTCTCCTGATGTGATTTTAGCATTGACATGGACTCAGAACATCCAATTTCATTGTTTCTCTATGAACAATTGTAATTGTGAGAGTGAAAAACAAACAAAAATCTAAAACCAGGAAAAATACAACTGAGAAAACATCACAGATTTTATAGGGCCCCCCCTTAGAATAGTTTATTAAACATTATTTTACTAGGTATATTGACAGAAAACATAGTGCACTACTTTCTCTTGTAGACTAAGGACCCGGGGAAGGGTTGCAGGGGAAAGAAGAGAAGAATGTGCCTATTTGAAAGCTAGAAAAAAAATTGTAGCTTGTGCCATGTTTAATTTTTTAAAAGTAGCTTTCATGCTAGAAAAAGTTGGAGACCCCTGCTCTCTAGCCATCGTGGGTATTATCTGACCCTGCTGGTCATCTATGAAGGTTTGAACATCCTGAAACCCGGTACCGCCAGAAGAGGACTGGCCAAACCTCAGAGCCTGGTTCCTCTCTAGGTTTCTTCCTTCAAGGGAGTTTTCCTAGCCACTGTGCTTCTACATCTGCATTGCTTGCTGTTTGGGGTTTTAGGCTGGGTATCTGTTAAGAACATTGTGACAACTGCTGATGTAAAAAGAGCTTTATAAAATACATTTGATTGATTGATTTTGACCTAGGCTTGTCACTGTCTGTGGTCAGTTACAGCTACTGTTCCCCAGCATCAACTGTTCCCAGCAGCCCCAGCATCAACCCCATACTGCACTACAGATAAATATGCGTGCCCCAGGCAGCACTCCACCCAACTGTGATGTGAACACTTCACCCCACCCCACCACACGCAGTCGCAGTAAAACATTTCTTCAATCAGGCTGTTTCCCTCCCTCTGTGCGCACACGTCTGTGTGTTACCTCCCTGTGTGTTACATAAAAATGAATAAATAAATGAGGGGCAATGACATGACTCACCAACGAACGGCTAACCTTATAAACGAGGCAGTGTTATACAGTATGTCATATAATGGTATTTGGTGCTCATCTGAAATCGTATTTGCCTGCTGTACGCTTCCAATTGCCTGACTTGAGGGACTCTGGCATTGGCCCATAGGATGAGCAGAAGCTGAGATGTGCACAGGCTGTTTTGCTGTTATAATATAACAGATGCTTCCACTCCCTTAATTGATTTGGACCCCATGGAAGCTTCATGTGCTGTGTTAGGTGGTGATGTGTATGTGTGTGAGTGACTGAGTGGATAGTTCGAGACAGGATGAGAACTGGCCAGGAATAACTGTTTGTTCCATGCTGACAGCAAAACAACACACACGGATACACATGCACGCACAGACACACACACACACACACACACACAAACAGTACACACAGCAATATATAAATTATATATATTTTTACCTTTATTTAACTAGGCAAGTCAGTTAAGAACAAATTCTTATTTACAATGACGGCCTACCCTGGCCAAACCCTCCCCTAACCCGAATGATCAGGTGAATGCTTTTATCATGCCATCAACTTATATATGACACGTGTGTGTGTGTGTCCGTGTGTGTTTATAAATCACAGCTCTACACTGCCCAAGTTGATGTTTGGTATCTTTGTTTGTGATCTGGGCATATGGTTGAGATAGAACAGCAGGTTTGGAACTGACACAGTTTGACCAGAACATAAGGCTACACTGCCTCCCTTCATATTGAGCATTTGGCATTATCACACACTAGGCAATGACTGAGTAAGCAAGGACTGACTGTGCAGCAACCTCCAAAGCCAACTGCCATAGACATATATATCCCAAGCACAACACATTTACTAGGCTATGTCATAGATCAGTGTCAGAGATTAATCCAATATTTTAGGAATTTTAAATCATTTTAATGGATACATACAGGGTAAATGTTCCACATATTTGCAAGGATGTTTTTGTGAGATTTAATGGATGTTTTTCAGGCACTAGTCTTATCCTCTATTGTTACTAAAGTAATTACACTGCAAAGTATTGGTCCACTAAAACGGTTGTTCTAAAAATGGGTAACCCTTATTTCAGGAATGTTAGGAACGTGACAGGCTGAATACTAGAGCACCATAAGGGTTTAGAAAAATAATCTAATTGAGTACATTTACAAATCCAAAGTAACTTAATTTATTTAATAAATTAGCTATTAAAAACAACAGCTATAATGCAGACTTACTACTGCTTATAAATGCTGGTCCTCCTTGATAATACATTTAAACTTTTAGCTAGCTTTTGTAAACAATGGAACATTGTGGCAATTTGTACCCACACATTTCGTAATTTCGGGTATGGATATTTTCTACATAATTCTTTGTATAAAACACAGCTTAAACTAGCTAAAACGGGGGTAAAGCCAATAACAACTTGGCTAGCCTAGCTGTAGCAGGTTGCACTGACTCTTCGCAGTGGTCTGAGTGGCGCATTGGTCTAAGGCACTGCATTGCAGTGCTAACTGTGCCACTAGAGATCCTGGTTCGAATCCAGGCTCTGTCGCAGCCGGCCGCGACCGGGAGACTCATGGGCGGCGCACAATTGGCCCAGCGTCTTCCAGGGTAGGGTAGGGAATGGCCGGCAGGGATGTAGCTCAGTTGATAGAGCATGGCGTTTGCAACGCCAGGGTTGTGGGTTCGATTCCCACGGGGGGCCATTATATATAAAACATATAAAAATAGGTGTTCACTAACTGTAAGTCGCTCTGGATAAGAGCGTCTGCTAAATGACTAAAAATGTAAATGTGAAAATAATTTCCCACGGGTGTTTTTTCGCTAATAAATCTAAGCTAACCATGTGCACCAGAAACTAACGCTAGATAAGAGTCAGAAAATGAAGTTACTTACCAAAATACACTGTCTTGTCACACTTGGGACACTTTGAAGCCATGTTGCGATGGTTCTATCGACGAAAGATCAGAGAAAGTGGTCTGTTTACAAAGTGAAGTTCTGTGTCCACGTTCTCTTTCTATCTCATTCAAGCGCAAGTGCTGCTCTGTTCCATGAAGCCGAGAGCATCTCTTTCACATCACCGCGCATCATTTGCATAAACCCCGCCTCTTGCGCCTCGTGGTCCCTCTTTGGTCCGGCTCACCGTCAGTCACAGACCGGGCGGGAGACCAGGAGCGCCTCGCGGGCAGTGATGTCTACGGACTCGAATTCAGACGGGAGCACTCCGTCGTTCCACATAACACCCACTTTCTACTTTCCTTTTCCCTTTCCATTTTTCCACCCGGCGAGTAGGCAGTGTTTGATTTAACCACAATGCGCTCTTTCACTGGAGATGAATAGCTTTTGACAGATGTTGAAATTTGAAATCAGTGTGCTGGCAGAATGAATGAATGAATGGATGTTCATAGTCAGAAACATGGGGGTAATAGCTGAGATTTTTTTTACTTGTTCAGGGAAGCTTAGTAATAATATAATACTTTATTTCATGACCAGTGCCCTGACATTTGACTGTTCAATCTGTAAACTCCCTAAAAACATGGGTTATGTTATCTGTATTAACATGGCATGCCTACAAGCAGCTGTTGAACTCTCACACATGCTCCCCTCACTGACTACATAATATGTTTGCCTTTATCTTTCATCAGAGGAGGGAATGCATGTATTTCTTTCCAAGCTACGTGACTGTTAGTTAGGTCACCCATTCACACGGTGCTGTCCTGTCTAGGCCCTGGCCTCTTGGTGACATTCTGCAGGTCCCAACCCAAGAACACCCACATTCTCCAGGTGGAAGCTATTTCCCAGAGCCCTGTGAGTTTCCCAGATGATTAGCAGCGTGCCTCAGCCTGTGACCACTTCATCTTATCTCACTCTCACTGACTGTTTTTCTAACCGTCTGTCTGTCTGTCTGTCTGTCTGCTGAGTGTCTGTCTGTCTGCTGCGTGTCTGTCTGTCTGCTGCGTGTCTGTCTGTCTGTCTGCTGAGTGTCTGTCTGTCTGCTGAATGTCTGTCTGTCTGCTGAGTGTCTGTCTCGCAGGCTGGCTGTCGCAGGTGACTTTGTGTGTGTGTGTATGTGTGTGTGTGTGTGCCAGAGAGGACATGACTTCATTACCAGTCGGTCGGTCACCTCCATCACGTTGCTGTGGTTGCAGGTCTGTGTTCAGCTCATTCAGCTTCAGTGCAGAATCTGTCTCGGAACAAAACGATTGGCAGAAAGGTTCGGAGAGAGCTGGAAGAAAGAGAAAGAGAGTAGGGAAAGAGTAAAAAGGGTTCACTAACTAGTGATCTGAAAGAGATGCTTTCACCTCCCAGCTTCAGGGAACGGAACACTTACCTCATAACACTTCAATGTGATAGGGAAAGAGTAGGATACTGACCGAACATGAGAGCGTTAGGCAGGACATAGGGAAAGAGTAGGATACTGACTGAACATGAGAGTTAGGCAGGACGACATAGGGAAAGAGTAGGATACTGACCGAACATGAGAGAGTTAGGCAGGACATAGGGAAAGAGTAGGATACTGACCGAACATGAGAGAGTTAGGCAGGACATAGGGAAAGAGTAGGATACTGACTGAACATGAGAGAGTTAGGCAGGAGATAGGGAAAGAGAGCAAAAGAGATCAAGAGAAAAGGGGCAAAATGATTGTTATAAGGGAATGGATGAGAGGATGGATGGATGAGAGGATGGATGAGAGGATGGATGGATGGATGGATGGAGGCCGGAAAAAAGGGACAGTGTAAAGGGGATGAACTGTTGGATGAGAGGATGCTGCTTGGCTCTGAGGCACTGAGCCATGGTGAGGCCTGTTTATACAGTCTATGGCTATGTGCCTAGGCTGGATCTGGTCTGGAGGGGCACTGAAGTGGCTAAAGACAGATCCAGGTAAACATATCTCTGATCTGCTGCTTGCTTCAGACTTCACCACTAGCCTGGTCCCAGATCTGTTTGTGCTGTAAATTATAGCCAATGGCCTAGGAGTTGGCTATATGACAGAAACAGATCTGGGACCAGGCTACTACTCCACTGGCACTGAAGTAAACCAGTCAGTCCAGAGGGAGATAACAGGGGTGTGAACCAGAAACCAGGGATATGTTTGTTCCTTCCTGCAGCACACAAACACACACACACACACACACACACACACACACACACACACACACACACACACACACACACACACACACACACACACACACACACACACACACACACACACACACACACACACACACACACACACACACACACACACACACACACACACACACACACACACACAAACACACACACACACACACCTGCTCCAGAGATTCCTCATGTTCACCCCATCAGACCAACCAACCAGTCCAGGGGGATAGTCTAGGCCAGGGGTATAAACCAGGACAGGGCAGGGGTGTGAACTGAACCAGAGATGTCTGTTAATGTTCCTGTTCATCCTGCAGCACACACACACCTGCTCTAGAGACTCTTCACGCTTACACACCCATCAGTATGATAATCCATAGGGCCCAAGAGCTAACAGGTGTCAGAACCCCTTGGCCGCCATAACCCTTTCAGTCTGTAGGCTACTGCCTTCCTAACACACACACACACTTCTCACAGATGCTAATTTAAATGTGTGTTTGACGTGAGCCATGTGATCCTCTAGCCAGTGTTTGGTGAAGGCATCCAACAGAACACTCCACCCTGTCTATGGCCTCTTGCTCACACACACACACACACCACCCAGCCCTAGCCTCTCGTTCAGCCAGTGGACACAAGCTAGTGAGAGGCTCCCACTACAGAATAATATACGTCAGTGTGTGGAGTGTGTGGAGTGTGTGGAGTGTGAGCAGTGTGTGGAGTGTGTGCAGTGTGTGAAGTTTTGAGGAGTGTGTGTGGAGTGTTGAGGAGTGTTGAGGAGTGTGTGGAGTGTTGAGGAGTGTTGAGGATTGTTGTGGAGTGTGTGGAGTGTTGAGGAGTGTTGAGGAGTGTGTGGAGTGTTGAGGAGTGTGTGGAGTGTGTGGAGTGTTGAGGAGTGTTGTGGAGTGTGTGGAGTGTGTGGAGTGTTGAGGAGTGTTGCGGAGTGTTGAGGAGTGCATGGAGTGTGTGGAGTGTTGAAGAGTGTGTGCAGTGTGTGGAGTGTTGAGGAGTGTGTGGAGTGTGTGGAGTGTGTGGAGTGTGTGGAGTGTTGAGGAGTGTTGAGGAGTGTTGAGGAGTGTGTGGAGTGTGTGGAGTGTTGAGGAGTGTTGAGGAGTGTTGAGGAGTGTGTGGAGTGTGTGGAGTGTGTGGAGTGTTGAGGAGTGTTGAGGAGTGTTGAGAAATGTGTGGAGTGTGTGGAGTGTGTGGAGTGTTGAGGAGTGTGTGGAGTGTTGAGGAGTGTGTGGAGTGTGTGGAGTGTTGAGGAGTGTGTGGAGTGTTGAGGAGTGTTGAGGAGTGTTGAGGAGTGTTGAGGAGTGTGTGGAGTGTGTGGAGTGTGTGGAGTGTTGAGGAGTGTGTGGAGTGTTGAGGAGTGTGTGGAGTGTGTGGAGTGTTGAGGAGTGTGTGGAGTGTTGAGGAGTGTTGAGGAGTGTTGAGGAGTGTTGAGGAGTGTTGAGAAATGTGTGGAGTGTGTGGAGTGTGTGGAGTGTTGAGGAGTGTGTGGAGTGTTGAGGAGTGTGTGGAGTGTGTGGAGTGTTGAGGAGTGTGTGGAGTGTTGAGGAGTGTTGAGGAGTGTTGAGGAGTGTGTGGAGTGTTGAGGAGTGTTGAGGAGTGTTGAGGAGTGTTGAGGAGTGTGTGGAGTGTTGAGGAGTGTTGAGGAGTGTTGAGGAGTGTTGAGGAGTGTGTGGAGTGTGTGGAGTGTTGAGGAGTGTGTGGAGTGTGTGGAGTGTTGAGGAGTGTGTGGAGTGTGTGGAGTGTTGAGGAGTGTTGAGGAGTGTGTGGAGTGTTGAGGAGTGTTGAGGAGTGTGTGGAGTGTGTGGAGTGGAGGCACTATTAAAGCACATACCTCTAGGAGACACAAACAGCTGAGGAATCTGAGAAAAGTATGGGTGTGTTGTCTGTGTGTGTGTGTGTGTTGTCTGTGTGTGTGTGTGTTGTGTGCGAGTGGAACATACATAATTTATCATATTTAAACAGTCATTACATAAAACTATGTTCAAGGGGAAGCGTTTAACCCTTGTTAAACTGCACTGAGAAGTTGAACAGATTTGAGTCAGTAGGCCTAAGCAGACAGGAAGAGTGGCAGACAGACAGACAGACAGACAGACAGACATTGGGAGTGGTAGACAGACAGGGAGAGAGACAGACAGGGAGAGTAGCAGACAGACATACAGACACGGAGAGTGGCAGACAGACAGACAGACAGACAGACAGACAGACATGGAGAGTAGCAGACAGACAGACAGGTAGAGTGGCAGACAGACAGGCAGACAGGTAGAGTGGCAGACAGACAGGCAGACAGGCAGTGTGGCAGACAGACAGGCAGACAGGTAGTGTGGCAGACAGACAGACAGACATGGAGAGTGGCAGACAGACAGGCAGACAGGTAGTGTGGCAGACAGACAGGCAGACAGGTAGTGTGGCAGACAGACAGACAGACATGGAGAGTGGCAGACAGACAGTGCTATTACTAGTCTATGACTACTAATCTCGCACACTACAGTCTTATCAGGATTGAGAGTTCAGAACAGGTTAATGTTTTTCATCATTAATCTTGTTCTGGAGGCAGCTCTGCAGTGGTCATTAGCTGGCACAGCCACGGTCATTAGCTGGCAAAGCCACAGTCATTAGCTGGCACAGCCACGGTCATTAGTTGGCACAGCCACGGTCATTAGATGGCACAGCCATAACGTCATAAAATCTGATTTTAAACCTAACCCTAACATTAACCCTAACCTTAACCACACTGCTAACCCTGATGCCTAACTTTAACCTTAAATTATTAATTTTTGTAATGAATTGTTACAATAATTATAGCCAATTTTGACTATGCAGCTGGCCTATCTATGGAGAAATCGCTCAGTTCTGCCTCCAGGACAAGACCCATGACAATAAACGTCAACCTGCGTGTTCAGAGTGTCAGTGAGTGGGCAGGTATCTGTATCTGGAAATTGGAAGAAGAATAGAGCTAGCTTTATCTCACCTCTCCTCTCTGTGTCTCTTCCAAGTAGTGGAAAAACAGTTTGCATAGAACAGGCAGAGAATGCCAAAGCCCCAAACCTAGCTCCATCTCCAGCTCCATCCCCAGCCAAACCCCATCCACAGCTCCACCCCTAGCCCAATCCCCAGCCCAATCCCCAGCCCCATCCCCAGCTCCAACCCCAGCCCCAGATCTAGCTCCAGCTCTAGCCCCACCCTCAGTCCCCAGCCGCTACGCCCCTCTACCCAGGCCCCAGCCTCTACTCCACTCTACCCAGGCCCCAGCCTCTACTCCCCTCTACCCAGGCCCCAGTCTCTACTCCCCTCTACCCAGGCCCCAGCCTCTACCCAGGCCCCAGCCTCTACTCCCCTCTACCCAGGCCCCAGCCTCTACTCCCCTCTACCCAGGCCCCAGCCTCTACTCCCCTCTACCCAGGCCCCAGACACCACACCCCTCTACCCAGGCCCCAGCCTCTACTCCCCTCTACCCAGGCCCCAGCCTCTACTCCCCTCTACCCAGGCCCCAGCCTCTACTCCCCTCTACCCAGGCCCCAGACACCACACCCCTCTACCCAGGCCCCAGACTCTACTCCCCTCTACCCAGGCCCCTGCCTCTACTCCCCTCTACCCAGGCCCCAGACACCACACCCCTCTACCTAGGCCCCAGACTCTACTCCCCTCTACCCAGGCCCCAGCCTCTACTCCCCTCTACCCAGGCCCCAGCCTCTACTCCCCTCTACCCAGGCCCCAGACACCACACCCCTCTACCCAGGCCCCAGCCTCTACTCCCCTCTACCCAGGCCCCAGCCTCTACTCCCCTCTACCCAGGCCCCAGACACCACACCCCTCTACCTAGGCCCCAGACTCTACTCCCCTCTACTCAGGCCCCAGGCTCTACTCCCCTCTACTCAGGCCCCAGGCTCTACTCCCCTCTACTCAGGCCCCAGGCTCTACTCCCCTCTACTCAGGCCCCAGACACCACACCCCTCTACCCAGGCCCCAGCCTCTACTCCCCTCTACCCAGGCCCCAGCCTCTACTCCCCTCTACCCAGGACCCAGCCTCTACTCCCCTCTACCCAGGCCCCAGCCTCTACTCCCCTCTACCCAGGCCCCAGACACCACACCCCTCTACCCAGGCCCCAGACTCTACTCCCCTCTACCCAGGCCCCAGCCTCTACTCCCCTCTACCCAGGCCCCAGGCTCTACTCCCCTCTACTCAGGCCCCAGGCTCTACTCCCCTCTACCCAGGCCCCAGCCTCTACTCCCCTCTACTCAGGCCCCAGGCTCTACTCCCCTCTACTCAGGCCCCAGGCTCTACTCCCCTCTACCCAGGCCCCAGACTACATGCCTGCCACGTCCACTTGTGCCCCATCTCAGATTCCACAGAATGTCATTTTCACTATGTGGGGATATTGTTTTACTCAGCGGCACATAGCCTTATGGCCCTCTCCAGGGAGTTCCCCCTTGCTCTTTACTCCCACTGCTGTAACCCTCTAACCCCAAACCTTCTCTAGCCCCATCCCCAGCTTCAGCCCCAACCCCAGCTCCATCCCATCCCCAGCTTCAGCCCCAACCCCAGCTCCATCCCATCCCCAGCTACAGCCCCAACCCCAGCTCCATCCCCAGCTTCAAACCCAGCTCCATCCCAGTCCCAGCCCCCAATCCAGCCCCAACCCCCACTCCATCCCATCCCCAGCTCCAGTCCCATCCCCAGCTCCAGCCCCAACCCCAGCTCCATCCCCAGCTCTAGCTTCAAACCCAGCTCCACCCCAGCCCCAACTCCATCCCATCCCCAGCTCCAGCCCCAACCCCAGCTCCATCCCATCCCCAGCTCCAGCCCCAGCTCTAGCTTCAAACCCAGCTCCATCCCAGTCCCAGCCCCCAATACAGCTCCATCCCCAGCTCCACCCTCCAGCTCCAACCCCATCCCCAGCCCCAGACTCAACTCCATCCCATCTCCAGCTCCAGCCCCAGCTCCAGCTCCATCCCCTCCCATCCCCAGCCCCAAACCTTCTCTAATCTAAAACTCCTATTCATAGACACCGTATTTATACAAATCTGTCACTATACAAATCAGCTCTGTGTTTGTTTACGAAAGGGGACTGGGAGAAACAAATCACTTTATGTTGTTTGGTTGGCTGTTTCCAGGGTTGCTCCTCCAGGGGTGTGGCACACTTAGTGGAGAGAAGGAACAGTGGATGGAGGCAGTAGTTAGTAGTAGCGTAGTGGTAGGAGCTTCTGAGTTTTTTTCTGTTTCCACCATAGTATAAGTTATGTGATCCCTTCCCTCCATCAGCTCCCACTATAGGCTACTATTACTATGTTATTACACACTATTACATACAATAACTAAAATACTATTACATAAAGTTACTATACTATTACAAACAATAACAAAAATACTATTACATAAAATTACTATATTACAAACAATAACTAAAATACTATTACATAAAATTAATATATTACAAACAATAACAAAAATACTATTATATAAAGTTACTATATTACAAACAATAACTGAAATACTATTACATAAAGTTACTATACGATTTCAAACAATAACTAAAATACTATTACATAAAGTTAGTATACTATTACAAACTAACTAAAATACTATAACATAAAGTTGATATATTACAAACAATAACAAAAATACTATTACATAAAGTTACTATATTATTACATACAATAACATACTGTATAGGATACGTCAGCTCTGAGATACTACATTTGAGGAATGCAGTCTACAGTAAGGATCAAGTCTTAGAAACACTTTGTCTTTGTGTGTTATTAATCGGCTATAAAAAAACGTCAGATGTTTTTATGAATGAACGAAATGAAAGACTTAGCTGTCTTCAGTGTCTTTAGTGTAACTAATTGGTCATTGATCAGTGATCCATCGTTCTGATAGGGTTTGGCTGAGCCAGCGGAAGTGTCAGTGGTGATTCTGCTGCGGGTGCCCTTCTTTCATGTGATGTGCTCTTCTATTCTGCCCTCTTTAGCAGAGGGCTCACTCACATTGCGACTGCACTTGAAGAAACTTTCAAAGTTCTTGACATTTTCCGACTGACCTTCATGTCTTAAAGTAATGATGGACTGTGGTTTCTCTTTGCTAATTTGAGCTGTTATTGCCATAATATGGACTTGGTCTTTTACCAAATAGGGCTATCTTCTGTATACCACCCTTACCTTGTCACAACACAACTGATTGGCTCAAACGCATTAAGAAGGAAATAAATTCCACAAATTAACCTTTAACAAGGCACACCTGTTAATTAAAATGAATCCAGGTGACTACCTCATGAAGCTGGTTGAGAGAATGCCAAGAGTGTGCAAAGCTGTCATCAAGGCAAAGGGTGGCTACTTTGAAGAATCTAAAATCTAAAATATATTTTGATTTGTTTAACACTTTTTTGGTTACTACATGATTCCATATTTGTTATTTCATAGTTTTGATGTCTTTACTATTATTCTACAATGTAGAAAATAGTAAAAATAAAGAAAAAACCCTTGAATGAGTAGATGTGTCCAAACTTTGACTGGTACTGTTTATGAAATTATTCTTGAATCATGTAAGAGCTATTCACATAGGCCTACAGTGCGTCCTCAATAGCAGCTGCTGCAGATTCAATGAACTGCACAGATATACAGTAGGGGTCTGGCTCAATCCAAGGATGCTTGCCTGGCTATCCAAACTCCTTGCTTCAGCCAAACGCTACGCCACGCCTACGGACGTGAGTTTCTTTTCTGCAATGAGTCTGGATCTGAGTACCTCCCAGACATTCTAACCATTCTGAATGGTCCCAGAAACCGATGGGTTGGGCCAGAGCTCGAACACACATGGGTAAAGCAGCATTTTGAAAATTCATCATTGGCTTTGATACTCTGATTGGTTGGAGATGATCCAATCGCTGATGACTTTGTTTTGTACAACACCCCTCATTGCGACGTCACCACGCAAACGACTTCAATGATGTCAGTCTCAGACTGAAGTATGTAGCGAACATAGAGCAGCGGAATAATTCAGTTTGAGTCGTCAGGCAACAAGGATGCCGCCTTTTGAGGCAGGCAGGAAGGCAGCAGGCAGCTAGCTGCCTTTGGATTGAGACAGACCCCTACTGTAATCTGCAGCACCTCGTATTGAGGACAATCTTTATATGATAAGCTGCTCTTACATCGTTCAAGAATGATTGTATAAATCAGACCAACATCATAAAAAAATGAAGAAAAAACATGAAAAAAGGCTTTGGCCAAAACAGTCTCTGCTCTGTTTGACATGGCTGCGTGTGTGAGTGTGAGAGAGAGAGAGAAAAAGAGAGAGAGAGAGAGGATAGTTCAGTGTCTGCTCTGTTTGACATTCTGGTAATCTGGCAGCTATCTTTGTCTGCCGGGAACTCCCTGGCTAAATCGGGAACAATATCTGCTTTGCTTAAGCGAGGAGGTCTCGCCCTCTTGGCCCTTCTATGGCAATCCACACTTTTCTAATAAAAAGGATGAAAACGCTATGGAAATTTTCCAGAAAGCCAGCACTAAACAAAGACTGTGTTTCTCCAATTTTCAAACAGAGCCTAGTTTTTACCCTGTTTTGGTCCCAGTAAAACTAGATGACGAGTCACATTCTAGTGTTATTCACAGTTTTGTTCCACTTGACAACAAGCAAGGAAAGTTGCATCTGAAAAGCTGTAGTATAGGCAGTCTGGCACACAGTAAAGAAGTCTACACTCAGTGACTAAATCACTTAGCATCGGAACTAGGAGGAGGCCAGCTACACACAGTAAAGAAGCCTACACTCAGTGACTAAATCACTTAGCATCGGAACTAGGAGGAGGCCAGCTACACACAGTAAAGAAGCCTACACTCAGTGACTAAATCACTTAGCATCGGAACTAGGAGGAGGCCAGCTACACACAGTAAAGAAGCCTACACTCAGTGACTAAATCACTTAGCATCGGAACTAGGAGGAGGCCAGCTACACACAGTAAAGAAGCCTACACTCAGTGACTAAATCACTTAGCATCGGAACTAGGAGGAGGCCAGCTACACACAGTAAAGAAGCCTACACTCAATGACTAAATCACTTAGCATCGGAACTAGGAGGAGGCCAGCTACACACAGTAAAGAAGCCTACACTCAGTGACTAAATCACTTAGCATCGGAACTAGGAGGAGGCCAGCTACATCAAATGCAAATGGTTGGCAACTCCTGAAATGTGTGTTGGTGTGTACTGTGTAACCAGATGACATAGACGTAGCAGAGAAATGCCAGACTTTGAAGTATCACAGCTTTGGAAGGCTGGTGGTGTGGTGATAGCCAGTAAAAAGACAGATGTGAAATTCGGAATAAGATACTGTAAATTCTATGTCGGAGCCTCTAATTCCATATTCCATTGATATCTGTGCCATTGCATTTGATACCGTTTTCATGGTCTCAACTTCATAGTTTTCAGCATATACCGCACATACCATCATCTCCCCACCAACTGTCTGGGTTTCTCTGTGAAGATTGAACAGCCCTTGGAGGAGGTTTGTAGCAGCTGTCTCTCCAACTGGACATGTCCGGGTCTTAGTTGGCTGCTGCCTGGTATTCTTGGCACATGTTGTTCCTCCTGTGCTGTGGAGGGTGAGTCTTTCCTCCTGTGAAGGCTGGAAGGCGGAGTGGAGGGGCACTGGGCAGGGGGTGGAGTGGAGGGGCACTGGGCAGGGGGTGGATTCCCCTGCAGGGAGGGGCACTGGGCAGGGGGTGGAGTGGAGGGGCACTGGGCAGGGGGTGGATTCCCCTGCAGGGAGGGGCACTGGGCAGGGGGTGGATTCCCCTGCAGGGAGGGGCAGATGGAAATGGTGGTCCTTGGCTACTGAGGCAGCTGAGGTGTGTGTGTGTGTTGTGTGTGTTGTGTGTGTGTGTGTGTGTGTGTGTGTGTGTCCTTGTCTTCAGGGGAACTGAAAGAGGTGGGGGGGGGGGGGGGGGGGGCAATTTCCTTTTACCAAATATTTCACTGTCTCCATCCTTCTCCCAGTCTGTCAGTCCCCACTTCATCTTATGAGCCAGACTTTACAGAGACACATTCATCCGGTTTCACAAGTCCAGTCCCCACCCAGTCTGTGCATTTTATAATGGTCTATGCCATGGTCATATCAATATCAGTGACGTGTGCAAGTTGGTTAATCCCTATGTATCTTTTCTTGAACCTAATGAAAGGGTTTCTGAAGGAGAGTCATTCCACCTCAAAAAGCACAAGAAATAGGATTTCAATTATTTTGTTGAAAGATTATTTGAACTCTGAGAAATTAAGCTAATTGTTGCACCTAAATTGGCCATTTCAATTTATAGGATTCATATCATATTCAATAAATATAGTACCCAACATCTGATTTGGACCACACCTTTTCTTAACAATGATTAAGACGTGAGGAATCCAAATAAATGGCCAAAAGCCACCCATGGACCACCCAAACACCACACCAAGCTAAGCTGCTAGCCATCAAGAGACAGGTTGAAGCCTGCTTAACAGAGACGCTAAGCTGCTAGCCATCAAGAGACAGGTTGAAGCCTGCTTAACAGAGACGCTAAGTTGGTAGCCACCAAGAGACCGGTTGAAGCCTGCTTAACAGAGACGCTAAGCTGCTAGCCATCAAGCTAATGAAATTGGTACCTGATGAGTTTTGCAATGGAGCCCTCTTTGTCTGGAGAACTAAATGAACGGTTCCAGCGCTGTAGGAGTTTATTTTTAGTAATTTAGCAGACGCTCTTATCCAGTGAGTGCATACATTTTTCATACTGGCCCCCCGTGGGAAACGAACACACAACCCTGGCATTGCAAGTGCCATGCTCTACCAACTGAGCTACAGGGGACCTGTATCTATTGCGCTTTTGTTTCGGGACAAACCGGATCACTCGGAGTTCCAATGCGGCAATTGTTTGCTTGCCGAGGATTATAGGCTTGAGGTGGCTTCCTTGATCACGCAGGTCGCCAGCCTACGGAAGAAACTGGGGAAAACGCAGAGTGGAATGTTTACATTTTCTACGCCGGTGGCTGGACGGCGTTCGAGCTTGTTGGATACATCTCCGCCTTGTCGTTTGTCGTTATCCGACTGGCCGGTGTTGCCCGGAGCTCCACCATCTGATAGCGCCGTCGAAGGAGCACAGCATGAAGAGAAAGGCAATCAACGAGGGTCGCATGTCACGAGCCGTGGAAGCCGAAGACAGCGACCTCCGCAAAGCAGTCTACACTCCCAACGAGAGGCCCGGAGCGGATACAAACAACTAATAGTTTTGCCGTACTGGAGCCTGATCTTCCTGGACATTCATCGCTGGGGGTGCCTGTGTCTGCGGCCGCAGTGCCTACTACTACGATTTCGAAGTCGACATCGGCAACCTTCCGTCCCTGCTCTGGATCGAGTGGTGCTTCTCCATCTGTCGGAGGCCTGCATCCTGTGAAGCGTGGGAGTGGGCGAATTTCCTCATCCTTCTCGCCAGCCGTGATTTTGGGCAGCTCCATGGTAAGAAATGTGACCGTTCCTGGTGCAAAAACAATGTCCTATCCCAGAGCTTGAGTAAATGACATTACTAAGCTGCTCCCGAATGTACTATTTCAGGACATGGAAATCGATTCTATCGTAGTCCATGTGGGTTTTAATGACATTATGAAGGGCAGCTCTGAACAGTTGAAACTGGATTTTAAAGAGCTGATTGACTCTCTGCTAGACACTAATAAAAAACCCATCATATCTGGCCCTGTGCCCTCTCTGAATCGTGGCATTGAACGCTTTAGCAGGATTCTTGCTCTTCACAACTGGCTACGTGATTATTGCAGCTCAATGGGTATAACTTTTGTTGACAATTTCGATACCTTTTGGAAACCAAACACGTTTTATAAGGAGGATGGGATCCACCCAAATCATTTGGGTTCCTGGATCCTTTCACAGCATTATAAGGCTGCGTTGAGACAATGACTTAGCAATGACCCAAGCCCAGCTCAGCTAACCCCTACCATTGTCAGAAGAACCGATGTGGATGTGGTGGAGGAGTCAGGCGCAGGACACAGAGGCTTCGTCCAACAGACTTTACTAGTCCAAAGTGCAAAATACAATACACGACCTCGAACAAAAACAGAGGCGAGGGAATTACGCAAACATGCGTAAACACTAAACAAAACAAACAGAGCACAAACACGCAGCTCCGAACGACAGGCAGACAACAACACACAATCTAACCAATACAAAACAGGGAACTTATAGGACACGTAATCAGAACACAAACAGACACAGGTGTACAAGACAGACCAAAGCAATCACACCACGAAACATTCAACGGTGGCAGCTAGTACTCCGGGGACGGCGAACGCCGAAGCCTGCCCGAACCAGGAGGAGGAGCAGTCTCGGCCGAAACCGTGACAGTACCCCCCCCTTGACGCGCGGCTCCAGCCGTGCGCCGACCCTGGCCTCGGGGACGGCCAGGAGGACGCGGACCCGGGCGCGTGGGATGCCCACGGTGGAACTCAGTCAGGAGGGATGGATCGAGGATGTCCCTCCTAGGCACCCAGCACCGTTCCTCCGGACCGTACCCCTCCCACTCCACGAGATACTGGAGACCACTCATCCGGCGCCTCGAGTCCAAGATGGTCCGGACCCTGTACGCCGGGGCCCCCTCGATGTCCAAAGGGGGCGGAGGGGTCTCTCCTATCTCATCTTCTTGGAGTGGGCCAGCTACCACCGGCCTGAGAAGAGACACATGGAACGAGGGGTTAATATTTTTGTACTCAATAGGCAATTGTAACCTGTAACACACCTCGTTCAATCTTCTCAGGACTTTGAAGGGCCCCACAAACCGCCGACCCAGCTTCCGGCAGGGCAGGCGGAGGGGCAGGTTTCGAGTCGAGAGCCAGACTCGATCTCCCGGTGCGTACACCGGTCCCTCACTGCGGTGGCGATCGGCACTCGCCTTTTGTTGACGGATGGCCCGCTGCAGATGGACATGGGCAGCGTCCCACGTCTCCTCCGAGCGCCGAATCCACTCGTCCACCGCAGGGGCCTCGATCTGGCTCTCGTGCCACGGTGCCAGGACCGGCTGATACCCTAAAACACACTGGAAAGGTGTTAAATTGGTGGAGGAGTGGCGGAGAGAGTTCTGGGCCATCTCTGCCCAGGGGATATACCTAGACCACTCCTCCGGCCGGTCCCGGCAATAGGACCTCAGAAACCTACCCACATCCTGGTTGACTCGTTCAACCTGCCCATTGCTCTCTGGGTGGTACCCCGAGGTAAGGCTCACCGAGACCCCCAAGCGTTCCATGAACGCCCCCCAGACTCTGGAGGTGAACTGGGGACCTCGGTCAGACACAATATCCTCGGGGACCCCATAGTGCCGGAACACGTGGGTAAATAGGGCCTCGGCGGTTTGTAGGGCAGTAGGGAGACCCGGCATTGGGAGGAGACGACAGGCCTTGGAAAACCGATCCACAACGACCAAAATGGTGGTATTCCCCTGGGAAGGGGGTAGGTCGGTCACAAAATCCACCGAGAGGTGGGACCATGGTCGTTGTGGAACGGGCAGGGGATGTAACTTACCCCTGGGCAAATGTCTAGGCGCCTTACACTGGGCGCACACCGAGCAGGAGGAGACATAAACCCTCACATCCCTAGCTAACGTTGGCCACCAGTATTTCACGCTAAGGCAGTGCACTGTCCGGCCAATACCTGGATGTCCAGAGGAGGGTGATGTATGAGCCCAATAAATAAGACGATCACGAACCTCGAGCGGAACGTACGTCCGCCCCACAGGACACTCGGGGGGAGTAGGGTCGGTACGCAGTGCCCGCTCGATTTCCGTATCGACCTCCCATACCACCGGAGCCACCAGACAAGACTCCGGCAGTATGGAAGTAGGCTCAATGGACCTCTCCTCTGTGTCATACCGCCGGGACAGGGCGTCTGCCTTACCGTTCTGGGACCCTGGGATGTATGTGATCTTAAAAACAAACCGGGTCAGGAACATGTTCCACCTAGCCTGACGAGGGTTCAATCTCCTAGCTGCCCGGATGTACTCCAGGTTACGGTGATCAGTCAGAATGAGGAAAGGGTGTTGAGCCCCCTCAAGCCAATGCCTCCACACCTTTAGGGCCTGGACTACAGCTAACAGCTCCCTGTCCCCAACGT
>NC_140014.1:36692722-36785275 GCF_964263955.1 Coregonus lavaretus
GAGAGATTGACTTTATCACTGCTTGTTTTTGTGAGACGTGTTGACGAGCTGAATGTACCGAGCTGTCTGTTTGGAATACTGGCACACAGCTCGGACACCCATGCATACCCCACAAGACATGCCACCAGAGGTCTCTTCACAGTCCCCAAGTCCAGAATGGACTATGGGAGGCGCACATTATTACATAGAGCCATGACTGCATGGAACTCTATTCCACATCAGGTAACTGATGCAAGCAATAGAATCAGATTTTAAAAAACAGGTAAAAATACACCTTGTGGAACAGCGGGGACTGTGAAGAGACACACACACAGGCACATACACACATACATATAGACACTCACTCTACACACACGTACACATGGATGTTGTATTGTAAATATGTGATAGTGGAGTAGTGGCCTGAGGGAACACACTAAATGTATTGGGTAAAGTGTTATGAAATATAATGTCATGTAATATTTTTAATTGTATATAACTGCCTTAATGGTGCAGGACCCCAGGAAGAGCAGCTGCTGCCTTGGCAGCAGCTAATGGGGATCCTTAATAAATACAAATACAAATACCAAGTCCACCCCAACGGCCAGTATACAGTATCAGTTCTCTATGTTAGACAAGTAGCATGAATCTGTGGCTTGGAGTATTCTTTATTCATACTACGCAATGTATTCTCACTGGTTTTTGTGATTGTTTTTTCCCCCCCTGTTCAGAGAAATTAGCCATTGAAGTCACTTGCATTTCCCCCCATAAATTAGTGGGCACTGGTCAAAAGTAGAGCACTACATAGGGAATAGAGTGCCATTTGGGATGCAGACAACATAGGCTGACTAGTAACAGATGGGTGATTCTCATGAAACCAATTGAAACCATGTGCATATTAAGGCTCACTATGCTTGGTTTCTGTCTCTTTAAATTGTTTTGGGCTTAAATGTTATTTTTGTGTTTGTTTTTTAAATAAAATGTTTACTCAAAATCTCATTACCGTATTGTGTCCAGGTCAATTTTGTAAGACATTACATGCATATAATTTATAAAAATAACTAACATATTTAATTAAAACCTATGAAATATTGTTTAAAGTGGTACATATTCAAAGACAGTTATTATTTCTGGGTATTCACATAACAAACAAGTCATATTTTTTATCTGAGCACGTGTTTCTCATTATCGTGGCATTTCTTCAAGTTCCTGTTCAAATGCGTCTTTTTTTTAATAAAAAAAATTCGACCCATAATGCATTACTAAGAAGAGAAGATCGAAGATGGCTACAATGTAAGCTAGTCTTTTCTCTTTTATTATGTTTAAATTTGATAATTGTCCTCGTACACCCCATTTACCAATTTTAGATTATCATTGCCGTAACTGTGTAATACTTGATGTTTGAGCAAAATCATTGACTAAATTATTTACAGTATAATAGATTAGAAAGACCATAAATTGATTATGTAATTGTTTTTGCTGAGTCATAATGGCTTCTGCCATTATTAGCTACATTTGCTGAGGGCTTAATGATAAAAACAGTTTCTGATGCATGTACAATGTAACTCCATCACGCTATGTGCGCAACAGATACACCGCTAACCAAACAACAGTGCTAGATGCATGCACACTTGAATTAAAGGGTAACTACACTCAACATTTACATTTGTTCAACGTTTCTGACAAAATAATGTGTCTCCTGATGTGGTTTAAGCATTGTTAGCACATCCAATTGTGTTTTTCTATTAGAAAAGTGTGAATTTGAAAGATCTGAATAACCACCAACCCTCCCCCTTCCATGAACTTTCGCATCCCACCACTGCAAAAAAAATGATAGGGGAAACACTGAGTTAGATGGGGAGAGGTTGATAAAGAGGTCCTCTGCTTTTTTTAACATTTACATTTACATTTTACGTCATTTAGCAGACGCTCTTATCCAGAGCGACTTACAGTTAGTGCATACATTATTATTTTCATACTGGCCCCCCGTGGGAAACGAACCCACAACCCTGGCGTTGCAAACGCCATGCTCTATCAACTGAGCTACCTCCCTGCCTGCCATTCCCTCCCCTACCCTGGACGACGCTGGGCCAATTGTGCGCCGCCCCATTGGTCTCCCGGCTGCGGCCGGCTACAGCAGAGCCTGGATTTGAACCAGGATCTCTAGTGGCACAGCTAGCACTGCAATGCAGTGCCTTAGACCACTGCGCCACTCGGCGCAAACTAGTCCTGCAAGCTCTGGTTTTGTCGCACCTTGTTGTATGGTCAGGTGCACCAAAATAATGACTAGAAAAGCTGTAGCTAGAGCAGAGCAGCACGTCTGGCCCCGAAATGTACACGAAGGGTCAATGTCAATAACATGTAGGTCAGACTCTCCTTGTTCAGAGTGGAGGAGAGATTTACTGCATCACTGCTGGTCTTTGTAAGAAGTATTGATGTGCTGAAAGTACAGAATTGTCTGTTCAGCCAGTTAAAACACAGCTCAAAACCTATACATACCCCACAAGAAACACAATCAGAGGTCTCTTCACAGTCGCCAAGTCCAGAAGAGCGGCTGGGAGACTCACATTACTGTATAGAGCAATAACTACATGGAATTCTCTTCCACCTCAGGTAACTCAGGCAAGCAATACATTTTGTTAAAAAAAAAAAAACAGGATAAAACAGCACCTCAAGGAACAATGAGGAGACACACTCTAACACACACACACACACACACACACACATCATTCTTATTCTTATTAATTTAATTATTTTTCTTTATTTTCTCTTATTATTATTACTTCTAAAATAGTCGTATTGTTTGTTTAGTCGTAGTGTTCTTAGTAAAACATGTGTGTTGCTGCTCCTGTTCATTACAGTTCTGCATTTTGTCATGCTCTACGTTTTGTGTGAACCTCAGGAAGAATAGCTGCTGCTTCTTCAACAGCTAATGGGGATCAGAATAAAAATTAAAAATAAAATCATTTGGGGTCATCAAATCATCTTAAAGTAAATGTATTATGTTATACAATCCTCTTCTTTTTTTTTTTTACACTGCTTCAGATGGTTCATATGGTTAAAAATGATCTGTTTTGCTCTTGATGAAGTACTGTTTGCTCATTTGCTCATTACTGTAATGCGGTCTCTCATCTACCATAACATGGATCTCATTACCGAAATGCATCATCAATGATAAAATATTCCTAGAATAATATTACAGAAATCAAAATATTTGAGCTGTGCATAAAATGTGTAATTTGCTCTTTATATTTATGTACTTTTTTTTTATATTAATAATAGTTTAAAACAGAAATAATAAAACAAATCCAGGTTATGAACATGAGACACGTTACGTTAATGAGATCTGATTAAAATCAAAATGTCATTTTTTATGAAATATTGTTGTAATAACTCTCCTGTATCTCAGGTTTTAAAAAAAATCAACATTTTCACCTTGCTATTTTTTGTTTCTAACTTTACAAGTGTTAGGGTAATGAGTTTTGTATGTGCATGGTCTTGGAAAATGTGTAAAAAATCATTAAATCTGAACAGTTAAGATGATTAATTTAACATAGACAATAATTTAAGATGGTAATTTATCCATTACAAAATAAAAAATGTTTGTATTTTCAAAATTGACCAAGAGTAATACCAAGTTCGTGAGAATCACCCAGATGCTGGTTCTGGTGGTGAGTGAGATCTCGACTAGCCATACCCTAATATAAACACCCTCCTTCACGGCACTGCCCTTATCTTGCCATGGACTCTCTCGCCACACCCAAACGGACAATCTTCACCATTCACACTTTCTCTCTCACACAGGCACACCCACGCAGGCACATGCACGCGGGCACGCACGTACACACACACAAAATTATTTCTTCCTAATCTAACAGACCAACAGGAAAAGGAACGGTAAGGCGAGGGCAAAAACGGTGGAAACAAAAACTCAGTGCCTCAATAAATAAGAATAAGATGATCTCAGCGTTAATGGAGGTCAGCAGAGGCTCCAGCTCTATTAGCTGGCCTGCCCAGGTCCTCGGTCTAAACAACGCTGACGGTGTGACTCAAACAGCCTCAAAAAGCATAATAAATAAATGACAGAAGTGTCATATCCGGATCATCAGGGATCGCTGCACAGCCTGAACAGACTGCCCTGTCTGTTGTTCACTCAACACTGCTGTGAACGGAGCATGTGAGGACAATGGAGAAAGATGTGTTTGCTGTGACCTCTGCTGGCGAAGAGAGGAACCTGCACCTTAGTGCATCATTGTACTCATGATATTCATGTCTCAGGTCTCATGTAGATGGAGCCCTTGACTCAACGCAGTTTGCATACAGGAAGAACAGATCAGTGAAGGATGCAGTCCTGACGGTGTTGCACAGTGCCGTGACACACCTGGGGAGGCCTCACTCTTATGTGAGCTTCCTTTTCCTGGACTTCTCCTGTGGTTTTAACTGCATGCAGCCTCACCACAAACTATCCTACCTATAGGTGGACCCCAGCATTACCTTGTGGGTGCTGGACTTCCTGTTGAACAGGGGGAGGTATGTCAAGTTCAACAACACAACATCCCTTCCTCTGTGTACTTCTACCGGTTCCTCAAGGAACTGTCATCTCTCCAGTGCTATTTTCCATTTACGCCAATGACCTGAGAGGTTCTTGGCAGTGAAATATACAGATGACACCGCCCATGTCGTCCTCTAAGATGACACACTGCACTTCCAAACAGAAGTTAACAGGGTTCATGACTGGTGCAATAACAACTACAAAACAAAATAACTGCTCATTGATTTCCGGAGGAAGGCAAACCCAGTGAGACACCTAGTCCTGGGTGGTGAAGAGGTAGAGAGAGTGGAGAGTTTTAAGTACCTGGGAACCATCATGGACACTCTCTTTTAATGCCAACTGGCAGAACATCAATACAAAGTGCCAACAACGACTGTACCTCCTGCGAAGGATACCCTCCAACTACTGCACCAGACTGAGACAACTCTATGTCAACACCCAGATACCCTCCAACTACTGCACCAGACTGAGACAACTCTATGTCAACACCCAGATACCCTCCAACTACTGCACCAGACTGAGACAACTCTATGTCAACACCCAGATACCCTCCAACTACTGCACCAGAATGAGACAACGGAATGTCAACACCCAGATACCCTCCAACTACTGCACCAGACTGAGACAACTCTATGTCAACACCCAGATACCCTCCAACTACTGCACCAGACTGAGACAACTCCCAGGTACTTAAAACTCTCCACTCTCTCTACCTCTTCACCCTCCAACTACTACACCAGACTGAGACAACGGAATGTCAACACCCAGATACTCTCCAACTACTGCACCAGACTGAGACAACGGAATGTCAACACCCAGATACCCTCCAACTACTGCACCAGACTGAGACAACTCTATGTCAACACAAGGCTACTCTCCAACTACTGCACCAGACTGAGACAACGGAATGTCAACACCCAGATACTCTCCAATTACTACACCTGCCATATAGAGAGTGTGCTGACTTTCTGTTTACTGGCCTTGACTTTCTGTTTACTGGCCTGGTACAGTGGGCTGTTAGTGGCCTGGTACTTTGGGCTGTCAGTGGCCTGGTACTTTGGGCTGTCAGTGGCCTGGTACTTTGGGCTGTCAGTGGCCTGGTACATTGGGCTGTTAGTGGCCTGGTACTTTGGGCTGTCAGTGGCCTGGTACGGTGGGCTGTCAGTGGCTTGGTACGGTGGGCTGTCAGTGCCTGGTACTTTGGGCTGTCAGTGGCCTGGTACTTTGGGCTGTCAGTGGCCTGGTACTTTGGGCTGTCAGTGGCCTGGTACGGCGGGCTGTCAGTGGCCTGGTACGGTGGGCTGTCAGTGACCTGGTACTTTGGGCTGTCAGTAGCCTGGTACGGTGGGCTGTCAGTGGCCTGGTACGGTGGGCTGTCAGTGGCCTGGTACTTTGGGCTGTCAGTGGCCTGGTACTTTGGGCTGTCAGTGGCCTGGTACGGTGGGCTGTCAGTGGCCTGGTACGGTGGGCTGTCAGTGGCCTGGTACTTTGGGCTGTCAGTAGCCTGGTACGGTGGGCTGTCAGTGGCCTGGTACGGTGGGCTGTCAGTGGCCTGGTACTTTGGGCTGTCAGTGGCCTGGTACTTTGGGCTGTCAGTGGCCTGGTACGGTGGGCTGTCAGTGGCCTGGTACTTTGGGCTGTCAGTGGCTAATAAGGGTATCCTCAGGCGGACTGTGAACATGGAGTCCAAGCTCAGTGGGCTGCAGTGCAGGGGACTTCAGGACCTCTATGATAAACGGGCAAGGGACAAGGACAAACGCATCATAGAGGACCGCACACACAATCTTGCCCAATGTTTTGAGCTGCTGCCTTCCGGAAGGAGTTTAAGGGTCCCACTGTTCAGCAAGAATAGGAGCAAGGCAAGCTTCATTCTATCAGCCACCGGGCTGCTGAACCGTGGGACATAGCACAGAGGTGGAGACCCAATACATGGTGAGTAGGCCGCAGAGACTTTGAAT
This sequence comes from Coregonus lavaretus, assembly GCF_964263955.1. Taxonomy (NCBI): domain Eukaryota; kingdom Metazoa; phylum Chordata; class Actinopteri; order Salmoniformes; family Salmonidae; genus Coregonus; species Coregonus lavaretus. Next base: position 36,699,212 of record NC_140014.1, read on the forward strand.
ATGTGTAAATGTAAGTGTGACTTGTGTACTAACTTTCCAATTTTCCATACTCCATGTATTATAGTGTGTTGTGTTTGTGTATTTGTATGCTTATGTCCCAGAATGAATGTCCATGTAACTGGACAATAAAGTACAAAAGTACAGTATATCTTATCGTATCGCATGGAAGTAATGAAGAATGGGACAATAGTGCCCCCTGCTGTCTAATACTTGTATACAATACACTTCATTGCAAAAATATGGTTGTACTGTTGAGCTTCTGTACTTTAGGTGGCTTACTCAATAACTGCTGTTTTGAATTTAGTAATAGCACACACCATGGACTGTATCATGTTTGCATGGAATAGGATTGTATACATAGAATAATAACTGATGGGGGATTTGGGACCCTAAGGGGTTTCTCTGGATTTTTAGCATGCTCCAAAAGGATGTTGGGAAAGCAGTTGTATTATTGCTACATTTCCTGTCGCCCACTGAGATATTCCACAGATTTGGCATGAGTGATGATACATTTCCTCTACATGAGTCAGAGCACACACGCACAGGCACACGCATGGACACCCACATACCCACACACCAGTACAGGAATGGAGTGGTGGAGTAACAACAATCCCATTATCTCAAAGCCTTCCTCAGTGATAATGTGGTTGCGTCCCAAATGGCACCCTATTCCCTATATAGTGCACTACTTTTGACCAGAGCAGCCTGTGTTCTGGATGTAATTACAACTCCTGGTAAAGGGATTCAGGTATTCAGGCCAGAGAAGAAGTTAAAAGGCAGAGAAAACCTAATCCTCAGACAAGTGGAATGGAGGCTGGAAACTGGCTTAATTGACTTCCTCTGTTTTCTCTATTTCTCCTATGTCTCTCGCAGTTGTCTGACCATGACCGTGTCACAGACAGGGCTATGGGAAGAGGAGAGAGAGGGGAGAGGTCATCAAGGCTGCGTTCCAGGCTGACTATATTACAGTCACCTGCCAGATCTCAAAACATATCAACTGTGAAGCCGATGATGTGGCATGTAACCATTGGTTGATGAGCACAATGTGACTGTTATGTAGTCAACCTGGAACGGGGGCAGTATCTTTCTGGCCAATTAAACGTCACTGCCTGACTCAGTGTGGTTCATTAGGGAAAACAGCTGGATTGTACAGCGCTCTGATATCACAAACATCTGGATGAAAAGCCAGCCAATCAAAGACAACATCTGTACAGCAGCCAGAGAGCAGCCAAGCAAACAAACAGCATGATGCAGGAACTCATATTCACAGTTCCCAGTTCCCCACAAACACACACGCATGTACGCACGCGCGAGTGCAAATGTTCTTCTTGTTCAAATTGCCTACAGGACAGTTACGGTAGCACAGACTGGTCCAAACACACCAAGACAGTCGTGAAGAGGGCACGACAAAGCCTATTCCCCCTCAGGAGACTAAAAAGATTTGGCATGGGTCCTCAGATCCTCAAAAAATTCTACAGCTGCACCATCGAGAGCATCCTGACTGGTTGCATCACCGCCTGGTATGGCAACTGCTTGGCCTCTGACCGCAAGGCACTACAGAGGGTAGTGCGTACGGCCCAGCACATCACTGGGGCAAAGCTCCCTGCCATCCAGGACCTCTATACCAGGCGGTGTCAGAGGAAGGCCCTCAAAATTGTCAAAGACTCCAGCCACCCTAGTCATAGACTGTTCTCTCTGCTACCGCACGGCAAGCGGTACCGGAGTGCCAAGTCTAGGTCCAAAAGACTTCTCAACAGCTTCTACCCCCAAGCCATAAGACTCCTGAACAGCTAATCATGGCTACCCGGACTATTTGCACTGCCCCCCCACCCCATCCTTTTTACGCTGCTGCTACTCTGTTAAGTATTTATGCATAGTCACTTTAACTCTACCCACATGTACATATTACCTCAACTACCTCAACTAGCCGGTGCCCCCGCACATTGACTATGCAACGGTACCCCCCTGTATATATAGCCTCCCTACTGTCACTTTATTTTACTGTATATATAGCCTCCCTACTGTCACTTTATTTTACTTCTGCTCTTTTTTTCTCAACACTTTTTTGTTGTTGTTTTATTCTTACTTTTTTGTTTAAAATAAATGCACTGTTGGTTAAGGGCTGTAAGTAAGCATTTCACTGTAATGTCTGCACCTGTTGTATTCAGCGCATGTGACCAATAAAATTTGATTTGATTTGATTTGAATATGTTCCGGAGTTCATCCGATGGCATTGCAGAGTTTACCACATCAGTACATCGATGAAGTCGTCCCCACAGTGACTTTACATACTGAACATATCCCAACCAGAAGCAATGGATTACAGGCAACATCCGCACTGAGTTAAGGGCTAGAGCTGCCACTTTCAAGGAGCGGGACACTAATCCAGACTCTTAGAAGAAATCCCGTTACGACCTCAGACGAGCCATCAAACAGGCAAACAGTCAAAACAGGTCTAAGATTGAATCCTACTACTCCGGCTCGGATGCTCGACGGATTACCAGAGCATGCGCTGACCAGCTGGCAAGTGTCTTCCTTGACATTTTCAACCTCTGTAACCTCTGTAATACCTACATGTTTCAAGTGGACCACCACAGTCCCTGCGCCCAAGAGACTATCGCCCTGTAACACTCACATCTGTAGCGATGAAAGGCTTTGAAAGGCTGGTCATGGCTCACATCAACACCATCTCCCAGACACCCTGGACCCACTCCAATTCACATACCACCCCAACAGATCCACAGATGATGCAATCTCTATTGCACTCCACACTGCCCTCTCCCACCTGGACAAGAGGAACACCTATGTGAGAATGCTGTTCATTGACTACAGCTCATCATTCAACACCAGTGTCCTCCAAGCTCATCACTAAGCTAAGGACCCTGGGACTGAACACCTCTCTCTCTCTGCAACTGAATTCTGGACTTCCTGACAGGCCACCCCCAGGTGGCGAGGGTAGGCAACAACACATCCGCCACGTTGACCCTCAACACGGGGGCCCCTCAGGGGTGTGTGCTTAGTCCCCTCCCTGTTCACCCACGACTGTGTGGCAGCGCACAACTCCAACACCATCATTAAGTTTGCTGACGACATGACAGCGTTAGGCCTGATCACCGACGATGATGAGACAGCCTATAGGGAGGAGGTCAGAGACCTGGCAGTGTGGTGCCAGGACAAAAACCTCTCCCTAAACATCAGCAAGACAAAGGAGCTGATCGTGGACTACAGGAAACGGCGGGCCGAGCATGCCCCCATTCACATCGACGGGGCTGTATTGGAGCGGGTCGAGAGCTTCAGGTTCCTCTGTGTCCACATCACTAAGGATCTATTATTGTCCACACACACCAACAGAGTCGTGAAGAGGGCATGACAATGCCTCTTCCCCCTCAGGAGGCTGAAAAGATTTGGCATAGGCCAGATCCTCAAAGTTCTACAGCTGCACCATTGAGAGCATCTTGGGATGGCAACTGTGTAATGTCCAGTACATCACTGGGGCCGAGCTCCCTGCCATCCAGGACCTCTATACCAGGCGATGTCAAAGGAAAGCCCTAAAAATGGTCAAAGACTTCAGCCACCCAAGTCATAGACTGTTCGCTCTGCTACCGCATGGCAAGCTGCACCGCTGCACCAAGTCTGGAACCAACAGGACCCTGAACAGCTTCTACCCCCATGCCATAAGATTGCTAAATAGTTAGTTAAATACTTAACCAAATAGCTGTTAGTTAACTAATTTTACTCATCACATACGCTGCTGCTACTGTTTATAATCTATCCTGTTGCCTAGTCACTTTAAACCTACCTATATGTACATATACAGTATACCTCAATTACCTCATACCCCTGCACATCAACTCGGTACTGGTACCCCTTGTATATAGCCAAGTTATCGTTACTCATTGTGTATTTATTATTACTTTTATTATTACATGTTATTACTTTTCTATTATTCCTCTATTTTTCTCTCTGCATTGTTGGGAAGGGCCCGTAAGGAAGCATTTCACTGTTAGTCTACACCTGTTGTTTACAAAGCATGTGACAAATAAAATTTGATTTGAGAGCACATTGGCTTGGGTTAGATCCCTGTTGATGAATGCAGGCTAGGATAGTGTAGTCACAAGAGGATGCTGTCTGGTTGTAATTCCAATAAGCTGGACAACAATGTCGGTAAAAGTATAGAAGTGCCACCCTACAGTGGCATATAGGCAGACATGCACGCACATACACAAGCGCACACACAAGCGGGCGCACACACACAAGGGCGCGCACACACACACACTGTTACTTCATCTTGAATGTGCAAGTAGACAAAAGTATACCTGCCTACTGTTGCATAGAATTACTTCACTGCGAGTGCACTTATGGTAAAATATATATAGACCTGTGATTGGCTTACCATGGTCACATGACTGCAGATTTTGGTCCCTCTGCACTTGGCTTAGTAATTGTAGTTTCCATATGATATAGATCAGATGTACACCACGGACTTCCTCCATGCCTCCATTTACATTGAAAACCACCTCAACAAACACAGAGGAAGAACCAGAGACCTAGGAGACAATCTCTGCTCTGATAAAATACCCTATCTGTGTCTCTCTCTCGGTCTGTCTGTCTGTCTGTCTGTCTCTCTCTGTCTCTGTCTGTCTGCTTGCCTGTCTGTTGGTGTGTCAGTCTGTCTGTCTGTCAGTCTGTCTGTTGGTCTGTCTGTCTTATTGTCTGTCTGCCTCGGCCATGTTTTCATGGTAACCATCTCCTTGCTTGGACCCAGACATATCACACACCACAGCTCTCTAGATGAGGCATCATTGAAGCTGTCCAAACCAGAAAGACTACTGTGTGGGTAGTGGGTACCTAACTATTTTATCAAACAGTTCTAAACAGCACATCTCCTAATTACGTTTTACCCAATTTTGTTCAGAATTAGCTGCTGTGTGATGTCAATGTTGGCCTACCAGTTTAGGACGTGTTGCCTAATCATGGTTTTCTATTCTACTTTGTTTTACTCTTATCCTTTAGAAAACATATGAGAGATGAAGAGAATGAAACTCTACATTGTCTGATAGTAATTAAAAACACATTTTGAAAATAGAGGTTGTTACATTTAGTTAATATAGCCTAGTAAGACTACAACATTTTCCATCTCCGCTTCTGTCTTCCATTTGAACATGATGGGACAATGAAGCCAAGGGAGATTAACATAAATTAGAAAAGGAACTGACCACAAAAATGTATTGTAGTCTAGTCATATGAAAGTTTAATTCAATCAAACAGCTGAACAGTTGAATACATTTTCCATCTAGTAGTGAGTCTGAGGTAAGTAACTGGCAAGGTCACACCAGCAACAGCATTGTTGTGTTGTGTGAGAGGGCAGTGACGCTGAATAGTGCCCCCCTCCCCTTCCCAATTCCGCTGCCTTAGCGGCAGCCCACTCCTCGCTCCTGCACCGACCTCCAGGGGAAACCGCTTTGTTACTAACCGTATCCACATTTTACGCGGGTTACCCAAGTCCGACTCAATTAAAATACAGTACCCCCAGAGAAGTAGGTTTTGGAGAAAAAACGTGTACTGTCTCTTTAAGATCTCTTGGCTAGGCTGCTTCGTATTGATCAATCCACCATTTTCCAACACACAGCCGCGGCAGTGGTAACACAGCGACAGCAACGGCGAGAGCTAACCCTACCTGGAGACGCCAGGACCCGGGGCAGTCATGGCAGCGAACATGTACCGGGTTGGAGGTAAGGGGGAACACATTTTGGGACAATTGTGTATCCTCTATGTTGCGCTCGCCCGGTTCGTCGCAGGTTTTGCAGCATGTTTTTACCCTTCCTCTTTTATATCCTAAAGCTAAAGTGCCTTGTGCTTCAATCAGTGATGAAGACGATGGTGACTGTGAGGAGGAGGATGGTGATGAAGAGGAGTCTCGTAGAGCTAGGGATCGACCCCGGGTTTTTGTCGTTGTTGTTTCCATACCGTATCGCTATTGTTGTTACACAAACCAATATGATCGTCTTTGGTAGGCCTAACAACATTTGTTTTCATTAAAATAGTTAAACCACGATTCGCTTTTAAAAGTAAAGTTTGGCTTGCCAGTCAGCTACCAAACGTTAGCTAGCTAGGTTGCTAATAGGCTATTTGGCTCTGTGGAGAGAGTGAGTGTGAGTCAGAATTAAAGGAATTAGCTAGAATACTAATTTAATAGGGTCTCTATGGTGCGAGTGTTCTGAGGCAGGGCAGTATGGCTATTGCTGGTCACTGAAGTTAGCTAATTTAATACGGTAGGTAGATAGCTACCTTTTCAGAATTATAATAAATGACAATAGTTGTCTATTTTCTAATCCAAGTAGTTGTATTATATTAGACTGAATTTAAATATTATACCCAAAGCAATAGTTTAGTGACTAGTCTACTCAGGTTCAGGTTGAGTTAATGTAATAGTGAAGACATCAAAACTATGAAATAACACATATGGAATCATGTAGTTACCAAAAAAAGTGTTAAACAAATCAAAATATATTTTATATTTGAGATTCTTCAAATAGTCACCCTTTGCCTTGATGACAGCTTTGCACACTCTTGGCATTCTCTCAACCAGCTTCATCTGGAATGCTTTTCCAACAGTCTTGAAGGAATTCCCACATGCTGAGCACTTGTTGGCTGCTTTTCCTTCACTCTACCGTCCGACTCATCCCAAACCATCTCAATTTGGTTGAGGTCGGGGGATTGTGGAGGACAGGTCATCTGATACAGCACTCCATCACTCTCCTTCTTGGTAAAATAGCCCTTACACAGCCTAGAGGTGTGTTTGGTCATTGACCTGTTGAAAAACAAAAGATAGTCCCACTAAGCCCAAACCAGATGGGATGGCGTATTGCTGCAGAATGCTTTGGGAACCATGCTGGTTAAGTGTGCCTTGAATTCTAAATAAATCACAGACAGTGTCACCAGCAATGCACCCCTACACCATAACACCACCTCCTCCATGTTTTACGGTGTGAAATACACATGCAGAGATCATCCGTTCACCCACACCGCATCTCACAAAGACACGGTGGTTGGAACCAAAAATCTCAAATTTGGACTCGAGACCAAAGGACACATTTCCACCGGTCTAATGTCCATTGCTCGTCTTTCTTGGCCCAAGCAAGTCTCTTCTTCTTATTGGTGTCCTTTAGTAGTGGTTTCTTTGCAGCAATTTGACCACGAGGGCCTGATTCACACAGTCTCCTCTGAACAGATAATAATAATAATAATATGCCACTTAGTAGATGCTTTTATCCAAAGCGACTTACAGTCATGCATACATTTTTGTGTATGGGTGATCCCGGTGATCGAACCCACTACCCTGGCGTTACAAGTGCCGTGCTCTACCAGCTGAGCTACAGAGGATCACGTTGGGATGTGTCTGTTACTTGAACTCTGGGAAGCATGTATTTGGGAAGCAATTTATGAGGCTGGTAACTCTAATTAACTTATCCTCTGCAGCAGAGGTAACTCTGGGTCTTCCATTCCTGTGGCGGTCCTCATGAGAGCCAGTTTCATCATAGCACTTGATGGTTTTGAAGAAACTTTCAAAATTCTTGAAATGTTCCATATTGACTGACCTTCATGTCTTAAAGTAATGATGGACTGTTGTTTCTCTTTGCTTATTTGAGCTGTTCTTGCCATAATATGGATTTGGTCTTTTACCAAATAGGGCTATCTTCTGTATACCCCCCTCTACCTTGTCACAACACAACTGATTGGCTCAAATGCATTAAGAAGGAAATACATTCCACAAATTAACTTTTATGAAGGCACACTTGTTAATTGAAATGCATTCCAGGTGACTACCTCATGAAGCTGGTTGAGAGAATGCCAAGAGTGTGCAAAGCTGTCATCAAGGCAAAGGGTGGCTATTTGAAGTATCTCAAATATAAAAAATATTTTGATTTGTTTAACACTTTTTTGGTTACTACATGATTCCATATGTGTTATTTCATAGTTTTGATGTCTTCACTATTATTCTACAATGAAGAAAATAGGAAAAATAAAGAAAAACCCTTGAATGAGTAGGTGTTTTAAAACTTTTGACCGGTAGTGTATATATCTATATCAACATGTAAAGTGTTGGTTTCATGAACGGAAATAAAAGATCCCAGAAATGTTCCATAAGCACAAAAAGCTTATTTCTCTCAAATTTTATGCACAAATTTGTTTACATCCCTGTTAGTGAGCATTTCTCCTTTGCCAAGATAATCCATCCACCTGACAGGTGTGGCATATCAAGAAGCTGATTAAACAGAATAGTCAGTACACAGGTGCATCTTGTGCTGGGTACAATAAAAAGCCACTCTACAATGTGCAGTTTTGTCACACAACACAATGCCACAGATGTCTCATGTTTTGAGGGATTGTGCAATTGGCATGCTGACTGCAGGAATGTCCACCAGAGCTGTTCCCAGAGAATTGAATGTTAATTTCTTTACCATAAGCCAACTCCAACTTTGTTTTAGAGAATTTGGCAGTACGCCCAACCGGCATCACAACCGCAGTCCACGTGTATGGCGTCGTGTGGGCGAGCGTCAACGTTATGAACAGAGTGCACCATGGTGACGGTGGGGTTATGGTATGGACAGGCATAAGCTACGGACAACGAACACAATTGCATTTTATCGATGGCAATTTGAATGCACAAAAATGCCGTAATGAGATCCCATTGTGAGGCCCATTTTTTTCAAGGTATCTGTGACCAACAGATGCATATCTGTATTCCCAGTCATGTGAAATCCATAGATTAAGGCCTAATGAATTTATTTCAATTGACTGATAAAAAATATAAACGCAACAATTTCAAGGATTTTACTGAGTTACAATTCATAAAAGGAAATCAGTCAATTGAAATAAATTCATTAGGGCCTAATCTATGGATTTCACATGACTGGGCAGGGGCGCAGTCATAGGCCCACCCACTTGGGATCCAGGCCCACCCAGCCAATCAGAATGAGTTTTCCCCCACAAAAGGGCTTTATTACAGACAGAAATACTCCTCAGTTTCATCAGCTGTCTGGGTGGCTGGTCTCAGACGATCCCGCAGGTGAAGAAGCTGGATGTGGAGGTCCTGGGCTGGCGTGTTTATACGTAGTCTGTGGTTGTGAGGCCGGTTGGACGTGGTTCCAAATTCTCTAAAACGACATGGTAGAGAAATTAACATTTAAATTCTCAGGCAACAGCTCTGGTGGACATTCCTGCAGTCACCATGCTAATTGCACACTCCCTCAATTTGAGACATCTGTGGCATTGTGTTGTGACACCACTGCACATTTTAGAGTGGCCTTTTATTGTCCCCAACACAAGGTGCACCTGCGTAATGATCATGCTGTTTAATCATCTTCTTGATATGCCACACCTGTCAGGTGGATTAATTATCTTGGCAAAGGAGAAATGCTCACTAACAGGAATGTAAACAAATTTGTGAAATAAGCTTTTTGTGCATTTGGAACATTTCTGGGATCTTTTGTTTCAGCTCATGAAACATGAGACCAACACTTTACATGTTGCGTTTATATTTTTGTTCTGTGTTTGTGTTTTACTTTTCAAACGATAACTATGGCCAATAACCATCATCCAAAATTCCATGACGGTCACAGCCCTAACCTCAACAACACAGTGTCAGCAGCACCAGGGTACTGCTTGCCGTGCGGTAGCAGAGAGAACCGTCTATGACTTGGGTGACTGGAGTCTATGACAATTGTTTGGGCCTTCCTCTGACACCGCCTAGTATATAGGTCCTGGATGTATATAGGTCCTGGATGGCCTAGTATATAGGTCCTGGATGGCAGGAAGCTTGGCCCCAGTGATATACTGGGCCGTACGCACTACCCTCTGTAGCGCCTTACGGTCAGATGCCGAGCAGCCGCCACACCAGGCGGCGATGCAACCGGCCAGGATGCTCTCGATGGTGCAGCTGTATAACTTTTTGAGGATCTTGGGATCCATGCCAAAACCTTTGTCTCCTGAGGGGGAAATGGTGTTGTCGTGCCCTCTTCACGACTGTCTTTGTGTGTTTGGACCATGATAGTTTTTTGGTGATGTGGACATCAAGGAACTTGAAACTCTATCCGCTCCACTACAGCTCCGTCGATGTTAAGGGGGGCCTGTTCGGCCCTCCTTTTCCTGTAGTCCATGATCAGCTCCTTTGTCTTGCTCACGTTGAGGGAGAGGTTGTTGTCTTGGCACCACACTGCCAGGTCTCTGACCTCCTCCTTATAGGCTGTCTCATCGTTGTCGGTGATCAGGCCTACCACTGTTGTGTCGTCAGCGAACTTAATGATGGTTTTGGAGTCGTGCTTGGCCACGTAGTTGTGGGTGAACAGGGAGTACAGGAGGAGACTAAGCACACACCCGGAGTGCCAAGTCTAGGTCCAAAAGGCTCCTTAACAGCTTCTACCCCCAAGCCATAAGACTGCTGAACAATTTAATCGGGTGGCCACCCGGGCTATTTGCATTGACGCCCCCCCCCCCCCCCCCTTTGTTTTTACACTGCTGCTGCTCACTGTTTATTATCTATGCATAGTCACTTTACCCCTACCTACATGTACAAATTACCTCGACTAACCTGTACCCCCCGCACATTGACTTGGTACCGGTACCCCCTGTATAGCCTCGTATTGTTATTTTATTGTGCTACTTTTTATTTAATTTGTAACTTCATTTTAAATTTAGTAAATATTTTCTTAACTCTATTCCTTGAACTGCATTGTTGGTTAAGGGCTTGTAAGTAAACATTTCACGGTAAGGTCTACACCTGTTGTATTCGGCGCATGTGACAAATAAGATTTGATTTGAATGTGACGGATGGGGTCAATGGGACCAGTCATGGAGGAGACAATACTATATAACAGCCTAGTCTACCCTCTCTTATTATTCATACATGTCAACTGGCTGTCAGCTGTTTATGAACACGTTGTTTTTCAGACAAGTGAGACAACTCATTGTTAAGAAATATATTTTATGAACGCTAGCTATGGTTTGGTTCAGGCACTGTGTAGAAATGGTGTGGATTGTGTGTGTGTCATTGTGTCTGTCTGCATGTGATCATGCTGCTGTAAAGAGGAGACCCATGAATTGTTGTGGAAACAGCTGAATTAAAGCCACTCCTCTTCTGTGTTAAACATAGTCACTCAGCGCACACTGAGACCAGCTACATTATTTTCCCGTTTCCAGCAGATCATTTTAATTGATAGCTGAAAATGCAACTTTTTGACAGCAGATTCAGTACTGCTTTACACTCATTTTAGAAATGATGGACCTGTTTGATGGAACTGTTTGACAGTTTATTTCAAGAAGCTCTGATGAATGGCCAATCAATCAGAACCAAGATAATACAAGTAGGCCTAGATTTTAAAGAAAGAAATGGTTTTGAATTTCCATGTCAATCAATGACATTTATTTTATAAAGCCCTTTTCACATCAGCAGTTGTCACAAAGTGCCTTATAGATACCCAGCCTAAAACCCAAAAGAGCAAGCAATGCAGAAGCACACTGGCTAGGAAAAACTCCCTAGAAGGCAGGAAACTAGGAAGAAACCTAAAGAGGAACCAGGCACCAAGGGGTGGACGGTCCTCTTCTGACCCCCTACATTCCCTGTAGGTCCCCTGTTTGGACCTACTACCCTAGTCGTTGCCTTAGCTCTTCGGTACAATGGCGGACCACTGATGGCAGTACACTGATGTTCAGAAATGGCTTTGGTCACAATTAGGGTTCCGATTATGAGTTTGTCTCATAAGAGAGTCACACTTGTCAGTAGAAGAAGCACGCTTTGAAGCTCTGTGCAAGGATCCAGGATAAAACGGATGCCTCTCTGGCTGCCTTGTCCCCTTCTCCAGTCTAGGGCCTTGGCTTACATTTACAAATTGGTGCATTCACCCTATAGCCAGTGGGATAACCACTTTACTTTTTTTTTTGGGGGGGGTAGAAGGATTACTTTATCCTATCCCAGGTATTCCTTAAAGAGGTGGGGTTTCAAATGTCTCCGGAAGGTGGTGAGTGACTCCGCTGTCCTGGCGTCGTGAGGGAGCTTGTTCCACCATTGGGGTGCCAGAGCAGCGAACAGTTTTGACTGGGCTGAGCGGGAACTATGCTTCCGCAGAGGAAGGGGAGCCAGCAGGCCAGAGGTGGATGAACGCAATGCCCTCGTTTGGGTGTAGGGACTGATCAGAGCCTGAAGGTACGGAGGTGCCGTTCCCCTCACTGCTCCATAGGCAAGCACCATGGTCTTGTAACGGATGCGAGCTTCAACTGGAAGCCAGTGGAGTGTGCGGAGGAGGGGGGTGACGTGAGAGAACTTGGGAAGGTTGAACACCAGACGGGCTGCGGCATTCTGGATGAGTTGTAGGGGTTTAATGGCACAGGCAGGGAGCCCAGCCAACAGCGAGTTGCAGTAATCCAGACGGGAGATGACAAGTGCCTGGATTAGGACCTGTGCCGCTTCCTGTGTAAGGCAGGGTCGTACTCTCCGAATGTTGTAAAGCATGAACCTGCAGGATCGTGGTCACCGCCTTGATGTTAGCGGAGAACGACAGGGTGTTGTCCAGGGTCACGCCAAGGCTCTTCGCACTCTGGGAGGAGGACACAACGGAGTTGTCAACCGTGATGGCGAGATCATGGAACGGGCAGTCCTTCCCCGGGAGGAAGAGCAGCTCCATCTTGCCAGGGTTCAGCTTGAGGTGGTGATCCGTCATCCATACTGATATGTCTGCCAGACATGCAGAGATGCGATTCGCCACCTGGTTATCAGAAGGGGGAAAGGAGAAGATTAGTTGTGTATCGTCAGCGTAGCAATGATAGGAGAGGCCATGTGAGGATATGACAGCTTGGCTGGCATCAAAACAAAGCCTGGTTCCTCTCAAAGATGGCCAACACTTAGCAAGACCATTCTGGAGACAATGCTAGATCATCACAGAGAGGCACTGAGGACTTCCCTTGTGGCTGAAGGATGAACACAGTAGGCTTGCCAGGCCCTAATGTCTTTGTTTCCCCATTAGATCACTCTGCTGGAGAGAGAGAGCCTCTTCTGGCAGTGATGGCCCCAAAAGCCATTGTACCCTTTCTTTTTCCGATAGATCATTTGTTTCCACTAGTATATCACTCTTCTGGAGAGAGAGAAAGAGAGAGCGAGAGCCTCCTCTGGCATTTACCCTGAACATTTTATCCTCCAAAACCCAAGGAAATGGTCTGGATGGTCGTTATTGGATGTTAGAATCACACATCATTATTGTGAACTACAGGTAACTGCCAAAGTAAAGGAAACACCAACATAAAGTGTCTTAGTAGGGCATTGGGCCACCATGTGCCAGAACAGCTTCAATGCACATGGCATAGATTCTGCCAGTGTCTGGAACTCTATTGAAGGGATGCGACACCCATCTTCCACGAGAAATTCCATTTTTATTTATTTATATTTATTTATTTGATGGTGGTGGAAAACGCTATCTCAGGCGCCGTTCCAGAATCTCTCATAAGTGTTCAATTGGGTTGAGATCTGGTGACTGAGACGGCCATGGCATATGGTTTACATTGTTTTCATGCTCATCAAACCATTCAGTGACCACTCATGCCCTGTGGATGGGAACATTGTCATCCTATGGGGGCATAGCCATGGTAGCCAAAATAATGGTCTGCCCAGCGTTTTGATAGATGATCCTAAGCATGATTGGATGTTTTTGAAGCACCTCATTTACTCAAGTGTTTCCATTATTTTGGAAGTTACCTGTACCATCATAATATCCAAAACAGATGAGTTGTCTCTGGCATTGAGTGTCCCTGAACATTACCTTTAACAAAACCCATTGTACTCTTCCTCCTTACATCAGAGGAGAGAAAGCCAGAGAGTGGCTTGATCAGCAGCATCTACCTGGCATCTTCAGCTCATTGTCTCGGCTCACGCTAAATGAGCATGAAATTGCTATCATGGCCACTTTCGCTGTAGGCGTGTAGTCTCAGGCCCTGGGGTCAAAGGCCAGGAGAGGATCCAGTTAAGCTAGTTGCTGTGTATATCAATGATGTCGCTCTTGCTTGCTGCTGGTGACGCTCGGATCCACCTCTATGCGGATGACACCATTTTGTATACATCTGGCCCTTCATTGGACACTGTGTTAACAAACCTCCAAACGAGCTTCAACGCCATACAACACTCCTTCCGTAGCCTCCAACTGCTCTTAAACACTAGTAAAACTAAATGCATGCTCTTCAACCGAACGCTGTTTGCACCCACCCACCCGACTAGAATCACTACTCTCGGCGGGTCTGACCTAGAGTATGTGGACAACTACAAATACCTAGGTGTCTGGTTAGACTGTAAACTCTCCTTCCAGACTCACATTAAGCATCTCCAATCCAAAGTTAGATCTAGAATCGGCTTCCTATTTCGCAACAAAGCCTCTTTCACTCATGCTGCCAAACATGAATCACTGAATCACTGGACCTTTAACTCCGGATTCATCGCTACCAGCTAGCTGCAACAAAATGGACACTGTGGTCTGGCTAATCATCCTGAGCTAAGCCCATCTCCCGGCTATCTACCTCTCTGTCAACCGGACGGGACCACCTAGTGTTGACACGGAGCCCCGCCGATCCTACACGACTGGTCTGCCGACGAAATCGTCTGATGTGGTTACGACGTCGACCACGAAGATTCCATCTGCTAGCCCCGGCCCGCTAGCACACGCTAGCCGTGGCCTCTTACTCGCTAGTACTTTAGCAGCCTCCGAACTATCCTATTGCTGTTCACCGGACCTTATGATAACTCAGCTATACAGCTGATGTCTGCTGGACTGTTCCTTTTTACGGTACTACATCCTGTTTATGTTTAGCCTCAGCCCAAACATGGTTAGCTTATTGTTGTTTCGGTTATTTCTAATTGTACTATTTCACTGTAGATCCCCCAGCCCAGCTAAACCTGCCTTAGATAGCTCCTTTGTCCCACCCCCCATACACGCGGAGACCGACTCAATTGATGCCTCCAGTGATGCTATCTCTTTCATTGTTACCCAATGCTTAGGTTTACCTCCACTTTACTCATATCCTTCCATATCCTTGTCTGTACATAATGCCCTGAATCTTTTCTACAACACCCGGAAATCTGCCCCCTTTATTCTATGTACCCAACGCACTAGAAGATCAGTTCTTAAAGCCTTTAGCCGTATCCTTATTCTAGTCCTCCTCTGTTCCTCTGGTGATGTAGAGGCTAACCCAGGCCCTGCAGCCTTCAGTATCACTCCTACTCCCCAGGCGCTATCATTTGCTGACTTCTGTAATCGCAAAAGTCTTGGTTTCTTGCACGTAAATATCAGAAGTCTACTTCCTAAGTTTGAGTTATTCACTGCGTTAGCACACCCCGCCAACCCTGATGTTCTAGCAGTGTCTGAATCCTGGCTCAGGAAGGCCACCAAAAATTCTGAAATTTCCATCCCCAACTATAACATTTTCCGTCTAGATAGAACTGCCAAAGGGGGTGGAGTTGCAATCTACTGTAGAGAGAGCCTGCAGAGCTCTATCATACTATCCAGGTCTGTGCCCAAACAGTTTGAGCTTCTACTTCTAAAAATCCACCTTTCCAGAAATAAGTCTCTCACTGTTGCCGCTTGCTACAGACCCCCCTCAGCCCCCAGCTGTGGGGTTGACCTGGCCCATGATGGGATCGATGTTTCGATGAAGAACACTGTTGGGACAAAGAGCATCAGTGTCTTCAGTGACAAGTCCACTGATGGCCAATCACTGTGTGATGTATAACAGCAGTCCACTGATGGCCAATCA
This sequence comes from Coregonus lavaretus, assembly GCF_964263955.1. NCBI lineage: Eukaryota > Metazoa > Chordata > Actinopteri > Salmoniformes > Salmonidae > Coregonus > Coregonus lavaretus. The sequence continues at coordinate 36,715,001 of NC_140014.1, forward strand.
CTGTAGGATGTGATGTAAACTCAGCAAAAAAAGAAACATCCCTTTTTCAGGACCCTTCATTGTAAAGGGTTTAAACACTGTTTCCCATGCTTGTTCAATGAACCATAAACAATTAATGAACATGCACCTGTGGAACGGTCGTTAAGACACTAACAGCTTACAGACTGTAGGCAATTAAGGTCACAGTTATGAAAACGTAGGACTCAAAAGAGGCCTTTCTACTGCCTCTGAAAAACACAAAAAGAAAGATGCCCAGGGTTCCTACTCATCTGCGTGAATGTGCCTTAGGCATGCTGCAAGGAGGCATGAGGACTGCAGATGTGGCCAGGGCAATAAATTGCAATGTCCGTACTGTGAGATGCCTAAGACAGCGCTACAGGGAGACAGGACGGACAGCTGATTGTCCTCGCAGTGGCAGACCATGTGTAACACCTGCACAGGATCGGTACATCCGAACATCACACCTGCGGGACAGGTACAGGATGGCAACAACAACTGCCCGAGTTACACCAGGAACGCACAATCCCTCCATCAGTGCTCAGACTGTCTGCAATAGGCTGAGAGAGGCTGGACTGAGGGCTTGTAGGCCTGTTGTAAGGCAGGTCATCACCAGACATCACTGGCAACCTCGTCGCCTATGGGCACAAACCCACCGTCGCTGGACCAGACAGGACTGGCAAAAAGTGCTCTTCACCTGACGTGTCGCGGTTTTGTCTCACCAGGGGTGATGGTCAGATTCGCGTTTATCGTTGAAGGAATGAGCGTTGCACCGAGGCCTGTACTCTGGAGCGGGATCGATTTGGAGGTGGAGGGTCCGTCATGGTCTGGGGCGGTGTGTCACAGCATCATCGGACTGAGCTTGTTGTCATTGCAGGCAAACTCAAAGCTGTGCGTTACAGGGAAGATATCCTCCTCCCTCATGTGGTACCCTTCCTGCAGGCTCATCCTGACATGACCCTCCAGCATGACAATGCCACCACGCACAGAACGAGCAGTATGGCTGATTTACTGCAAGACAGGAATGTCAGTGTTCTGCCATGGCCAGCGAAGAGCCCGGATCTCAATCCCATTGAGCACGTCTGGGACCTGTTGGATCGGAGGGTGAGGGCTAGGGCCATTCCCCCCAGAAATGTCTGGGAACTTGCAGGTGCCTTGGTGGAAGAGTGGGGTAACATCTCACAGCAAGAACTGGCAAATCTGGTGCAGTCCATGAGGAGGAGATGCACTGCAGTACTTAATGCATCTGGTGGCCACACCAGATACTGACTGTTACTTTTGATTTTGACCCCCCCTTTGTTCAGGGACACATTATTCAATTTCTGTTAGTCACAGATCTGTGGAACTTGTTCAGTTTATGTCTCAGTTGTTGAATCTTGTTATGTTCATACAAATATTTACACATGTTAAGTTTGCTGAAAATAAGCACAGTTGACAGTGAGAGGACTTTTCTTTTTTTGCTGAGTTTATAACAGCAGCAATAACTGTAAAACATGTCCTCAGCAGATCTGTAACATATTGTGTGATGGTGACAAACAAATGACCTGCGGCCACACACACTCCATCACACAGGTGGTAAACACACAGCATAGATTGTCAGCAGAATTGACACACAGGCTCTAGACAGAGAGAGAATATGACACACACATGCATCTCTGGTAGAAGGCATCGCCTCCACCTTTCTCCTAACAGTCACGGACAGCACAGATTATCACACAAAGTTTGGCTATTGTTCGGAAGAGGAAATGCAGGGCCTATTCTATCTGAGTGAGATGGATGGACAGAGCGTATATGAGAGTAAATTAAAGAGGGAAAAGAAGAGTGTGATAGGTTCAGTGGGGGATTGAATTACCCGACTGCCATTGCCATAGTAACCCCCATACCATATCCCCGCACACTGAGACTGATCCTGATATGGCCTGTGGTGTCCGCTCCTCGCCACAGGAACGTACCGCTGTGCGTGGGAGGATGTTCGCTACCTCTTGTCTGTTTCTCCTCTAGTCCCTATGCCCATGTCTTTGTCTGTTTTAATTGCGCTCTTATCTTATTGACTTATTTCTGCTTGTCCGTCTGTCTGACTCTCTGCCTGCATGTCTTTTGATTTGCCTGTCTGTCTGTCTCTCTGCCTGTCTGTCTGTCTCTCTGCCTGCCTGTCTGTCTCTCTGCCTGCCTGTCTGTCTCTCTGCCTGTCTGTCTCTCTGCCTGTCTGTCTGTCTCTCTGCCTGCCTGTCTGTCTCTCTGCCTGCCTGCCTGTGTCTCTGCCTGCCTGCCTATCTCTCTGCCTGTCTGTCTCTGGCCTGGTTTGGTTCCACTCAGAGCGGGTTGACTGTCTCTTTGGGTCTCAGCTCAGCAACATGGTATGATTGGCTCAGAGGATATTTGACTGCACTGTGACGTGGCAGGTAGTAATGGCGCGTGGTTGGCTGAGGCTGGCAGTGGGGGAGGGGTGGGTGTAGCAGACACTGGCTGTGGGCACATGCAGGCTGAAATGGTAGGCGAGGGCTGGCAGACAGACAGACAGTTTGGTTTACATTTACATTTTAGTCATTTAGCAGACACTCTTATCCAGAGCGACTTACAGTTAGTGAGTGCATACATTTTTTTTTTTTTCATACTGGCCCTCCGTGGGAATCGAACCCACAACCCTGGCTTTGCAAACGCCATGCTCTACCAACTGAGCTACACGGGACATGAAGCCTGTTCTGTATTTTTGGCTGTATAACAGTTTTCTGCTTGTATGTTTTTTTTTCTAGGAGCTCTTCCTCTTTCCCCTCTCTCTCTCTCTCCCCTCTTGCTCTCTCGCTCTTTGTTTACATGAACTCTGAAGTATAGTGCCTTGCAAAAGTATTCATCCCCCTTGGTGTTTTTCCTATTTTGTTGCATCACAACCTGTTTTTAAATTGATTTTTATTTGGATTTCATGTAATGGACATACACAAAATAGTCCAAATTGGTGAAGTGAAATGAAAAAAATAACTTCTTTCAAAAAATTCTAAAAAATAAATAATGGAAAAGTGGTGCGTGCATATGTATTCACCCTCTTTGCTATGAAGCCCCTAAATAAGATCTGGTACAACCAATTACCTTCAGAAGTCACATAATTAGTTAAATAAAGTCCACCTGTGTGCAATCTGTGTCACATGATCTGTCACATGATCTCAGTATATATACACCTGTTCTGAAAGGCCCCAGAGTCTGCAACACCACTAAGCAAGGGGCACCACCAAGCAAGCGGCACCATGAAGACCAAGGAGCTCTCCAAACAGGTCAGGGACAAAGTTGTGGAGAAGTATAGATCAGGGTTGGGTTATAAAAAAAATATCTGAAACTTTGAACATCCCACAGAGCACCATTAAATCCATTATAGAGTAAGAATATGGCACCACAACAAACCTGCCAAGAGAGGGCCGCCCACCAAAACTCACGGACCAGGCAAGGAGGGCATTAATCAGAGAGGCAACAAAGACACCAAAGATAACCCTGAAGGAGCTGCAACGCTTGGACTGGGAAACTGGTCAGAATTGAAGGAATGATAGATGGCGCTAAATACAGGGAAATTCTTGAGGGAAACCTGTTTCAGTCTTCCAGAGATTTGAGACTGGGACGGAGGTTCACCTTCCAGCAGGACAATGACCCAAAGCATACTGCTAAAGCAACACTCGAGTAGTTTAAGGGGAAACATTTAAATGTCTTGGATGGCCTAGTCAAAGCCCAGACCTCAATCCAATTGAGAATCTGTGGTATGACTTAAAGATTGCTGTACACCAGCTGAACCCATCCATCTTGAAGGAGCTGGAGCAGTTTTGCCTTGAAGAATGGCCAAAAATCCCAGTGGCTAGATGTGCCAAGCTTATAGAGACATACCCCAAGAGACTTGCAGCTGTAATTGCTGCAAAAGGTGGCTCGACAAAGTATTGACTTTGGGGGGGTGAATAGTTATGCACGCTCAAGTTTGCTTTTTTTTTGTCTTGTTTGTTTCACCCCAAAAAATATTTTGCATCTTCAAAGTGGTAGGCATGTTGTGTAAATCAAATAAAAATCTATTTTAATTCCAGGTTGTAAAGCAACAAAATAGGAAAAATGCCAAGGGGGGTGAATACTTTCGCAAGCCACTGTATGTGTGTGTGTTCCTCCCTTCCTGGGAGAGTGGAGACCTACTCAGACGAGACGAAGATTCGGACTGGAGGGAATGGGGGCAGGCCTGGAATTTCGTGATTTTAGGGGCAAGGCCATTTGGCCTTCAAGAGGTGCCCAATCTGCTAGGACACCAAGGCCATTAACCAAAAATAGCCAATTAAATTGATTTGAAAACTGAAAAAAAGTAGCTATTCTGTTATGAAAAGCATAAGTGTATGTACATGTCCATAAATAATTATCCTACATGTCAAAGTGCAGGTGATGGCCTATTTGTATTGGCTACAGTCTGTCATGTCCAGACCGATGCTGACAGGAGGGAGGCGCTTGAAAATGTTACCAAACTTTAATGAGACTTTTAATTACATATATACAGGCTAAAAGCCAGTCTTGTTTAACAATTAGAATGTAGGATAATTAATATTAACATCTAAAGGCTTGATTCTGTCGTACTCGAGGCACTGTTTGTTCAGATAGAAGAGAAAGGCCAGTGCCTGTTGTACACTGCAACATCACCCTCACTTGCAATCTGAGCAGAGGCAGTTAACATTTTCAAACTATTTAACCATAAATGCATAAATTGTTTAAAACCTGGATTTTTTTTGTCATTTTATGAGGCATGTCTTACCATGTTCTAACCATAGTAATGTTAAGATGATTATTTTATAAACACTTCCTCATATGCCATTGAAACCAGTATTTATCTCATGTTCTCAACTTTCCTTCGTTGTCCAACAGCCAAAGACGCAAAACTAGTCATATTAACAACACATGCTAGTTGCTGCATCTTTAGATCTTCCTCTCTTTCAAAATTTCTAAAGGATATTTTCATCTCGCATTTATGAAACTGCTCTCATTTGCGGCGCAATTTGGAGAACGTTGTATTCCCGCAATTGCATTTTGGAACATTCGCGCTTATAGGCAAGGCCTACTGCCGTGTGCGCATTGCTGAGCTTATAATGTGAAGAAATAGCCTAATAGTTTTAAGCTAAACGTTCTAATCTGTTGCATCAGGGTAACTGTTTTTAAAAGGTTTTTGATCTACAGTGGTTGTATTAATTTGGAATCTATCGTCCCACAACTGTCCCAGAGTCTGTTTGGAATATTTATTTCTCGCCCAGAACGACAAGCTGACCAATAGAATAGGTCAACTTTCGTACTATGGGGGATAGTAGATTAACATAGGCTAGTGCTTTTGCTGTTTGTTACTCATCTTGTTGGCTGACAAAGTAAATGTGGACAGTTCTTCTACCATCTTCAATATGCATCTTGGAATTGGATAAGAAGGACTTGTGCCGTTTCTTCCCCGATGTGTCTGTCTTCACTAGTAGGCTAGACTACTTCAGATCTGCAACGCTTGTGAGAAGGACCCGATCATGTGATGGGCATTGGCTAATAAGAATTGAGATATGAGAGAGCCATGTGAGTGAGCGGTGCTTCGGAGCAGGGCGATTGGCAGACGGGAGAATGGAATTATAATTCTTATTCAGCCCAAGGGCACAACAGCCACTTTGGCTGGAAGGCATGAAAATTGGAGGCCTGGATGGGGGTCGACTAGGGAGAGTGGAGGGGGGACGTTGGAGGGAGGGAGAGAGTGGAGTGGGTGGGGGTATACTAGGAAGAGGGGAGAGTGTGGAGGGGTGAGAGTGGGGGGAGGGGGTAGACTACAGAGGGGGAGGGAGGGGATGGGGGTAGACTACGGAGGGGTGGAGGGTATGGGGTAGACTAGGGAGAGAGTGGAGGGGATGGGGTAGACTAGGGAGTGGGGGAGATAGTGGAGGGGATGGGGAGAGAGTGAAGGGGATGGGGTGGACTAGGGAGGGGATGGGGGAGAGAGTTGGAGGGGATGGGGTGGACTAGGGAGGGGACTAGGGAGGGGATGGGGAGAGAGTGGAGGGGATGGGGTGGACTAGGGAGGGGATGGGGAGAGACTGGAGGGGATGGGGTGGACTAGGGAGGGGATGGGGGAGAGAGTTGGAGGGGATGGGGTGGACTAGGGAGGGGACTAGGGAGGGGATGGGGAGAGAGTGGAGGGGATGGGGTGGACTAGGGAGGGGATGGGGGAGAGAGTTGGATGGGATGGGGTGGACTAGGGAGGGGATGGGGGAGAGAGTTGGATGGGGTGGACTAGGGAGGGGACTAGGGAGGGGATGGGGAGAGAGTGGAGGGGATGGGGTGGACTAGGGAGGGGAGGGGATGGGGGAGAGAGTGGTGGGGATGGGGTGGACTAGGGAGGGGATGGGGAGAGAGTGGAAGGAATGGGGTGGACTAGGGAGGGGATGGGGGAGAGTGGTGGGGATGGGGGAGAGAGTGGTGGGGATGGGGTGGACTAGGGAGGGGATGGGGAGAGAGTGGTGGGGATGGGGTGGACTAGGGAGGGGATGGGGAGAGAGTGGAAGGAATGGGGTGGACTAGGGAGGGGATGGGGGAGAGAGTGGAGGGAATGGGGTGGACTAGGGAGGGGATGGGGGAGAGTGGTGGGGATTGGGTGGACTAGGGAGGGGATGGGGAGAGAGTGGAGGGGATGGGGTGGACTAGGGAGGGGATGGGGGAGACTAGGGAGGGGATGGGGGAGAGAGTGGAGGGGATGGGGTAGACTAGGGAGGGGATGGGGAGAGAGTGGAGGGGATGGGGTGGACTAGGGAGGGGATGGGGAGAGAGTGGAGGGGATGGGGTGGACTAGGGAGGGGATGGGGGAAACTAGGGAGGGGATGGGGGAGAGAGTGGAGGGGATGGGGTAGACTAGGGAGGGGATGGGGAGAGAGTGGAGGGGATGGGGTGGACTAGGGAGAGGGGGGAGAGTTGAGGGGGTAGACTACGGAGGGTGGGGGGGGTGAGAGTGGGGGTAGGGGGTAGACTACGAAGGGGGAGGGGATGGGGTAGACAACAGAGGGGGAGGGAGTGGAGGGAATGGGGTAGACTGGGTAGGGGGGAGAGAGTGGAGGGGATGGGGTAGAGTAGAGAGGGGGAGTGAGGGGATGGGGTAGACTAGGGAGGGGTGAGTGAGGGGATTGGGTAGACTACAGGGGGAGAGAGAGTGGAGGGGATGGTGTAGACTAGCGAGGGGGGAGAGAGAGTGGAGGGGATGGTGTAGACTAGGGAGGGGGGAGAGAGTGAAGGGGATGGAGTAGAATAAAGAGGGGGGAGAGAGTGGAGTGGAGGGGGAGAGAGTGGAGGGGATGGGGGTAGACTAGGGACTGTGGAGGGGGACGTTTGAGGGAAAGAGTGGAGGGTATGGGGGGATGATGGAGAGGGGATGGAGGGAATTGTGGGCTGATGAAGAGGTGATGGAGGGAATGGGAGGATGATGATGGAGTGGGGGGATGATGGAGTGGGGGGATGATGAAGAGGGGATGGAGGGAGTGGGGGGATGATGGAGAGGGGATGGAGGGAGTGGGGGGATGATGGAGAGGGGATGATGGAGAGGGAGTGGGGGGATGGAGGGAGTGGGGGGATGATGGAGAGGGGATGGAGGGAGTGGGGGGATGATGGAGAGGGGATGATGGAGAGGGAGTGGGGGGATGGAGGGAGTGAGGGGATGATGGAGAGGGGATGGAGGGAGTGGGGATGGAGGGAGTGGGGGGATGATGGAGAGGGGATGGAGGGAGTGGGGGATGGTGGAGTGGGGGGATGATGGAGCGGGGATGGAGGGAGTGGGGGGATGATGTAGAGGGAGTGGGGGGATGATGGTGATGGGGATGATGGTGATGGGGGATGATGGTGATGGGGGAGTAGGGGGATGATGGTGATGGGGGAGTGGGGGGATGATGGAGAGGGAGTAGGGGGATGATGGTGATGGGGGAGTGGGGGGATGATGGAGAGGGAGTAGGGGGATGATGGAGAGGGAGTAGGGGGATGATGGAGAGGGAGTAGGGGGATGATGGAGAGGTGATAGGGGAGTGGGGGGATGAGGGAGTAGGGGGATGATGGAGAGGGGATGTAGGGAGTGGGGGATGATGGAGAGGGGAAGGAGGGAGTGGGAGGATGATGGAGAGGTGATGGGGGAGTGGGGGATGATGATGGAGGAGGAGTAGTGGGGGGATGATGGAGGAGGAGTAGTGGGGGGATGATGGAGGAGGAGTAGTGGGGGGATGATGGAGGAGGAGTAGTGGGGGGATGATGGAGGAGGATTGGGGGGATGATGGAGGGAGTAGGGGGATGATGGAGAGGGAGTGGGGGGATGATGGAGGGAGAGGGAGTGGGGGGATGATGGAGGGAGAGGGAGTGGGGGGATGATGGAGGGAGAGGGAGTGGGGGGATGATGGAGGGAGAGGGAGTGGGGGGATGATGGAGAGGGAGTGGGAGTGGGGGTTGTAATAGTTGTAGGGAGAAAAGAGGCAGAGACGAGGGAGGGGGTTTAGCTCCAGGCAGCCTACCAAGTGTGGGGTGTGATAATATGACGTTAGCCAAGACGCATGCAGGGTTAAGACTAGGCACCCTACCAAGCCCAGGGCCTAAAAGGATGTCAGACTGAGTACTGAGGCTGCTATGGACCTGGAGCTCGGCCAAGATCAGGGAGAGAGGAGCGGGAGAGCAGGGGGAGGGGATGGGAGAGCAGGGGGAGAGGATAGGAGAGCAGGGGGAGGGGTAGGAGAGCGGGAGGAGGGGGGTTGGGGCAAGAGCAGGGGGAAAGAGGAGAGGGAACTGGAGAGGAGGGGAGGAGAGCAGGGGGGGAGGGGAGAGCAGGAGGAGGGGAGTAGGGGCAAGAGCAGGGGGAAAGAGGAGAGGGAACTGGAGAGGAGGGGAGGAGCTGGGTCAAGAGCACAGACAGAGGTAGAGAGGAGAGGGAGCTGGAAATTGAGTGAAATGGAAAGGAGGACAAAGGAAGAATGGGAAGAAAATATTGAATTGTGGGTTGACACGTGTTTTGATACACTGTACAACAAGCTATTGAAGTCATCCATTGGTCAGAGTGGCTAAACCACTCAACAAGAATACAGTTTCCACGGTCTCTGTCAGTTGGATATACAGAGTAACCTTGTTAAGACACTGTACTGACGTGTCATCTCTCTCCCCTCATCTTCCTCCACAGATTATGTTTATTTTGAAAACTCATCCAGTAACCCACTGCTGATCCGGCGGATAGAAGAGCTCAACAAGGTGAGACCGTGGTGTGTGTGTGCGCACAGTCTCTCGAGTCCTAACAGGTACCAACTGTCCTCAATGTTTGGCTGTTTGAAGGTACTGGAGACTAGTGTCTGTCTGATGTGATTAAAGGGACACTTCCCAAGAGTCCGATGAACTCGTGGATACCATTTTTATGTCTTTGCGTGCCATTTGAAGAACGTTGCGAACTAGTGTTAGCGCAATTGCTAGCAAATACCCATAGACTTCCAGTCATTGCGCTAATAGTAGTTAGCACAAAACTACCTCTAACATCCTTCATACTGGACACAGAGACATAGAAACGGTATCCACGAGTTCATCTGGCTCTGGGGAAGTATATAAAGGGCAAAATCATTGCCAAAATCCAGAAGTGTCCTGTTAACAGATAGACACAGACCTGAGCCTAGGCCTAGCTAAGCTGCTCCTCTCTCACTCGTCACTGTCAGTCTGCCCAGACAGGCATAACACTGTCTCTTTCCCAATTAGTCTTAGATCCCTCACTTCCTCTTTCTCCCACTCCTCAAAATGCATTGGAGGAGAAGATCAGAGGGGAGGGACCTTGGATCTTCTCCTCCAAAATGGTTAGAGAAGGTGACCAATCAAGAAAGACTAATTCAGAAAGATTAACATCAATCACTCCACTTTCATCAACTAGTCAACACTGGCATGTAAAATACTTCTTATAGCATAGTTATTACATGGCCTAGCCAAGTTGTTCTACTGTTGTTCACCAGACTTCACCAGACTTTCTGTTAGTTCTGACATCGTAAGCAAACCTGAACTCAAATTCGACTCTCTGGGTCAGTTACCATGGCAACCCTCTGTCTTCAGTTCTCTCTCTCCTTGTTTTGTTTGCAGACGGCCAATGGAAACGTGGAGGCTAAAGTGGTCTGTTTCTACAGACGCAGAGACATCTCCTCAACACTCATCGCCCTCGCCGACAAACACGCACGTGAGTGACACGCACGGTTCACTGTGCAGTCAGAAATGACTATTTCTTCACCAACTAACCACTGTAACTGTTCAACATTGAATATCAGCGTTCAGATCCCCTAGTAATAGTGACTGTTCAGTCAGTAACCACTTTTTAATGTCACCTTTATTTATACAGGTTAGGCTATTGTCATTCAGATAACACCTCTAGCAAGAGGGCCCCCCGAGTGGCGCAGCAGTCTAAGGCACTGCATTACAGACCCGGGTTCGATCCCGGGCTGTATCACAGCGTTGTTCGGGTTGGGGGAGGGTTTGGCCAGGGGGGCTTTCCTTGGCTCATTGCACTCTAGCGACTTCTTGTGGCGGGCCGGGCGTCTGCAGGCTGACCTCGGTCGTCAGTTGAACATTGGTGCGGCTGGCTTCCGGGTTAAGCGGGCAGGTGTTAAGAAGCGCGGTTTGGCGGGTCATGTTTCGGAGGATGCATGACTTGACCTTCGCCTCCCGAGCCAGTTGGGGAGTTGCAGCGATGAGACAAGATCGAAATTGGGGAGAAAAAGGGGGTAAAATACCACAACAAAAAATAAAAACCTCTTGCAAGAGAGGTTCCCTCTACACTGATTGACTAAGCACCATTCAGCATCCAATGCCACTTAATTCCCTTGTATAGGCTAGTTCACAGAGAGATGAACTGCTGTGTGTATAAGGTTTTGAAATGTGCCATTTAAAGCTCATTTAATCTGATGAGTTGTGTAGTGAAAGACAATGTCTCCGTATCAGTCCTAGACTAGTCTAGGCAAGTGTTTGTACGTTTTGCTCATCTATGCAGGACTGTGTGTGTGTCCGTTTTGTGTGTGAATGACTATGTGCGTGCCAGCGTAACAGTGTGCGTAGCACTCTTCCTCATGAGTGTGTGAGCTGGCTCTGCAGTGTTAGCGGCTGTAGCTAGCTGTGTGCTGTATCTTTGAGCTGTTGTACCTGTTCTATCAGAGTGCAGTAGGTTGTAGCTGTGAGGGCCGTGGCTGTGAGGGCAATAAGAAATGTTAGATTTGATGTATAATACACCTTAGAATGGCACATGATTTTGTCCGATTTGATTTTAGATGCTTTAGAATGACACTTCTGGTTTTGGCGGGAAATACAGGGTTACCTGGGAGAAAAGTTATTTATTCTCGGGATGTAACGTTTGTAAAATACCGGGAAAATATTAAGTGTGGGAGTGTGAGGGAGAGAGAGAGTGTGTGTGTGGGAGAGGGAATGTTACTCCCTGAGAGTGACCCTGTGGAACACTGTCCTTGTGTAGTAATGGATGGCTTTCTTTCTCCCTTCTGGACTGGATCATTGCAGAATGGCTGTGTGTGTGTATGCTCGTCTGTTTATGTGTGTGTGCTGTGAGTCACAGATCAAATATTTTCCTTGCTGAGATTCGGTTGGAGCCTTACCTCAGAGGGCCCCTACGTATCTTAGCCCCTCCCCTGTCGGCAGAGTTGCCTCCTGAGTGGTCAGTGATTGACATAGCCTTTCGCTCCTCTGGCCCCTCCTCCAGGCATATGACTTAAGGCATCAGCATGCTTCAGTTCGGCTGTCGGCTAACCGAACGAGTGTGTCGCATGCTCCGTAAAAGGACGTTTGCTTGAAAAACAAAATAAAAGGGTGGAAAGCGGCAATATTACCCCGGGACAGTAGAGGGCGATGAGCTGGTAATAGTCATCTACGACCAAACAATATTACCCCGGGACAGTAGAGGGCGATGAGCTGGTAATAGCCATCTACGACTAAACAAGGACGTGACGACACACGCAAACAAGGAAGAGGCACAGGAGAACAAAATAGTGTACACAAAGACACTTGACTGGCGTGAAAATTGAATTTCTGCGAATTGCCCGGGATCTACTAGATTTGATGTACCTAGCAACACATACATTGCATTCGTAAAGTATTCAGACCCCTTCACTTTTTCCACATTTTGTTATGTTACAACCTTATTCTAAAATTGATTAAATTGTTTTTTCCCCTCATCAATCAACACACAATACCCCATAATGACTAAGCAAAAACAGGTTTAGAAATGTTTGCAATTTTATTAAAAATAAACTAATGTCACATTAAATAAGTGTTCAGACCCTTTACTCAGTACTTTCTTGAAGCACCTTTGGCAGCGAGTCTTCTTGGGTATGACGCTACAAGCTTGGCACAAGTTTCTTCCATTCTTCTCTGCAGATCCTCAAGCTCTGTCAGGTTGGATGGGGAGCGTGGCTGCACAGCAATTTTCAGGTGTCTCCAGAGATGTTCGATCGGGTTCAAGTCCAGGCTCTGGCTGGGCCATTCAAGGAAATTCAGAGACTTGTCTCGAAGCCACTCCTGCGTTGTCTTGGTTGTGTGTTTAGGGCCGTTGTCCTGTTGGAAGGTGAACCTTCGCCCTAGTCTGAGATCCTGAGCACTCTGGAGCAGGTTTTCATTAAGGATTACTCCGTTCATCTTTCCCTCGATCCTGACTAGTCTCCCAGTCCCTGCCGCTCAAAAACATCCTCACATCATGATGCTGCCACCACCATGCTTCACCGTAGGGATGGTATTGGCCAGGTGATGAGCGGTGCCTGGTTTCCTCCAGACGTGACGCTTGGCATTTAGGCCAAAGAGTTAAATCTTGGTTTCATCAGACCAGAGAATATTGTTTTTCATGGTCTGAGAGTCCTTTAGGTGCCTTTTTGGCAAACTCCAAGCGGGCTTTCATGTACCTTTTACTGAGGAGTGGCGTCCAACTGGCCACTCTACCATAAAGGCCTGATTGGTTGAGTGCTGCAGAGATGGTTGTCCTTCTGGAAGGTTCTCCCATCTCCACAGAGGAACACTGGAGCTCTGTCAGAGTGACCATCGGGTTCTTGGTCACCTTCCTGACCAAGGCCCTTCTCCCCCGATTGCTCAATTTGGCTGGGTGGCCAGCTCTAGGAAGAGTATTGGTGGTTCCAAACTTCTTCCATTTAAGAATAATGGAGGCCACTGTGTTCTTGGGGACCTTCAATACTGCACAATATTTTTGTACCCTTCCCAAGATCTGTGCCTCGACACAATTCTGTCTCAGAGCTATACGGACAATTCCTTCAACATCATGGCTTGGTTTTTGCTCTGACATGCACTGTCAACTGTGGGACCTTATATAGACAGGTGTGTGCCTTTCCAAATCATGTCCAATCAATTGAATTTACCACAGGTGTACTCCAATCAAGTTGTAGAAACATCTCAAGGATGATCAATGGAAAAAAGATGCACCTGAGCTCAATTTTGAGTCTCATAGAAAAGGGTCTGAATACTTATGTAATTAAGGTATTTTTGTTTTTGTATTTTCAATACATTTGCTAAAAAAAAATAACTGTTTTTGCTTTGTCATTATAGGGTATTGTGTGTAGATGTATATATTTTTGAATCCATTTTAGAATAAGGCTGTAACGTAACAAACTGTGGAAAAAGGGAAGGGGTCTGAACACTTTCCGAATGCACTGTATAGTAGGCCAGATACTGAGACAGAGAAGATGCCCGCTACAGGTTCACAATGGTGAATGTAGGGGCATACGGCCGAGAGTGCTATGGTGGACTGTTTCAAGAGTTCTCGATTTACCACCTCCAGCTGTCCTGCCAGGTACCACAACTCGAAGTCCTCATGTTTTCCTGGGAGATGCAGCTTTCCCTCTACATGGGAACCTCATGCGCCCTTATCCAGGTATGTTGATAATAGAATGTTGGAATCAATTTCACTTTTTTTGTTTCTAATTTCCCTTGTTACTGCATACATGTATGAACCTCTGAGAAGTACCATTTTATCAAGGCTTTTGGAATATGGTTCCTGGAAAATGGTATGGTGTTTTCTTTGGGTTTACCAAATATACAGTATATATCTGACATTCACTTGTTACCTCTCATTCACAGGCGTCCATCTCAATAAACCTGCGTGAACCTGGGACTACCACTCTCGTTGTCGGAGATTCAGAGAATGCATTCGGCATCATGGCTGCGAGGATAAAATGAAACCTGATTCTGGGACATCTGTGTGCAGTAATTTAGATTAGATTGAACTACACCACAAGTAGAAGAAAGCCTGTGGCACAGCTCTTCGGTACGTTGTCAGCGCTTGATGTTCAAATAGAATGCATTGAAACACCTTGAAGAAATGCCAACAGAGCTTTTTCAGCACACAAATAAACCTTTTTCTTGCTTCTAAAAGTAAACCACAAAAAAAGTGTCTGAGGACAGACATGTAAACAAGTATCTATGGAATAAAGTGTCAGAGTGTAGTTACACATTTCTGAATATAAATATTTTGAAAACAATAGTAAAACAGTCTTATGAACAGACATGTAAATAACAAAAGGGTCTATGGAATAAAATGTAAGTGTCTAGTGTCTGAGGCCTGAGATGTCAGACAAACAGAACACGTTGTTCATGTCACTGAGGTCCCAGTCGTTCGGTCCATGTCCTCTTGAAGTCATGCAGCTGGTGATCGAGTTCCTCCCGGAGTTTTGGCGAGAGTTCATCCATGAAATCAGCTTTAGGTGCCAGGACCCTGTGGAGAGGAGGAGAAGAGGGGGGACATTAGGAGTGTCTGGAGAACAGTGTGCATGGTGAGGAGGAAAAAGGACAACAGAAGAGAGGAAAGGGGATCAGAATAAAGTCTGAAATAACTTTTATTTATTTACCTCTGGGACAAGCTGGTGGCTCGGTGCATGATGTTGTCCAGATCTTGAGAGATGTCTTCAATCATTTGCAATGCCTTTGCGAGTGATGTGTGAATGACTGGGTCTGCAGCTCTTTTCTCCCTTCTCACACCCTTGCTGCTCTGTGGCATCGGTGAGGAGCAAGCCAGTAGATTAGGTCTTGGAGTTGGGCCCAGGATAGAGCTTCCCAGGCCCTGCATGGAGATTGTTTCTAATTCTGTATTGCAACTCAGTGCGGGTGATGAGCTGGGGGCAGAGGTAGTGCTTGGGGCCGGTGAACAGGCAGCACAGAGAACAAAACCAGGTGATGTCTCCATTCACTTGTGTTTGTGCCTAAAAAAAAAAAAAAGTAGAGGGCTATTTAGTACACATATCCAAAACATTAATGAACATCAAGTATCATTAACCGAGACTACAATAGACTATATGATGTTGCAAATGTTTGAGCGGAGTTGAGGAGGCCTGGCCTAGCTACTCAACTCTGCTCAAACATTTGCAACTTTTTGGCTAGCTGGACCTTGCTACCAATGTCGGAAGCTTATGCTTTTTCTTTCTATGACAGTGATCAAAAGTTGTAAAGATCTTTAGTTTAGTTGGTTGGCTTGCTTTCCCTGCATGAGTACGCTGCTAGGCTAGCTAGCTATTGTTAGCAAAATATGGCAACTCTTTTCCATGACTACAATAGAAAATACAACAACATACCTCATCCTTTGGTGAAGACGGCATGTTGCTTTCAGTCTTCCCATGCTTCATGTGCCGAACAAGCTAGCAGTACAATTTCTGGAGTAGCCGTTCCACTGGCATCTCCACTGTGGCCCTTATTTCTTTGCCTTGACGAACTTGTTCGCGAACCCTACCCCACTTTTTAGAACAAGTGGTTGGGTCGGACCCCAGCGTCTCCGCAATCTCCCTCCACAAATTGCCATTTACATGGCTAGAATCGTACTGTTGAAGGTACTTTTGTACCTCCTCGGTCAATCGATGCTCCAAGTTGTCGTTCGCCATGTTAATAACAATAATAATAATGATAAATAATAAGCCATTTAGCAGACGCTTTTATCCAAAGCGACTTACAGTCATGTGTGCATACATTTGTACGTATGGGTGGTCCCGGGGATCGAACCCACTACCCTGGCGTTACAAGCGCCATGCTCTACCAATTGAGCTACAGAGGACCAATCCACACTGAGTTTCGGCCTGAATCAACAAGAAGCAGAAACTTGCGTCACCCCTACAGTTGACCAATCACGGACGAAGGGGCGTAGACTTCGGCTTCTGAACTTCGGGCTGGCCCTTGAGAAGAAAAAAAATGGTGCCCGAACAGCTGAAAAAACCCTAACCGAACTTTAGCCTCTCTTTAATTGGCCTTTCTATTCTAAGTCTAGAACTCTGGGCCCTTAGTTTCAGTAAACAGTAGACATCAATGGTGACCATTAATCCATTCACAAACACTAAACAATCTAATGGCAAAGTATAGAAGAACTGTTGCTCAATATAGGCTAGACTACATAGTATACAATTTGAAGAATGCTTAAATGAAATAAAATAAATCCTTCAGAACTCAGGATTTTTGGTGTTGGGCCTCTCCTCTCCCCTCTCCTCCTCTCCCGCTCCCTCTCCTCTTCCTCTCCGTCTGGTTAAGTGACTCACTCATCAATAACTGATCATTGGTAGGGACAGGTGAGATGGAGAGGCAATTTGTGGAGAGTATGATCTGGGTGCTGTGGCAGTAGATTGGCTCTGTCTGGGGGTAGAGGGGCAGGCAGTCAGGAGCTAGTAGTGATAATGATTCCTCAGATTGTACTGAATTGATATCAGATTTGGATTGCCTGGCTGCCTGTAAGACTGAATCGGCTCTGGGGCTCTTGGACTGTGGTGCATGTTCATTCTGTGATGGTGTGTGTAGAAGAGTCTATGAGCGAGCGCGAAGCGAGAACTTATTGATTTTGGCCCCATATCCCTTCTCCTGAAAACCCTTTTGATTGCTTCTGTTCTGCTCTCTGTCTCCCTCCCTCCCTCTGTCTTTCACCTTCTCTAATGAAACTCCAAATGAGCTGGAGCACGCTTCAACTGGTTTCTGCTTCCCCTCCCCTCTCTGTTCCACTCAGTCTCTCGTTCCTTCAGGGGGGTTATAGAGGAGAGTGGGGGTTATAGAGAAGAGTGGGGGTTATAGAGAAGAGTGGGGGTTATAGAGAAGAGGGGAGTGAGGGTTGAGGAGAGAGGGGGTTATAGAGAAACACACCAGTCCAGGCAGGGGATCTATATTCCTATTTATTCCTAAATGAGCCAGGTACCAGCAGTGTCACAAGGCATTGATGGGAACTCCTCTGGAATCATTACCCTAGCCTAACTATTTTTTATGTCTTCACCGTTTTCCTGGAAAACAAATCCCTGTAGTATCTAATCCTCTTGTTTGTCTCCCGAGTCTCTGGTTCTTCAATAGGTTGTGTCCTAACCTCACCCTAAATTCTGAGCGAATCACACAACTATGAGGCGTGGCTCTAAATTGAGGCAGGAGAGGGTTGTCACTAGTTAACACAGCCACAAAGTAGAGCTGGGGTGATAAACCGAAAATTACGACATATTGCGTATGTAAGTAATTCTTGGTGATTAGCCCAATGTTCATGTGTGCATTAAACAATAGCCTACAGAGCGGCGCGGCACATATGAAAGTGAAACAGCATAGAAAAAGGCATTGCGCTCCCAGAGCTCAACACTTTCATCTAAGCCGTTTCATTTGAACCAAAACTACAGCAGCCAAAGTAGATATGACACAACTTCCACCAAGCCAGTGGATGCTCTTCGCTGTCTACCAAAGGGTAACACATGTAGCTAGTCATCTCTGCTTCCCGTAGTGACACAGTGGGGACAGATGTTGAAGCTGTTGTGTAGCTTCCCTTGAAAAAGCTTCCCGAAGACTTCCACTGACTTTTCTTTTCTCCTCTGGTGCCCCAACTGCACTTGGTTCTTGTGGTTCTGTGCGCATGATGAGCCTCTCCACTGGTGGGGTTCTGTCCCCACTGTTGGTCTCTCCACTGGTGGGGTTCTGTGCTCACTGTGGGCCTCTCCACTGGTGGGGTTCTGTGCTCACTGTGGGCCTCTCCACTGGTGGGGTTCTGTCCCCACTGTTGGCCTCTCCACTGGTGGGGTTCGGTGCTCACTGTGGGTCTCTCCACTGGTGGGGTTCTGTGCTCACTGTGGGCCTCTACACTGGTGGGGTTCTGTCTCCACTGTGGACCTCTCCACTGGTGGGGTTCTGTCCCCACGGGGGGGCCTCTCCACTGGTGGGGTTCTGTCCTCACTGTGGGCCTCTTCACTGGTGGGGTTCTGTCCCCACTGTGGGCCTCTCCACTGGTGGGGTTCTGTCCCCACTGTGGGCCTCTCCCCCATCTGTGGGCCTCTCCCCCCACTGTGGGGTTCTGTCCCCACTGTGGGCCTCTCCCCCCACTGTGGGCCTCTCCCCCCACTGTGGGCCTCTCCCCCCACTGTGGGCCTCTCCACTGGTGGGGTTCTGTACCCACTGTGAGCCTCTCCACTGGTGGGGTTCTGTCCCCACTGTTGGCCTCTCCACTGGTGGGGTTCTGTCCCCACTGTTGGCCTCTCCACTGGTGGGGTTCTGTGCTCACTGTGGGCCTCTCCACTGGTGGGGTTCTGTACTCACTGTGGGCCTCTCCCCCCACTGTGGGGTTCTGTCCCCACTGTGGGCCTCTCCCCCCACTGTGGGCCTCTCCACTGGTGGGGTTCTGTACCCACTGTGAGCCTCTCCACTGGTGGGGTTCTGTCCCCACTGTTGGCCTCTCCACTGGTGGGGTTCTGTCCCCACTGTTGGCCTCTCCATTGGTGGGGTTCTGTGCTCACTGTGGGCCTCTCCACTGGTTGGGTTCTGTCACCACTGTTGGCCTCTCCGCTGGTGGGGTTCGGTGCTCACTGTGGGCCTCTCCACTGGTGGGTTTCTGTCCCCACTGTTGGCCTCTGCACTGGTGGGGTTCGCTGCTCACTGTGGGCCTCTCCACTGGTGGGGTTCTGTGCTCACACTTGGCCTCTCCACTAGTGGGGTTCTGTCCCCACTGTTGGCCTCTCCACTGGTGGGGTTCGCTGCTCACTGTGGGCCTCTCCACTCGTGGGGTTCTGTGCTCAGACTGGGCCTCTCCACTGGTGGGGTTCTGTCCCCACTGTTGGCCTCTCCACTGGTGGGGTTCTGTCCCCACTGTGGGCCTCTCCACTGGTGGGGTTCTGTCCCCACTGTTGGCCTCTCCACTGGTGGGGTTCTGTCCCCACTGTTGGCCTCTCCACTGGTTGGGTTCGCTGCTCACTGTGGGCCTCTCCACTGGTGGGGTTCTGTGCTCAGACTGGGCCTCTCCACTGGTGGGGTTCTGTCCCCACTGTTGGCCTCTCCACTGGTGGGGTTCTGTCACCACTGTTGGCCTCTCCACTGGTGGGGTTCGGTGCTCACTGTGGGCCTCTCCACTGGTGGGGTTCTGTCCCCACTGTTGGCCTCTCCACTGGTGGGGTTCGCTGCTCACTGTGGGACTCTCCACTGGTGGGGTTCTGTGCTCACACTTGGCCTCTCCACTGGTGGGGTTCTGTCCCCACTGTTGGCCTCTCCACTGGTGGGGTTCGCTGCTCACTGTTGGCCTCTCCACTGGTGGGGTTCTGTGCTCACACTTGGCCTCTCCACTGGTGGGGTTCTGTCCCCACTGTTGGCCTCTCCACTGGTGGGGTTCGCTGCTCACTGTGGGCCTCTCCACTGGTGGGGTTCTGTGCTCAGACTGGGCCTCTCCACTGGTGGGGTTCTGTCCCCACTGTTGGCCTCTCCACTGGTGCGGTTCTGTCCCCACTGTTGGCCTCTCCACTGGTGGGGTTTGGTGCTCACTGTGGGCCTCTCCACTGGTGGGGTTCGGTGCTCACTGTGGGCCTCTCCACTGGTGGGGTTCGGTGCTCACTGTGGGCCTCTCCACTGGTGGGGTTCTGTCCCCACTGTGGGCCTCTCCACTGGTGGGGTTCTGTCCCCACTGTGGGCCTCTCCACTGGTGGGGTTCTGTCCCCACTGTGGGCCTCTCCACTGGTGGGGTTCTGTCCCCACTGTGGGCCTCTCCACTGGTGGGGTTCTTTGCTCACTGTGGTCCTCTCCACTGGTGGGGTTCTGTCACCACTGTGTCACTAAGGGTAGCACTAGAAGCAGAGATGAATAACTACATGTTTTCTCTTTTGGTAGACAGCGAAGAGGGTCCACTGACTTAGTGGAAGTTGCATCATGTCAACATTCCTACAGTAAGCAAAGTGGCACAGAAGTACAGTGGGGGAAAAAAAGTATTTAGTCAGCCACTAATTGTGCAAGTTCTCCCACTTAAAAAGATGAGAGGCCTGTAATTTTCATCATAGGTACACGTCAACTATGACAGACAAATTGAGTTTTTTTCTCTCCAGAAAATCACATTGTAGGATTTTTAATGAATTTATTTGCAAATTATGGTGGAAAATAAGTATTTGGTCAATAACAAAAGTTTCTCAATACTTTGTTATATACCCTTTGTTGGCAATGACACAGGTCAAAGGTTTTCTTTAAGTCTTCACAAGGTTTTCACACACTGTTGCTGGTATTTTGGCCCATTCCTCCATGCAGATCTCCTCAAGAGCAGTGATGTTTTGGGGCTGTCGCTGGGCAACACGGACTTTCAACTCCCTCCAAAGATTTTCTATGGGGTTGAGATCTGGAGACTGGCTAGGCCACTCCAGGACCTTGAAATGCTTCTTACGAAGCCACTCCTTCGTTGCCCGGGCGGTGTGTTTGGGATCATTGTCATGCTGAAAGACCCAGCCATGTTTCATCTTCAATGCCCTTGCTGACGAAAGGAGGTTTTCACTCAAAATCTCACGATACATGGCCCCATTCATTCTTTCCTTTACACGGATCAGTCGTCCTGGTCCCTTTGCAGAAAAACAGCCCCAAAGCATGATGTTTCCACCCCCATGCTTCACAGTAGGTATGGTGTTCTTTGGATGCAACTCAGCATTCTTTGTCCTCCAAACACGACGAGTTGAGTTTTTACCAAAAAGTTCTATTTTGGTTTCATCTGACCATATGACATTCTCCCAATCCTCTTCTGGATCATCCAAATGCACTCTAGCAAACTTCAGACGGGCCTGGACATGTACTGGCTTAAGCAGGGGGACGCGTCTGCACTGCAGGATTTGAGTCCCTGGCGGCGTAGTGTGTTACTGATGGTAGGCTTTGTTACTTTGGTCCCAGCTCTCTGCAGGTCATTCACTAGGTCTCCCCGTGTGGTTCTGGGATTTTTGCTCACCGTTCTTGTGATCATTTTGACCCCACTGGGTGAGATCTTGCATGGAGCCCCAGATCGAGGGAGATTATCAGTGGTCTTGTATGTTTTCCATTTCCTAATAATTGCTCCCACAGTTGATTTCTTCAAACCAAGCTGCTTACCTATTGCAGATTGTCTTCCCAGCCTGGTGCAGGTCTACAATTTTGTTTCTGGTGTCCTTTGACAGCTCTTTGGTCTTGGCCATAGTGGAGTTTGGAGTGTGACTGTTTGAGGTTGTGGACAGGTGTCTTTTATACTGATAACAAGTTCAAACAGGTGCCATTACTACAGGTAACGAGTGGAGGACAGAGGAGCCTCTTAAAGAAGAAGTTACAGGTCTGTGAGAGCCAGAAATCTTGCTTGTTTGTAGGTGACCAAATACTTATTTTCCACCATAATTTGCAAATAAATTCATTAAAAATCCTACAATGTGATTTTCTGGATTTTTTTCTTCTCAATTTGTCTGTCATAGTTGACGTGTACCTATGATGAAAATTACAGGCCTCTCTCATCTTTTTAAGTGGGAGAACTTGCACAATTGGTGGCTGACTAAATACTTTTTTCCCCCACTGTACCTGTGTATCCCTGCCACCAGCTCGCCGTCTGAGCGAGTTTTCAGCACAGGTGGCAACATAGTTACATGCCTCCGATCATGTTTGAAACCAGACAAGGTAAATATGTTGGTTTTTCTGGCTAAAAACCTTGAGTAGGATGAGCCTGAATGCCAGGTTGAATCTAATTTGATAATTTTTCAGTTTACAAATGTACAGTTTACAAATGTACTGACACTCAGATAAAGCAAAACTGAATAGAGCTTTTTGTTGCTAATATTTATAATTTAAGAGAATAGTTAGCCTTTTATTCAAGATACGTTTTGTTATTTAGCTACTCATGTCAAATAACTGAAACTAAATAAAAGAGTTGAGAATTGTAAATTGGGTTAAATAAAATAAAAAATACAATGTTTTTGCATGATTTTTACATAAGCCTTCTGGGTACTTTGCTCTTGTCAATTGTCCATATCTCAGTTTAATGTGAGTTACAATTACTGAATAAAGTTGAGTTGGGAAAATGTTTATCATGCCTTATTTTCCTTTGCAGCCTTTTGCTGGATCACCTGGTAACCAAATAACTTTCTTTGACATGGTATAAAAAAAGGTGCTAATGGAGAGTAACCTCTCAAAATTATAACTTATCGCAATTTATCATTATCGCAGTCATAAACCCCGCCTATTTCTAC
The DNA here is from genome assembly GCF_964263955.1 of Coregonus lavaretus. Lineage (NCBI taxonomy): Eukaryota > Metazoa > Chordata > Actinopteri > Salmoniformes > Salmonidae > Coregonus > Coregonus lavaretus. The sequence continues at coordinate 36,737,440 of NC_140014.1, forward strand.
AATTTATCTTCTTAAAATCAGATTTTAAACCTAACCTTAATCACACTGCTAACCTATGCCAGTCTTTAAATGTAGACCAAAAATTCTCATTCTTGTAGCCAATTTTGACTTTGTGGCTGTGGAATCTGACTTTGTGGCTGTGGATGCTAGTGGAAACCGAGAGGGAGCGAGCCTGCGGCAGTTGTATTATACTGAACAAAAATATAAACGCAATACGCAACAATTTCAAAGATTTTACTGAGTTACAGTTCATATAAAAATCAGTCAATTGAAATAAATAAATTAGGCCCTAATCTATGGATTTCACATGACTGGGAAGGGGTGGGCTTGGGAGGGCATAGGCCCACCTACTTGGCAGCCAGGTCCACCCACTGGGAAGCCAGCTGGGAAGCCAGCCACTGGGAAGAACTGGGAGTTTTTCCCCACAAAAGGGTTTTATTACAGACCGAAATACTCCTCAGTTTCATCAGCTTTCCGGGTAACCCCCCCTCAGATGATCCCACAGGTGAAGAAGCCGGATGTGGAGGTCCTGGGCTAGCGTGGTTACACGTGGTCTGCGGTTGTGAGGCCGGTTGGACGTACTGCCAAATTCTCTAAAACGACGTTGGAGGCAGCTTATGGAAGAGAAATGAACATTCAATTCTCTGGCAAAAGCTCTGGTGGACATTTCTGTAGTCAGCATGCCAATTGCACACTCCCTCAAAACTTGAGATATCTGTGGCATTGTGTTGTGTGACAAAACTGCACATTTTAAAGTGGCTTTTAATTGTCCACAGCACACAGTGTATTGTATTGTATTTATTATGGATCCCCATTAGCTGTTGCCAAGGCAGCAGCTACAATTCCTGGGGTCCATCAAAATTAAGACAGTTTATACAATTTTAAAAACATTACGATACATTCACAACAGATTTCACAACACACTGTGTGCCCTCAAGTTACTACTCCACTACCACATATCTACAACACAGAATCCATGTGTATGTGTGTGGGTATACATCTCTTCACAGTCCCCTCTGTTCCATAAGGTGTATTTTTATCTGTTTTTAAATCTGATTCCACTGTAGCCAGGGCTCTATGTAGTACTGTGCGCCTCCCATAGTATTTTCTGGACTGTGAAGAGACCGCTGGTGGCATGTCTTGTGGGGTATGCATGGGTGTCCGAGCTGTGTGCCAGTATTCCAAATAGACAGCTCGGTACATGCAGGTTAAGAGCATTGGGCCAGTAATCGAAAGGTCGCTGGTTCGAATCCCCGAGCCGACTAGGTGAAAAATCTGTCGGTGCCCTTGAGCAAGGCACTTAACCCTAATTGCTCCTGTAAGTCGCTCTGGATAAGAGCATCTGCTAAATGACTAAAATATAAATGTACATTCAGCTCGTCAACACCTCTCACAAAAACAAGCAGTGATGAAGTCAATCTCTCCTCCACTTTGAGCCAGGAGAGATTGACATGCATATTATTAATATTAGCTCTCTGTGTACATCCAAGGGCCAGCCGTGCTGCCCTGTTCTGAGCCAATTGCAGTTTTCCTAAGTCCCTCTTTGTGGCACCTGACCACACGACAGAACAGTAGTCCAGGTGTGACAAAACTAGGGCCTGTAGGACCTGCCTTGTTGATAGTGCTGTTAAGAAGGCAGAGCAGCGCTTTATTATGGACAGGCTTCTCCCCATCTTGGCTACTGTTGTATCAATATGTTATGACCATGACAGTTTACAATCCAGGATTACTCCAAGCAGTTTAGTCACCTCAAATTGCTTAATTTCCACATTATTCATTACAATATTTAGTTGAGGTTTAGGTTTTAGTGAATGATTTGTCCAAATACAATGCTTTTAGTTTTTGAAATATTTAGGACTAATTTATTCCTTGCCACCCATTCTGAAACTAACTGCAGCTCTTTGTTAAGTGTTGCAGTCATTTCAGTCACTGTAGTAGCTGACGTGTATAGTGTTGAGTCATCCGCATACATAGACACACTGGCTTTACTCAAAGCCAGTGGCATGTCGTTAGTAAAGATTGAAAAAAGTAAGTGGTCTAGACAGCTGCCCTGGGGAATAATATTGGAGAGGCTTCCATTAAAGAACACCCTCTGTGTTCTGTTAGACAGGTAACTCTTTATCCACAATATAGCAGGGGGTGTAAAGCCATAACACATATGCTTTTCCATCAGCAGACTATGATCGATAATGTCAAAAGCCTCACTGAAGTATAACAAAACAGTCCCTACAATAATTTTGTCATAAATTTCTCTCAGCCAATTATCAGTCATTTGTTTAAGTGCTGTGCTTGTTGAATGTCCTTCCCTATAAGCGTGCTGAAAGTCTGTTGTCAATTTGTTTACTGTAAAATAGCATTGTATCTGGTCAAACACAATTTTTTCCAAAAGTTTACTAAGGGTTGGGAACAGGCTGATTGGTCGGCTATTTGAGCCAGTAAAGGGGGCTTTACTATTCTTAGGTAGCGGAATTACTTTTGCTTCCCTCCAGGCCTGAGGGCACACACTTTCAAGGAGGCTTAAATTGAAGATATGGCAAATAGGAGTGGCAATATCGTCTGCTATTATCCTCAGTAATTTTCCATCCAAGTGTCTTCCACACTTACTTTACGGAATTAAAAATTACAATGCTTGTCTTTCATCATTTGGTCAGATATACTTGGATGTGTAGTGTCAGCGTTTGTTGCTTGCATATCATGCCTAAATTTGCTAATCTTGCCAATGAAAAAATTATAAAAGTAGTTGGCAATATCAGTGGGTTTTGTGATGAATGAGTCATCTGATTCAATGAATGATTGTGCTGAGTTACCTTTTTTTCCAAAATGTAATTTAAGGTGCTGCAAAGCTTTTTACTATCAATCTTTATATCATTTATCTTTGTTTCATAGTATAGTTTATTTTGATTCAGTTTAGTCACATTTCTCAATTTGCAATACGTTTGCCAATCGGTTGTGCTGCCAGACTTATGTGCCATACCTTTTGCCTCATCCCTCTCAACCATACCATTTCTTAATTCCTCATCAATCCAAGGGGATTTAACAGTTTTTAAATTCATTTTCTTAATGGGTCCGTGCTTATTAGTAACTGGAATAAGCAATTTCAAAAATGTGTCAAGCGCAGCGTCTGGCTGGTCCTCATTACACACCACAGACAAGCAAATATTATTTACATCATCAACATAAGAATCACTACAAAACGTATTGTATGACCTCTTATACACTATATTAAGCCCAGCCTTTGGAACTTTGGTTTTCCAAGATATGGCTACTATATTGTGATCACTACATCCGATGCATTTGTATACTTCTTTAAAGCAAATTTCTGCAGCATTAGTAAAGATGTGATCAATACATGTTGATGATTTCATTCCTGTGCTGTTTGTAACTACCCTGGTAGGTTGACTGATAACCTGAAACAGGTTGCAGGCACTGGTTACAGTTTGAAGCTTTTTCTTGAGGGGGCAGCTTGATGAAAGCCAGTCAATATTGAAATCACCCAGAAAATATACCCCTCTGTTGATATCAAATACATTATCAAGCATTTCACACATGTTATCCAGACACTGACTGTTAACACTTGGTGGTCTATAGCAGCTTCCCACAAGAATGGGCTTTAGGTGAGGCAGATGAACCTGTAGCCATATTACTTCAACAGTATTTAACATGAGATCCTCTCTAAGCTTTACAGGAATGTGGTTCTTAATATAGACCTCAACACCACCCCAATTGGTATTTCTGTCTTTTCTGTAAATGTTATAACCATGTATTGCTACCACTCTATTATCAAAGGTATTCTCTAAGTGAGTTTCAGAGATAGGCAGAATATGAATGTCATCTGTTACTAGCAAGTTATTGACTTCATGAACCTTGTTTCTTAGGCAACATATGTTAACGTGGGCTATTTTTAGCACTTTTCTGGGATGCTTGATGCACCTTGTGCTTGATGCACAAGGTGCACCTGTGTAATGATCGTGCTGTTTAATCAGCTTCTTGATATACCACACCTGTCAGGTGGATGTATTATCTTGGCAAAGGAGAAATGCTCACTAACAGGGAAATAAACAAATTTGTGCAAAAAAATTGAGAGAAATAAGCTTTTTGTGCGTATGGAACATTTCTGGGATGTTTTATTTCAGCTCATGAAACATGAGACCAACACTTTACACGTTGTGTTTATATTTTTGTTCAGTGTAGATGGGACTTAAATGTTCTACCACATTAACCATTTTATTTTTTTAAAGCATTTGTTGTGTGTGGCAAGATTGCACGGGTTTAGTGACAACTCAGTTGAGCTAACCTAATGTGAGTATTTACCTTTGACCCCTATCAGGAGAGATGGAGGAGATGTTGAACTGTGTGTGTCTGTGTCTGTCTCTGTGTGTGCGCATCTGTGTGCGCGCCCGTGTGTGTTCACACACCTAACTAACTTCAGTGTGTTTGACCTCTGACCCCTATCCAGGAGAGATGGAGGAGGAGATGGAGAACCCAGAGTTGAACCCAGTTGACCTGCCAGAGAAACAGAAACACCAGCTTAGACACCGAGAGCTATTCCTGTCCCGCCAGCTAGAGTCACTACCCGCTACACACATCAGGTACATTATATACATGCTACTAGACCAGCTCGAGTCACTACCCACTACATTATATACCTGCTATTATAAACTGGGTGGTTCGAGCCCTGAATGCTGATTGGCTGACAGCTGTGGTATATCATACCGTATACCATGGGTACGACAAAACGTTATTTTTGCTGCTCTAATTACGTTGGTAACCAGTTTATAATAGCAATAAGGCACCTCGGGCATGCGTTGCGTCGTGCTAAGAACAGCCCTTAGCCGTGGTATACCGGCCATGTACCACACCTCCTCGGGCCTTATTGCTTAACTAGATCAGCTAGAGTCACTACCCACTACATTATATACCTGCTAATAGACCAGCTAGAGTCACTACCCGCTGCATTATATACCTGCTACTAGACCAGCTAGAGTCAGTACCCGCTGCATTATATACCTGCTACTAGACCAGCTAGAGTCAGTACCCGCTACATTATATACCTGCTACTAGACCAGCTAGAGTCACTACCCGCTGCATTATATACCTGCTACTAGACCAGCTAGAGTCACTACCCGCTGCATTATATACCTGCTACTAGACCAGCTAGAGTCAGTACCCGCTGCATTATATACCTGCTACTAGACCAGCTAGAGTCACTACCCGCTGCATTATATACCTGCTACTAGACCAGCTAGAGTCACTACCCGCTACATTATATACCTGCTACTAGACCAGCTAGAGTCACTACCCGCTGCATTATATACCTGCTACTAGACCAGCTAGAGTCAGTACCCGCTGCATTATATACCTGCTACTAGACCAGCTAGAGTCAGTACCCACTGCATTATATACCTGCTACTAGACCAGCTAGAGTCAGTACCCGCTGCATTATATACCTGCTACTAGACCAGCTAGAGTCAGTACCCGCTGCATTATATACCTGCTACTAGACCAGCTAGAGTCAGTACCCGCTGCATTATATACCTGCTACTAGACCAGCTAGAGTCAGTACCCGCTGCATTATATACCTGCTACTAGACCAGCTAGAGTCAGTACCCGCTACATTATATACCTGCTACTAGACCAGCTAGAGTCAGTACCCGCTACATTATATACCTGCTACTAGACCAGCTAGAGTCAGTACCCGCTACATTATATACCTGCTACTAGACCAGCTAGAGTCAGTACCCGCTGCATTATATACCTGCTAATAGACCAGCTAGAGTCAGTACCCGCTGCATTATATACCTGCTACTAGACCAGCTAGAGTCAGTACCCGCTGCATTATATACCTGCTACTAGACCAGCTAGAGTCAGTACCCGCTACACACATCAGGTACGCTATATTCCCTTTTTTGTATAAACGCAGCCTGGAAAACAGATTACTCTTCCTCTCACAGCTAGGAACACATATAGGCTGGAGGTGTAACGGTACATGTATTCGTACCGAACCGTTCGGGGACCTCTGATCGGTCCGCAATGTGAACCCGAATGAATACATTAAAAAATACAAAACATGTTCAGGCTATTCCGTTAAAACAACTACAGCCTACGTTGTAATCAAAATTAAAATCTTAACTGGCACATTTCAAACTGTCCTTTTGTGAGGCGCAGCCGGGAACTACTTCTGTACGATGGAGAGTGGTGGGATCGATAAACCAGAGTTGGAGGATCCTCCGTCATCATTTAAGTCTCAATTGTGGCTTCCGAGTAGATTACAACGGCAATGGACAGGGAGTTGTGGATAAAACGTTAACAGTATGTCGCCACGCTCCAATGAGAATAGCCTATACAGCTGCTAACACCTTTACACCAACATCACCCCAGTATACTGGCGCAAGACTGAAATGCAAAGGAACAACAACACAACATCGTCTCCACTCTGCATTCAAGCAGCCCTTGGCAGCTGATTCTGACCAGGCCAAAGAAATGACAAGAGCGATAGGTAGGCTGTGTTTATATTTCTAACAATCTTTGGTTTATAGCCGTGGCTATGCGCCCATTCTCGGTGGTTGAGAATAGGGGGTTTCAGCCCCTCATGAAAGAGCTCGAGCCACCTTAAGAACTTCCCTTTTGCACCCATTTCAGCAAACAGAGCAAGTACTACCTATGTAAGCAAACCAAAGCCGAAGTTTTCAATGAATATGCCAATGCACCCTGTGTTGCGCTTACTTATCAGGTGACAGCCCATCACATTACCCCAGAGTGGGAGATGTACTGTGCTACAGACACGCCCCCTTTATGAGAGGCACAAGTGCGAATCTGACACTGAAGGAGGCAGTGTAATGGGAATTTACCACGTACGACTGGTAAATTCCGGCCCTCAAACTGGTAATAGTGGAAAACTCGTCTATCATCCTGAGCACCCACTTCTCCCGCATGGTGACCTCTGACATCACCTACTAAGGAAATTACCTTTATAACAGCATTTTCGGCAGTTAAATGCAACAACCAAACTTTATTTATAAAAAGCTATCCATTCATGTGCTTTTTGAACTCTATAATTTGTTTACAAGCATGATAGCTGTACCTTTAGTTTATGATTGACACTGCTTCTTGGCCATTAGCCAATCAGCGTTTCTCAATGAGTTCAAATCACATGAGTGCATCCAACTGGTATTTACAACTTCGCAACTGGTAAATTCCCACCTCCCACATGGTTGCAAGCGCAGCATCAGAGTGGAAACTTGAGAGGCCCAACAATCCAGTCACAACAGACATTGCTGAACATTGCGAAAGGTATTTAATTTTTCCGCTGTACCGAAACCGAACTATGACCCCAAAACCGTAATATGTACCGAACCATGGGTTTGGTGAACCGTTACACCCCTAATATAGGTTGTACTGTGCTTCATTATACAGTACATGTAAGGGGTTGTTTCTGACTTTCTCTGTCTCTGTGTGTGTGTGTGTGTGTGTGTGTGTGTGTGTGTGTGTGTGTGTGTGTGTGTGTGTGTGTGTGTGTGTGTGTGTGTGTGTGTGTGTGTGTGTGTGGTTGATCTCAGGGGGAAGTGTTGTGTCACTCTGCTGAACGAGACAGAGGCTCTGAAGTCCTATCTGGACCGAGAGGTAGGTGGCTCGCACTGCCCTTCTCTCTCTCTCTCTCTCTCTCTCTCTCTCTCTCTCTCTCTCTCTCTCTCTCTCTCTCTCGCTCTCTCGCTCTCTCGCTCTCTCGCTCTCTCGCTCTCTCGCTCTCTCGCTCTCTCGCTCTCTCGCTCTCTCGCTCTCTCTCTCTCTCTATATTCAATTCAAGGGGCTTTATTGGCATGCAAAACATATGTTTACATTGCCAAAGCAAGTGAAATGGATAAACAAAAGTGAAATAAAAAGTGAACAGTAAATATTCCTCATCAATCTACACACAATACCCCATAATGACAATATACAATACCTCTCTCTCTCTCACACACACACACATAGAACTGCTAAATTTACTCCATATTAAATGAGTTTGTGTGTGTGTGTGTCTTGGTGCTGTATGAATAATTCAGTGTGTTGAACCAGAATGTTCTTTTCACAGTCAGTAATGAGAAGACGAGAAACTAACTGCTACACACACACAATCCACAACCCCACTCAATCTCTCCAGTCCTCTGTCTCTTACTCTCTCCTCTCCAGTCCTCTGTCTCTTACTCTCTCCTCTCCAGTCCTCTGTCTCTTACTCTCTCCTCTCCAGTCCTCTGTCTCTTACTCTCTCCTCTCCAGTCCTCTGTCTCTTACTCTCTCCTCTCCAGTCCTCTGTCTCTTACTCTCTCCTCTCCAGTCCTCTGTCTCTTACTCTCTCCTCTCCAGTCCTCTGTCTCTTACTCTCTCCAGTCCTCTGTCTCTTACTCTCTCCTCTCCAGTCCTCTGTCTCTTACTCTCTCCTCTCCAGTCCTCTGTCTCTTACTCTCTCCTCTCCAGTCCTCTGTCTCTTACTCTCTCCTCTCCAGTCCTCTGTCTCTTACTCTCTCCTCTCCATCCCTCTCTCCAGGATGCATTCTTCTACTCCCTGGTCTACGACCCCCAACAGAAGACTCTGCTGGCTGATAAAGGGGAGATCAGGGTGGGGAACAAGTACCAGGCAGACATCACAGACTTCCTCAAAGAGGGTACATTTACATTTTAGTCATTTAGCAGACGCTCTTATCCAGAGCGACTTACAGGAGCAATTAGGGTACGTACGCCAAAGACACTCATACGGAAGACTGAACTATTAGCATTTCCCGTAGCAAAACGTGTCACACTAGCCTGTAGATTAGCTTGGCTAGTATTCTTTGGTACTGCAGGCAGGGTCCTATCTCATCTCAGGGCTCAGTCAGTGGGAGGGCATGGGCGTCTATCACACTGCCTGATGAACCCACTGCACTGGGAACTATTATGCAACGTTATGTCAAAGAGTGTGAATCAAAGTGTGAGTTTTAATGAGGAGCCATGTCACCCCAATAGTGTTTGAGAGGGTCAGAGGGCAGGATATGCAACGTTATGTCAAAGTGTGTGGATCTATCTACAAGCAAGTTTTATGAGGAACCAGAACCACATCACCCCAAGACTGATGGAGAGCCAGAGGGCACGTCTGTCTCCTCACCTTGCTGCACCGTCATAAGTTTAGTTGAAATACCTACAGGGCAGTTTAGTCTGGTTGGTGTAGTGTAGCAGCCTGGGTGACTGTGCTAACTGGTTTCTAACGGGTGACTGTGCTAACTGGTTTCTAACGGGTGACTGTGCTAACTGGTTTCTAACGGGTGACTGTGCTAACTGGTTTCTAACGGGTGACTGTGCTAACTGGTTTCTAACGGGTGACTGTGCTAACTGGTTTCTAACGGGTGACTGTGCTAACTGGTTTCTAACGGGTGACTGTGCTAACTGGTTTCTAACGGGTGACTGTGCTAACTGGTTTCTAACGGGTGACTGTGCTAACTGGTTTCTAACGGGTGACTGTGCTAACTGGTTTCTAACGGGTGACTGTGCTAACTGGACCTCCAGGTGAGGAGGATGGCAGGGACCTGGCCAAGCTGGAGGAGAAGGTGTGGGACCCCAGCAGTCCCTTCACAGAAAAACAGATCGACCAGTTCCTGGTTGTTGCTCGGTAAGTGGCTCCGTTCCGGTGGGCTGTGGTGGAAGGGTAAGTGGCTCTACTGTGGTGGGAGGTGCTAGTAGCTCGGTAAGACTGCTGTGAGATCGATAGGAAATGTAAAATGCTTTTTCTGTAAGACTGGTGGGACTAGGAGGAGGTGGAGCAGGGTTTTTGGGGTAGTCGTTGGTAAGATGGACTCTGTTGTGGTAGAAGGGTGGAGGCGTTTAGAAGACTGGTCTGGTGGGAGGTGGAGGGGTTAGAAGACTGATCTGGTGGGAGGTGGAGGGGTTAGAAGACTAGTCTGGTGGGAGGTGGAGGGGGTTAGAAGACTGGTCTGGTGGAAGGTGGAGGGGGTTAGAAGACTGTGGTCTGGTGGGAGGTGGAGGGGTTTAGAAGACTGGTCTGGTGGGAGGTGGAGGTGTTAGAAGACTGGTCTGGTGGGAGGTGGAGGGGTTAGAAGACTGGTCTGGTGGGAGGTGGAGGGGTTAGAAGACTGGTCTGGTGGGAGGTGGAGGGGGTTAGAAGACTGGTCTGGTGGGAGGTGGAGGGGTTAGAAGACTGGTCTGGTGGGAGGTGGAGGGGTTAGAAGACTGGTCTGGTGGGAGGTGGAGGGGGTTAGAAGACTGTGGGCTGGTGGGAGGTGGAGGGGTTTAGAAGACTGATCTGGTGGGAGGTGGAGGGGTTAGAAGACTGTGGTCTGGTGGGAGGTGGAGGGGTTAGAAGACTGGTCTGGTGGGATGTGGAGGGGTTTAGAAGACTGGTCTGGTGGGAGGTGGAGGGGTTAGAAGACTGGTCTGGTGGGAGGTGGAGGGGTTTAGAAGACTGTGGTCTGGTGGGAGGTAGAGGGGGTTAGAAGACTGGTCTGGTGGGATGTGGAGGGGTTTAGAAGACTGGTCTGGTGGGAGGTGGAGGGGTTAGAAGACTGGTCTGGTGGGAGGTGGAGGGGGTTAGAAGACTGGTCTGGTGGGAGGTGGAGGGGGTTAGAAGACTGTGGTCTGGTGGGAGGTAGAGGGGGTTAGAAGACTGGTCTGGTGGGAGGTGGAGGGGTTAGAAGACTGGTCTGGTGGGAGGTGGAGGGGTTTAGAAGACTGGTCTGGTGGGAGGTGGAGGGGTTAGAAGACTGGTCTGGTGGGAGGTGGAGGGGTTTAGAAGACTGGTCTGGTGGGAGGTGGAGGGGTTAGAAGACTGTGGTCTGGTGGGAGGTGGAGGGGTTAGAAGACTGGTCTGGTGGGAGGTGGAGGGGTTAGAAGACTGGTCTGGTGGGAGGTGGAGGGGGTTAGAAGACTGTGGTCTGGTGGGAGGTGGAGGGGGTTAGAAGACTGGTCTGGTGGGAGGTGGAGGGGTTTAGAAGACTGGTCTGGTGGGAGGTGGAGGGGTTAGAAGACTGGTCTGGTGGGAGGTGGAGGGGTTAGAAGACTGGTCTGGTGGGAGGTGGAGGGGGTTAGAAGACTGTGGTCTGGTGGGAGGTGGAGGGGGTTAGAAGACTGGTCTGGTGGGAGGTGGAGGGGTTTAGAAGACTGGTCTGGTGGGAGGTGGAGGGGGTTAGAAGACTGGTCTGGTGGGAGGTGGAGGGGTTAGAAGACTGTGGTCTGGTGGGAGGTGGAGGGGTTAGAAGACTGGTCTGGTGGGAGGTGGAGGGGGTTAGAAGACTGTGGTCTGGTGGGAGGTGGAGGGGTTTAGAAGACTGTGGTCTGGTGGGAGGTGGAGGGGTTAGAAGACTGTGGTCTGGTGGGAGGTGGAGGGGGTTAGAAGACTGTGGTCTGGTGGGAGGTGGAGGGGTTTATTGACACCTCTTCCTCTTAGCTATGTTGTCATACCTCTAAATCGGGAGGATTAACACAAACTCCTCTTGCTTATCCCTCTCTCTCTCCTTGTCTCTCTCTCTCTCCCCCATCTCTTTCCCTCCTTGTCTCTCTCCCCCATCTCTTTCCCTCCTTGTCTCTCTCCCCCATCTCTTTCCCTCCTTGTCTCTCTCTTTCCCTCATTCTCTTTCTCTCTCTCCCCCATCTCTTTCCCTCCTTGTCTCTCTCTCTCTCCCCCATCTCTTTCTCTCATTGTCTCTCTCCCCATCTCTTTCTCTCCTTGTCTCTCTCTCTCCCCCTCTCTCTCCCCATCTCTTTCCGTCCTTGTCTCTCTCCCCCCCCCTCTCTCTCTCCCCCATCTCTTTCCCTCCTTGTCTCTCTCTCCCCCCTCTTTCTCTCCTTGTCTCTCTCTCTCTCTCCCCCCTCTTTCTCTCTTTGTCTCTCTCTCTCTCCCCCCTCTTTTTCTCATTGTCTCTCTCTCTCCCCCCTCTTTCTCTCCTTGTCTTTCTTTCCCTCCTTGTCTCTCTCCCTCCTTGTCTCTCTCTCTCTCCCCCATCTCTTTCCCTCCTTGTCTCTCTCTCTCTCCCCCATCTCTTTCCCTCCTTGTCTTTCTCTCTCTCTCCCCCATCTCTTTCCCTCCTCTCTGTCATCTCTTCCTCTCTCTCGCTCTCTCAGGTCAGTGGGAACCTTTGCGCGGGCTCTAGACTGCAGTAGTTCTGTCCGGCAGCCCAGTCTTCACATGAGTGCTGCTGCTGCCTCTAGAGACATCACCCTGGTAAGACACACACACATTGCCCACTGCCCTAGGTAAGGTCAGGGTCAGGCCAGAAGTGAGTGCTCGGCAGGATTACTGTTAGCCCAGGGGTATGCTGGGAGCTTCAGTAGCGGGAGTGAGTGGGTGTGCGTGGGTGCAATCGTGCGCATGTGTTTGTGTGATACTGCGTGTGTGCGTGTGTGCGTGTGTGTGTGTGTAAGTGCATGTGTGCGTGTCTGAGTATCAGTAACGAGCAGGCTTAGTGGCCCAAGACGCCCCATGTGGCCACGTTCCGGGCCACTTCTGCAACTCGTATATAAAACATGGAACACAGGCCTCAGAGCTACAGTGTACACACATATATAAATATGAACACACACGCATGCTCTCGTGGACACACACATGCACGTACACACACATCCATATACATGTAAACAACACTCGCACAACACACAAATCAACTCTAACACAAGATAATAGCACATCCACTTGTCAGGTCTAGACTATGTTGCACTATTAACCTTGGTGGCTTTGACGAACAGAATAACAGGGACCTTTTGCATGGTTTGCTTGTTACAAGGGTGTGTTTTGTTGGCTGGGTATAGGTGAAAACCAGGGTAATGTTCATTAGGGCACACAGTAAACCGCACAGAAGTGTTTCTTATCGGACAAGTACAGATGGTACCTCCCTATTTCAAAGTGTTTCTTCTGTTTTGTGCCTACTGAACACTACCCAATATTTCGCCCCCCTCCTCTCTTCTCCCCAGTTCCATGCCATGGACACCCTGGATAAGACGGGTTATGACATGACGCGGGCCATCGCTGCCCTGGTACCCCAGGGAGGACCTGTTCTCTGCCGGGACGAGATGGAGGAGTGGAGCGCCTCTGAGGCCAACCTGTTTGAAGAGGCCCTGGAGAAATACGGAAAAGACTTCACAGACATACAGCAGGACTTTGTGAGTAGAGACGGGCAACGGGCAGACAGACAGGTTTCAGACAGACAGACTGGTATGGTTCTGCAACCTTGGCTTGGACTACACTCAACAAGGAAGCTCTGATGTGCATATCACCAAAATAAGGAGCAAGAACAATCTTCAGGGGAACTGTTGGGCTGCAGCTTGCCAGCCTAGTCCACCACTAGGGACCAATCAGATAGCATTATTTCTTTCTAAAACTATTCTCACAAATGTAAAAGAAACAATGCTTAGACTGAGAGGAACTGTTAAATGCTCACAATAATGTACTATTGGTGAGACACTCAACTCCGAGACTACCAGGCAGGCATCTATTGAGAGCAGAGAAGAGAATCCTGCATGTCTAGTGTAGCCATATATATTGGTAGTGTATGGCTAAATCTCTCTCAGCCATAGAGATAGATAGTGAATGGCTATATCTCTCTCAGCCATAGAAATAGATTGTGTATGACTATAGCTCTCTCAGCCATAGAGATGGATAGTGTATGGCTATATCTCTCAGCCATAGAGATAGATAGTGTATGGCTATACAGTGCATTCGGAAAGTATTTTCCAAATGTTGTTTACGGTACAGCCTTATTCTAAAATGGATTAAATATTATTATTTTCTCATCAATCTACACACAATACCCCATAATGACTAAGCAAAAACTGTTTTTTAGAAATGTTAGCACATTTATTAAAAATAAAAAACACATACCTTATTTATATGTATTCAGACCCTTTGCTATGAGACTCTAAATTGAGCTCAGGTGGATCCTGTTTCCATTGATCATCCTTGAGATGTTTCTACAACATGATTTGAAACAGCACACACCTGTCTATATAAGGTCCCACAGTTGACAGTGCATGTCAGAGCAAAAACCAAGCCATGAGGTCGAAGGAATTGTCCGTAGAGCTCTGAAACAGGATAGTGGTGAGGCACAGATCTGGGGAAGGGTACCAGAACATTTCTGCAGCATTGAAGGTCCCCAAGAACACAGTGGCCTCCATCATTCTTAAACGGAAGAAGTTTGGAACCACCAAGACTCTTCCTAAAGCTGGCCGCCCGGCCAAACTGAGCAACCGGGGGAGAAGGGCCTTGGTCAGGGAGGTGACCAAGAACCCGATGGTCAATCTGACAGAACCTTCCAGAAGATCAACCATCTCTGCAGCACTCCATCAATCAGGCCTTTATGGTAAAGTGGCCAGATGGAATCCACTCCTCAGTAAAAGGCACATGACAGCCCGCTTGGAGTTTGCCAAAAGGCACCTAAAGGACTCTGACCATGAGAAACAAGATTATCTGGTCTGATGAAACCCTGACCATGAGAAACAAGATTCTCTGGTCTGATGAAACCAAGATTGAACTCTTTGGCCTGAATGCCAAGCGTCACGTCTGGAGGAAACCTGGCACCATCCCTACGGTGAAGCATGGTGGTGGCAGCATCATGCTGTGGGGATGTTTTTCAGCGGCAGGGACTGGGAGACTAGTCAGGTTTGAGGGAAAGATGAACAGAGCAAAGTACAGAGAGATCCTTGATGAAAACCTGCTCCAGAGAGCTCAGGACCTCAGACTGGAGCGAAGGTTCACCTTCCAACAGGACAACGACCCTAAGCACACAGCCAAGACAAAGCAGGAGTGGCTCTGTCTCTGAATGTCCTTGAGTGGCCCAGCCAGAGGCCGGACTTGAACCAGATTGAACATCTCTGGAGAGACCTGAAAATAGCTATGCAGCGATGCTCCCCATCCATCCTGACAGAGCTTGAGAGGATCTGCAGAGAAGAATGGGAGAAACTCCCCAAATACAGGTGTGCCAAGCTTGTAGCGTCATACCCAAGAAGACTCAAGGCTGTAATCGCTGCCAAAGGTGCTTCAACAAAGTACTGAGTAAAGAGTCTGAATACTTATGTAAATGTATATTTCATTTTTTCATTTTATTTTTTATAAAAAAAAGTTTTTGCTTTGTCAGTATGGGGTATTGTGTGTAGATTGAGGAAATAAAACTATTTAATACATTTTAGAATAAGGCTGTAATCTAACAAAATGTGGAAAAAGTCAAGGGGTCTGAATACTTTCCGAATGCGCTGTATCTCTCAGCCATAGAGATAGTGCATGGCTATATCTCTCTCAGCCATAGAGATAGATACTGTATGCAGGGTTCGTTACTGTGACCAAAACAGATGCATTTATGACCGTTTGACTTGGCAGTGCGACACACAGTTTAACGTGCCAGTGAAAAAAATGTACCTGGTCACGTAAATTTTTTTGTTCACAATTTGCTTTTTAATTTTTAATTCTCATGATTTATTCAAACAGTAATGTGCAATTGACCAAAAATAAACCAACGTTCTGAAGAGGAAACAGCGGCAGGGGAATGCCCCTGCCTGTTTGTGTGCAGTGCGCGTAGGGCCTGAATGGCTACCACTTTGTGTAGCCGTTAGCAATGCTAATGATGGTGTAACCTTCTTCGGGTAGATGGAAATGCAATTAAAAGGTAACTACAAAGTAGCCTATGCCTACCTGGCAGAAGCATGATATTTGCATCAATCCATTGTATTGAAAACTCCATCACAAGTGTGCTACAGACATGAGCTAAGCTTCCCCTAAAGTAAATTGAATTAAATGTCGGTCAACGGTCTTGACACAGACCACTGCGCCTGTCACCTACTACCATACCCTGTTCAAAGGCACTTAAATATTTTGTCTTGCCCATTCACACTCTGAATGGCACACATACACAGTCCATGTCTCAATTGTCTCAAGGCTTCAAAATCCTTATTTAACCTGTCTTCTCCCCTTCATCTACACTGATTGAAGTGGATTTAATGAGTGACATCAATAAGGGATACCTAGCATACAGAGCTTTCACCTGGTCAGTCTATCATAGAAAGAGCATTAGTTCATAATGTTTTGCACACTTAGTGTGTGTATATATATATATATATATATATATATATATGTGTGTGTGTGTGTGTGTGTGTGTTATATTTATTTTAAAAAATCATTGTTGGTCATAAAAGACCAGGAAATCAGCTCCAAGTATTCCCACGCATAATATCGAGACACAGATGTAAGCAAGGTTTGAAATTATTATGTTTTAGTAAAATATGAACTTTTCCAGCTCCCCGACCATCCGCTCAAGAAGAAATGGACCCGCGGCTGAATCTGGTTGATGATCCCTGACATAGATGATTGTTGAGTTGCGACTCTCAATGAGAAGTAGAGGCCCAGCCAGGCATATCGCAATATTTCCTCATAGTTTGGAAAGCAAATGGCTATTGCTGTAAAGAGAAGACAATGAAAATACTAATCTGTCTTTTATAGTTATCAAAAGTCTTAATTTAATTGATTGAACAGTATAGCCCAGGGTTCCCCCAAATTCATTATGGATTATTTATTTTTTACATCTCGGATCAGAGATGCATAAAGTCCCAAATGCAATGTCCCAAGAAGGAAGTTACCCTACCTAAATAATGCAAAAGTTACATTTTAATTTCATTCATGAGGAGAGAAGAATGCAGGAGACAGTGAACTAATAAAGCAGGCAGTGGAGCATTTTGGAGGTGAACAGCGCCTGGTGCTGAAAATATAGCTAACTTTTGTTATGCAAGTGTTGAGAAAAACTACACCAGTCGAGTAATTAATTTCAACAATAATCTTCATTTTAATTTGACTTTACAAACAACAAGAAGGCTTAATTTGGAGTCTATTTCTTCCCAGCCTAGGCCTATAGAAAATAACTTAACTGGCTGAGGTAGGCTGTGAGGCTTAACAGCATCTTTCACAATAACAAAAAACATGGCCTAATATAAGTGGGAGTTTTTTTATTAGGGCTACTTACAATTGCAACTGGACAAAAATGTTGCATCCTACATAAAACAATCATTTTAAAGAAAATAAGGCGATGTCTGAATGTCTGTATCGGGAGTCTCGGGATAGCCTGCTCCTGTAACGATAGAACAAACAGAAAATACTGTCAGCTTGAGACCTACATATCCCTGGATAAGCACTCACAATAATGTTAGTATTTACTAAATACACTCATATAGGCCACTAAGTTACTTACTCAATGGGAAAAGTTGCATTTCCCCTCGGACACAATCTTGAGGATGTCGGGAGAGATGGATGTGATTTTGCTACGCAGGCAGTCCTCGATTGACTTCTGTGAAAGCTGGTTCCTGTCGTGGGTCTATATTGTGTTCATAGAGGAAAAGGAGGACACGCAGGTGTAAGTCGATCCAAACATTGTTAGCACATGAAATGCAAGTTTCTTTATTGTGCTGTATTCCTCTGAGCATGCCACCCAAAACGCACACAAGGACTCGGCACTCCTGAGCGCACTCCTGATTTGGCTCGATGTCTGGAATTCCAATCAGCTCATTTTGAATTGTGGCCTCATCCAGCGAGGGTATCGTTTTCTTAGCAAGGGAGGAGAATTCTCCACCTGGGCGGACTGTGAGAGGGTCACATACAAACGCAATGATATCCTTGGGCAGGCATGCTGTAGTCTACAAATCTGGTGGAGAAGTTGTCCCTCAGCTGCTTGATGAAGTCTTCCATCACCTCTGTGACAATGCTGCGGCCTGGTCCCTCTGCCTGTCCTCTGTGATAATGCTGCGGCCTGGTCCCTCTGCCTGTCCTCTGTGATAATGCTGCGGCCTGGTCCCTCTGCCTGTCGTTTCTTCAGTGTGCTGAAGTGCAGTAGCCTTCCAGATGACAAGTCCAAATCCAACAACTCAAGCTTCCTAGTAAAGTCCAAGTTTTTCCACCATGTCCACGACTGTTTTCCCTCTTCCTTGTTAACAGCAGATTTACATTTTAGTCATTTTAGCAGACGCTCTTATCCAGAGCGACTTACAGTTAGTGAGTGCATACATTTTCATACTGGCCCCCCGTGGGAAACGAACCCACAACCCTGGCGTTGCAAGCACCATGCTCTACCAACTGAGCTACAGGGGACATTTAACCCGTTTAAGTGACAAGAATATGTCAGCCCAAAAAAGCTATGTGTGTAGCTTGCAGTTAACGCGTCAAAGTTTCTGCGTCGGTCCTCTGTCTGGGGTGAGAAGGACACTTTGAAACTTGCATGCTTAGAATTCATAATGAAGTCTGAGATTGAATTCTTTGCAAACAGCGACATTTTCTTTGCAAATAAGACACAGTGGCTTGGCATTGGGTGAATATGGTAAGATGAACGTATATCTCGCTGTCCATTCTTCCCTGAAACGTCCATTTTCACCTTTCTTTTGATACTTTTTGAGAGAGACATTCTCTTGCTATAATGCTAATTGTACTGAACGAAGTAGTGTAGCCTACAGTCAGCTACATAGAGCTGTTTTCCCCACCAATCAACGCAAAGTATAATAATTAAATAGAGACATTGGTGATTTTATGAGCGTAATCAGATCGAAATTATTGTTATTGTCACTGAATTTATTATGTACTAATCAGATGTGTTAAAAATGTTGTTCAATTTGTAGTGTAGGCCTATTCATTGTTTTAATATTATATGCTAATGGCCCGCCGATTATTAGCTCAGAACAAATCTGTCCCGAGGCCAAACCTAGTTGACGAACCCTGGTATAGCCCATCTTATTGGCACCAGCGGAGAGCATCGGCCATATCCCCAGTGAGTGCGCATATTCACTCTTTATCATTTTTGGGTCAGTGCCACTTGTAAATTCATTTTTGGACAATAATCTATGGATTTCACATGACTGGACAGGGGTGCAGCCAATGTGTGGGCCTGGGAGGGCATAGGCCCACCCACTTGGCAGCCAGGCCCACCAACTGGGGAACCAGGCCCAGCCAATCAGAATGAGTTTTTCCCCACAAAAGGGCTTTATTACAGACAGAAATACTCTGAATGAGCTAAAATGATGAATCTCATATTGGTCTTTCACAGTCAGGCCAACCTAAGCTGTACTGTGCAAGTAGGCTATTAGTAGGCCTACTATTGAAACGGATAAATGAGGCTGTCAGCTAAGTTGAAATTCACAGGTTTCTGATGTAACATTTCTTTTCAGGTTTTTGCTTGCAAAGTCACACTTTTTTAAATAGAAAAACAACTCAATAGGTTGTTGTAAGTCCATAACAATGCTAAACCACTTTAGGAGACCACTTTTGAGGTCTGGCAAAAATCTAAGAAATGTAGATTTGAGTGTAGTTGCCCTTTTAATTCAAGTGCACAGGAACCTAGCACTGTTGTTTGGTTGGTGGTGTTTCTGTAGCACATGAGATGGAGTTTGCAAAATAAATGGGCAATGGATTGATGCAAATAATCATATCATTCTGCCAAAAGACGGGTAGGCCTATCATTAGTATCGCTATATAATAGTTGATCAACTTTTTACGTATTCTGATCTGTTCCATCAGCCGTACTAATTAATACAGCATATACCTCCACTACACTACTTTGATACGCATCATGGAGATTAAGAAGTGAGTATACGCAATGCCCACTGAAAAATAAGTGGGTATACGGTGTATATACAGTGGAAGTCGGAAGTTTACATACACTTAGGTTGGAGTCATTAAAACTTGTTTTTCAACCATTCCACAAATTTCTTGTTAACAAACTATCGTTTTGGCAAGTCGGTTAGGACATCTACTTTGTGCATGACACAAGTCATTTTTCCAACAATTGTTTACAGACAGATTATTTCACTTATAATGCACCGTATCACAATTCCAGTGGGTCAGAAGTTTACATACACTAAGTTGACTGTGCCTTTAAACAGCTTGGAAAATTCCAGAAAATGATGTCATGGCTTTAGAAGCTTCTGATAGGCTAATTGACATCATTTGAGTCAATTGGAGGTGTACCTGTGGATGTATTTCAAGGCCTACCTTCAAACTCAGTGCCTACTTGCTTGACATCATGGGAAAATCTAAAGAAATCAGCCAAGCTCAGAAAAAAGATTGTAGACCTCCACAAGTCTGGTTCATCCTTGGGAGCAATTTCCAAATGCCTGAAAGTACCACGTTCATCTGTACAAACAATAGTGCGCAAGTATAAACACCATGGGACCACGCAGCCGTCATACCGCTCAGGAAGGAGACGGGTTCTGTCTCCTAGAGATTAACGTACTTTGGTGCGAAAAGTGCAAATCAATCCCAGAACAACAGCAAAGGACCTTGTGAAGATGCTGGAGGAAACAGGTACAACAGTATCTATATTCACAGTGAAACGAGTCCTATATCAACATAACCTGAAAGGACGCTCAGCAAGGAAGATGCCACTACTCCAAAACCGCCTTAAAAAAGCCAGACTACGGTTTGCAACTGCACATGGGGACAAATATCGTACTTTTTGGAGAAATGTCCTCTGGTCTGATGAAACAAAAATAGAACTGTTTGGCCATAATGACCATCGTTATGTTTGGAGGAAAAAGGTGGACGCTTGCAAGCCGAAGAACACCATCCCAACCGTGAAGCACGGGGGTGGCAGCATCATGCTGTGTGGGTGCTTTGCTGCAGGAGGGAGTGGTGCAAATAGATGGCATCATGAAGAAGGAAAATATGTGGATATATAGAAGCAACATCTCAAGATATCAGTCAGGAAGTTAAAGCTTGGTTGCAAATGGGTCTTCCAAATGGACAATGACCCCAAGCATACTTCCAAAGTTGTGGCAAAATGGCTTAAGGACAACAAAGTCAAGGTATTGGAGTGGCCATCACAAAGCCCTGACCTCAACCCTATAGAAAATGTGTGGGCAGAACTGAAAAAGCAGGCCTACAAACCTGACTCAGTTACACCAGCTCTGTCAGGAGGAATGGGCCAAAATTCAACCAACTTATTGTGGGAAGCTTGTGGAAGGCTACCCGAAACGTTTAACAATTTAAAGGCAATGCTACCAAATACTAATTGAGTGTATGTAAACTTCTGACCCACTGGGAATGTGATGAAAGAAATAAAAGCTGAAATAAATAATTCTCTCTACTATTATTATGACATTTCATATTCTTAAAATAAAGTGGTGATCCTAACTGACCTAAGACAGGGAATCTTTACTAGGATTAAATGTCAGGAATTGTGAAAAACTGAGTTTAAATGTATTTGGCTAAGGTGTATGTAAACCTCCGACTTCAACTGTACATACTGTCCCCTACACCACTGAATATATCTCTCTCAGCCATAGAGATACACTATATATACAAATGCATGTGGACAACCCTTCAAATTTGTGGATTCGACTATTTCAGACACACCCGTTGCTGACAGGTGTATAAAATCGAGCAAACAGCCATGCAATCTCCATAGACAAACATTGGCAGTAGAATGGCCTTACTGAAGAGCTCAGTGACTTTCAACGTGGCACCATCATAGGGTGACACCTTTCCAACAAGTCAGTTCATCACATTTCTGACCTGCTAGAGCTTCCCTGGTCAACTGTTAGTGCTGTTATTGTGAAGTGGAAACGTCTAGGAGCAACAACGGCTCAGTCGTGAACGGTAGGTCACACAAGATCACAGAACGGGACCGCCGAGTTCTGAATCGCGTAGCACGTAAAAATGATCTCCTCAGTTGCAACACTCAATAGCGAGTTCCTCTGGAAGCAACGTCAGCACAAGAACTGTTAGTCGGGAGCTTAATGAAATGGGTTTCCATGGCTGAGCAGCCGCACACAAGCCTAAGATCACCATGCGTAATGCCAAGCGTCGGCTGGAGTGGTGTAACTCTGGAGCAGTGGAAACCCTGTTCTCTGGAGTGTTGAATCACGCTTCACCATTTGGCAGTCCGACGGACCAATCTGGGTTTGGCGGATGCCAGGAGAACACTACCTGCCCAAATGCATAGTGCCAACTGTAAAGTTTGGTGGAGGAGGAGTAATGGTCTGGGGCTGTTTTTCATGGTTCGGGCTAGGCCCCTTAGTTCCAGTGAAGGAAAATCTTAATGCTACAGCATACAATGACATTCTAGACGATTCTGTGCTTCAAACTTTGTGGCAACAGTTTGGGGAAGGCCCTTTCCTGTTTCAGCATGACAATGCCCCCGTGCACAAAGCGAGGTCCATACAGAAATGGTTTGTCGAGATTGGTGTGGAAGAACTTGACTGGCCTGCACAGAGCCCTGACCTCAACACCATCGAACACCTTTGGGATGAATTGGAACGCCGACTGTGAGCCAAGCCTAATCGCCCAACATCAGTGCCCGACCTCACTAATGCTCTTGTGGCTGAATGGAAGCAAGTCCCTGCAGCAATGTTCCAACATCTAGTGGAAAGCCTTCCCAGAAGAGTGGAGGCTGTTATAGCAGCGAAGTTGGGACCAACTCCATATTAATGCCCATGATTTTGGAATGAGATGTTCGACGAGCAGGTGTCCACATACTTTTGGTAATGTAGTGTATCTCTCAGCCATAGAGAGAGACTGTATGGCTATATCTCTCTCAGTCAGTTGTATCTATCTCTCTCAGCCAGTTGTATCTATGCTGCTGTTGTTCTGAGGGGAAGGAATGAACGAGGGTTCTGCAATCTTTACACTGTGCCTCACTGTGCCACCTGGTGGTGGGTTACTGTCAGTGCAGTTCTCTACTCTACCGAAGCCCACAGCCCCAGCACACCAAATCAAATCAAATCTAAATGTATGTCACATACACGTGTTTACCAGATATTATTGCGGGTGTAGCGAAATGCTTGGGCTTCTAGCTCCGACAGTGCAGTAATATCTAACAAGTAATATCTAACAATTTCACAACATATACCCAATACACACAAATCTAAGTAAGGAATGGAATTTAAGAATATATACAGTGAGGGAAAAAAGTTTTTGATCCCCTGCTGATTTTGTATGTTTGCCCACTGACAAAGAAATGATCAGTCTATAATTTTAATGGTAGGTTTATTTGAACAGTGAGTGACAGAATAACAACAAAAAAATCCAGAAAAACGCATGTCAAAAATGTTATAAATTGATTTTCATTTTAATGAGGGAAATAAGTATTTGAACCCTCTGCAAAACATGACTTAGTACTTGGTGGCAAAACCCTTGTTGGCAATCACAGAGGTCAGACGTTTCTTGTAGTTGGCCACCAGGTTTGCACACATCTCAGGAGGGATTTTGTTCCACTCCTCTTTGCAGATCTTCTCCAAGTCATTAGGGTTTCGAGGCTGACGTTTGGCAACTCGAACCTTCAGCTCCCTCCACAGATTTTCTATGGGATTAAGGTCTGGAGACTGGCTAGGCCACTCCAGGACCTTAATGTGCTTCTTCTTGAGCCACTCCTTTGTTGCCTTGGCTGTGTGTTTTGGGTCATTGTCATGCTGGAATACCCATCCACGACTCATTTCCCCTGCTGAGGGAAGGAGGTTCTCACCCAAGATTTGACGGTACATGGCCCCATCCATCGTCCCTTTGATGCGGTGAAGTTGACCTGTCCCCTTAGCAGAAAAACACCCCCAAAGCATAATGTTTCCACCACCATGTTTGACGGTGGGGATGGTGTTCTTGGGGTCATAGGCAGCATTCCTCCTCTTCCAAACACGGCGAGTTGAGTTGATGCCAAAGAGCTCGATTTTGGTCTCATCTGACCACAACACTTTCACCCAGTTCTCCTCTGAATCATTCAGAAGTTCACTGGCAAACTTCAGACGGCCCTGTATATGTGCTTTCTTGAGCAGGGGGACCTTGCGGGCGCTGCAGGATTTGAGTCCTTCACGGCGTAGTGTGTTACCAATTATTTTCTTGGTGACTATGGTCCCAGCTGCCTTGAGATCATTGACAAGATCCTCCCGTGTAGTTCTGGGCTGATTCCTCACCATTCTCATGATCATTGCAACTCCACGAGGTGAGATCTTGCATGGAGCCCCAGGCCGATGAAGATTGACAGTTATTTTGTGTTTCTTCCATTTGCGAATAATCGCACCAACTGTTGTCACCTTCTCACCAAGCTGCTTGGCGATGGTCTTGTAGCCCATTCCAGCCTTGTGTAGGTCTACAATCTTGTCCCTGACATCTTTGGAGAGCTCTTTGGTCTTGGCCATGGTGGAGAGTTTGGAATCTGATTGATTGATTGCTTCTGTGGACAGGTGTCTTTTATACAGGTAACAAACTGAGATTAGGAGCACTCCCTTTAAGAGTGTGCTCCTAATCTCAGCTCGCTACCTGTATAAAAGACACCTGGGAGCCAGAAATCTTTCTGATTGAGAGGGGGTCAAATACTTATTTCCCTCATTAAAATGCAAATCAATTTATAACATTTTTGACATGCGTTTTTCTGGATTCTTTTGTTGTTATTCTGTCTCTCACTGTTCAAATAAACCTACCATTAAAATTATAGACTGATCATTTCTTTGTCAGTGGGCAAACGTACAACATCAGCAGGGGATCAAATATTTTTTTCCCTCACTGTACATATACGGACAAGCAATGACAGAGCGGCATGGACTAAGATACAGTGAAATATTATAGAATACAGTATATACATATGAGATGAGTAGTGCAAGATATGTAAACATTATTAAAGTGACTAGTGTTCCATTTCTTAAAGTTGCCAGTGATTTCAATAGGCAGCAGCAGCCTCTAATGTGCTAGTGATGGCTATTTAACAGTCTGATGGCCTTGAGATAGAAGCTGTTTTTCATTCTCTCGGTCCCAGCTTTGATGCACCTGTACTGACCTCGCCTTCTCGATGATAGCGGGGTGAACAGGCAGTGGCTCGGGTGGTTAATGTCCTTGATTATTTTTTTGGCCTTCCTGTGACATCGGTGCTGTAGGTGTCCTGGAGGGCGGGTAGTTTTCCCCCGGTAATGCGTTCGGCAGACCGCACCACCCTCTGGAGAGCCCTGCGGTTGCGGGCAGTGCAGTTGCTGTACCAGGCGGTGATACAGCCCGACAGGATGCTCGCAATTGTGCATCTGTAAAAGTTTGAGGGTTTTAGCCAAATTACTTCAGCCTCCTGAGGTTGAAGAGGCTCTGTTGCGCCTTCTTCACCACACGCGCTGCCATTAGGGGTGGGGCCTGCTAGCTCTGGCGATCTGACAATTCAGTTGCCTTTTTCAAACTTTTAAGGAAAGCGGTCTTAAATATTTCATTACGAAGATTGCATTGAATAGAAAAAAATGTAGAGAAATATACAAAATAAAGTGGTGCCTTTTTTAAAAGCATGATGATAATGATGAAGATGTTATGTTGAGACTGTTGTCTCTCTCGTCCTCCACTGCAGCTGCCCTGGAAGTCCCTGACCAGTATCATAGAGTACTACTACATGTGGAAGACCACAGACAGATACGTACAGCAGAAACGGTTAAAAGCAGCAGAGGCAGAGAGCAAGTTGAAGCAGGTCTACATCCCTAACTAGTGAGTATCTACAGCGTCTCCGATAGACTGAGACAGCAGGTCCTAATTAGCTCTAATGTTAACTCTTTTGAAGTCTGCAGGTCGGAAGGCTCTGTATAGGCATCAGCTGTGTAGTGGTGGAGCTTCCACCATATTGCTTAATGGGACAAGCTGCAGTATGTTGCATTTCTGAGAATCCTCTGCCCACTTCCTCATAGCAACAAGCCCAACCCCAACCAGCTGAGTGCTAACAGTGTGAACAGTGTGAAGCCTGGCGTTGTGGGAGGCCTAGTGAACGGCTCCGGAGCCACAGCTGGAGCCACAGTCGGAGCTGGGGGTGTGCCTGGAGCTCCGGGGGTGGTCCCAGTGCCCCCAGGACAGACCCCAGGACTGGGCCGGGCCTGCGAGAGCTGCTACAGTGAGTACCACTCCCCCCACACCCAGTGTTTTTGCTTCATTTAAAGCGCATGGAATTGAGAGTGAGGGATAGGTAGAGAGACACACACACACACACAGTGTAGAAACTGGCACAACGGGGCAATGAATGGGTACAATGTGTAGTCTGGAGGTGGCTGTGCTGACCACTTCACCCAACCTATGACATCGTGAAAATCACTCCTGTCCTGTTTCCTTGGATGATCTCCATTCCATACTGTAGTAAGGCTCCAAGCCATTGCCTCAATGGCTGTCCTTTAACAATGGAGTGAGTGAGTGAGCTCAGCTCACTCTGCAGTAGAATCTAGTCAAGAGCTATTTTAGTGTTAATTAATTCAGTCTTAAATGATTAAAGAATGTCACTAACTCTGTGTATGTGCACGTGTCTCTGCGTGTGTGTGCATGTGTCTGTGTGTGTGTCTCTGTCTCTCTCTCTCTGTGTGTGTAGCCATCAGCTCGTACCAGTGGTACTCGTGGGGTCCCCCCAACATGCAGTGTCGTCTGTGTGCCTCCTGCTGGACCTACTGGAAGAAGTATGGAGGACTGAAGATGCCAACAAGACTGGAAGGAGAGAGGCCTGGACCCAACCGCAACAACATGGTAAACAACAACAACAACAAACTGAGATATCATGATTAGGATCAGAAGGTTTTCCCAGGTAATGCGAACTGAGCAGGAGAAACTCCTGGCGCTCCTAAATGTCAACCTACAACCCTTTGACTTGGACTCCTCTCTTGTCTGATTGTTGTCCATTCTCTAACGCTTTCTCCTCTGGCTCTTCTCTCTTCCTCCTCC
Source organism: Coregonus lavaretus (assembly GCF_964263955.1). NCBI lineage: Eukaryota > Metazoa > Chordata > Actinopteri > Salmoniformes > Salmonidae > Coregonus > Coregonus lavaretus. Next base: position 36,764,069 of record NC_140014.1, read on the forward strand.
TCCTATTTCTCCTCCTCTCCCTTCTCATTCTCTCTCCCTTCTCACTCTGTCTCTCTACCTTCTCTCTCCCTCCCCTCCCCTCCTCCCCTCCTCCCCAGTCTCCCCATGGTGTTCCCATGCGTCACAGCGGGAGCCCCAAGTTTGCTGTAAAGACGAAACAGGCCTTCTACCTGATGACCACTCGGGTGACACGCGCCGCCCGACGCGTCTGTCAGGACATCATCAGACCACGCTTCCTCGCCAGGCACCCCTACCTCCCCCTCAACACAGCCCAAATCAAACAAGAATGTGAGTAACATACTACACCTCTACCTACACCCCTCCACCCCTATCCTCCACCCCTCCACCCCTATCCTCTACTCCTCCACCCCCATCCTCTACTCCTCCACCCCTATCCTCTACTCCTCCACCCCATCCTCTACTCCTCCACCCCTATCCTCTACTCCTCTACCCCTATCCTCTACTCCTCCACCCCTATCCTTTACTCCTCCACCCCTATCCTCCACCCCTATCCTCTACTCCTCCACCCCTATCCTCCACCCCTCCACCCCTATCCTCTACCAATCCTCTACTCCTCCACCCCTATCCTCCACCCCTCAACCCCTATCCTCTACCAATCCTCTACTCCTCCACCCCTATCCTCTACTCCTCCACCCCTATCATCTACTCCTCTACCCCTATCCTCTACTCCTCCACCGCTAACCTCTACTCCTCCACCCCTATCCTCTACTCCTCCACCCCTATCCTCTACTCCTCCACCCCCATCCTCGACTCCTCCACCCCCATCCTCTACTCCTCCACCCCCATCCTCTACTCCTCCACCCCTATCCTCCCCCCTCCACTCCTACCTCCCCTCTACCTCCCCCTCAACACAGCTCAAATCCAGGCCTAGTGAGAGTACTGAGTAGACCTGGGTCCTGGTTATTAAGGCAGCACCAAATGTAGGAAAACTGAGTAAAACAGGGAGAGACTACCTGTAATAGTCCCAAAAAAATGTCAATTTTTTCATTTTCTGTTGTAAAATGTTTTAAAAGGTTTCAGTGGCTGTCTTAACATACTACACCTCTACCCCTATCCTCTACTCCTCCACCCCTATCCTCTACTCCTCCACCCCTATCCTCTACTCCTCCACCCCTATCCTCTACTCCTCCACCCCTATCCTCTACTCCTCCACCCCTGTCCTCTACTCCTCCACCCCTCCACCCATATCCTCTACCCCTATCCTCTACTCCTCCACCCCTATCCTCCACCCCTCCACCCCTATCCTCTACCAATCCTCTACTCCTCCACCCCTATCCTCCACCCCTCAACCCCTATCCTCTACCAATCCTCTACTCCTCCACCCCTATCCTCTACTCCTCCACCCCTATCATCTACTCCTCTACCCCTATCCTCTACTCCTCCACCGCTAACCTCTACTCCTCCACCCCTATCCTCTACTCCTCCACCCCTATCCTCTACTCCTCCACCCCCATCCTCGACTCCTCCACCCCCATCCTCTACTCCTCCACCCCCATCCTCTACTCCTCCACCCCTATCCTCCCCCCTCCACTCCTACCTCCCCTCTACCTCCCCCTCAACACAGCTCAAATCCAGGCCTAGTGAGAGTACTGAGTAGACCTGGGTCCTGGTTATTAAGGCAGCACCAAATGTAGGAAAACTGAGTAAAACAGGGAGAGACTACCTGTAATAGTCCCAAAAAAATGTCAATTTTTTCATTTTCTGTTGTAAAATGTTTTAAAAGGTTTCAGTGGCTGTCTTAACATACTACACCTCTACCCCTATCCTCTACTCCTCCACCCCTATCCTCTACTCCTCCACCCCTATCCTCTACTCCTCCACCCCTATCCTCTACTCCTCCACCCCTATCCTCTACTCCTCCACCGCTATCCTCTACTCCTCCACCCCTATCCTCTACTCCTCCACCCCTATCCTCTACTCCTCCACCCCTATCCTCTACTCCTCCACCCCTATCCTCTACTCCTCCACCCCTATCATCTACTCCTCCACCCCTATCCTCTACTCCTCCACCCCTATCCTCTACTCCTCCACCCCTATCCTCTACTCCTCCACCGCTATCCTCTACTCCTCCACCCCTATCCTCTACTCCTCCACCCCCATCCTCTACTCCTCCACCCCATCCTCTACTCCTCCACCCCTATCCTCTACTCCTCCACCCCCATCCTCTACTCCTCCACCCCTATCCTCTACTCCTCCACCCCCATCCTCTACTCCTCCACCCCCATCCTCTACTCCTCCACCCCTATCCTCTACTCCTCCACCCCTATCCTCTACTCCTCTACCCCTATCCTCTACTCCTCCACCCCTATCATCTACTCCTCCACCCCTATCCTCTACTCCTCCACCCCTATCCTCTACTCCTCCACCCCTATCATCTACTCCTCCACCCCTATCCTCTACTCCTCCACCCCTATCCTCTACTCCTCCACCCCTATCCTCTACTCCTCCACCCCTATCCTCTACTCCTCCACCCCTGTCCTCTACTCCTCCACCCCTCCACCCATATCCTCTACCCCTATCCTCTACTCCTCCACCACTATCCTCCACCCCTATCCTTTACTCCTCCACCCCTATCCTCCACCCCTATCCTCTACTCCTCCACCCCTATCCTCCACCCCTCCACCCCTATCCTCTACCAATCCTCTACTCCTCCACCCCTATCCTCCACCCCTCAACCCCTATCCTCTACCAATCCTCTACTCCTCCACCCCTATCCTCTACTCCTCCACCCCTATCATCTACTCCTCCACCACTATCCTCCACCCCTCCACCCCTATCCTACACTCCTCCACATCTATCCTCTACTCCTCTAACCCTCCACCACTATCCTCTACTCCTCCACCCCTATCATCCACCCCTCCACCCCTATGCTCTACCCCTATCCTCTACTCCTCCACCCCTATCCTCTACTCCTCCACCCCCATCCTCGACTCCTCCACCCCATCCTCTACTCCTCCACCTCCACCCCTATCATCTACTCCTCCACCCCTATCCTCTACTCCTCCACCCCTATCCTCTACTCCTCCACCCCTATCCTCTACTCCTCCACCCCTATCCTCTACTCCTCCACCCCTGTCCTCTACTCCTCCACCCCTCCACCCATATCCTCTACCCCTATCCTCTACTCCTCCACCACTATCCTCCACCCCTATCCTTTACTCCTCCACCCCTATCCTCCACCCCTATCCTCTACTCCTCCACCCCTATCCTCCACCCCTCCACCCCTATCCTCTACCAATCCTCTACTCCTCCACCCCTATCCTCCACCCCTCAACCCCTATCCTCTACCAATCCTCTACTCCTCCACCCCTATCCTCTACTCCTCCACCCCTATCATCTACTCCTCCACCACTATCCTCCACCCCTCCACCCCTATCCTACACTCCTCCACATCTATCCTCTACTCCTCTAACCCTCCACCACTATCCTCTACTCCTCCACCCCTATCATCCACCCCTCCACCCCTATGCTCTACCCCTATCCTCTACTCCTCCACCCCTATCCTCTACTCCTCCACCCCCATCCTCTACTCCTCTACTCCTATCCTCTACTCCTCCACCCCTATCCTCTACTCCTCCACCCCTATCCACTACTCCTCCACCCCATCCTCTACTCCTCCACCCCTATCCACTACTCCTCCACCCCATCCTCTACTCCTCCACCCCTATCCTCTACTCCTCCACCCCTATCCTCTACTCCTCTCCTCTACTCCTCCACCCCCATCCTCTACTCCTCCACCCCTATCCTCCACCCCTATCCTCCCCCCTACCTCCCACTCAACACAGCTCAAATCCAGGCCTAGTGAGAGTACTGAGTAGACCTGGGTCCTGGTTATTAAGGCAGCACCAAATGTAGGAAAACTGAGTAAAACAGGGAGAGACTACCTGTAATAGTCCAAAAAGAAATGTCATTTTTTCCTTTTCTGTTGTAACATTTTAAAAAGGTCTCAGTGGCTGTCTTATGTAACTGGCTACTGAAATGTGACACACATACTAACCCTGTGCTGTGGTGTTTTCCAGGTGCACTACGGTTGCCAGACGAGCCCAAAATGCCATTGCCGCTGAAGCCGGTTGACAGGAAGCCTCTGGAGTCAGTGGTCCGATATCTTGGTGGGAATCTATCTCACCCATCTGTAGAGAAGTCTAAAATTTTCAGTCTGATAAATGGCATATATTAAATATAATAGTCTGTTTTAGCCAGTGTTGATTTGAAATTCATGATTTGCTGATTAAACTCAAACATCTTCCTATTTTCTCTTCCTTCCTCTCTCTCTCGCTCGCTCTCTCTCCCCTCCCTCTCCCGTGCCCAGAGGCCCACCCGTGCCCTCCCAAACCTGACCCCCCACGCGGCCAGACCGTCACCATGGGCAGCCTGACACCCATCAAGTCGACGCCCAACATCCTCAACAATGGATCACCCACCATCCTGGGCAAACGCACCTACGAGCAGCACAACGGCATGGACGGTGAGAGACAGAGGAGAGGGTCAGAGGTAGAGAGGGGTTGGAGCAGGGAGGATGATGTAGATGGAAGACAATGTGGTCATGGCAGACAGGTAGGATGTAGATGGAAGACAGTGTGGTCATGGCAGACAGGTAGGATGTAGATGGAAGACAGTGTGGTCATGGCAGACAGGTAGGATGTAGATGGAAGACAGTGTGGTCATGGCAGACAGGTAGGATGTAGATGGAAGACAGTGTGGTCATGGCAGACAGGTAGAATGTAGATGGAAGACAGTGTGGTCATGGCAGACAGGTAGGATGTAGATGAAGACAGTGTGGTCATGGCAGACAGGTAGAATGTAGATGAAGACAGTGTGGTCATGGCAGACAGGTAGGATGTAGATGGAAGACAGTGTGGTCATGGCAGACAGGTAGAATGTAGCTGAAGACAGTGTGGTCATGGCAGACAGGTAGGATGTAGCTGAAGACAGTGTGGTCATGGCAGACAGGTAGGATGTAGATGGAAGACAGTTTGGTCATGGCAGACAGGTAGGATGTAGATGGAAGACAGTGTGGTCATGGCAGACAGGTAGGATGTAGATGGAAGACAGTGTGGTCATGGCAGATAGGTAGGATGTAGATGGAAGACAGTGTGGTCATGGCAGACAGGTAGGATGTAGATGAAGACAGTGTGGTCATGGCAGACAGGTAGGATGTAGATGAAGACAGTGTGGTCATGGCAGACAGGTAGGATGTAGATGGAAGACAGTGTGGTCATGGCAGACAGGTAGGATGTAGATGCAAGACAGTGTGGTCATGGCAGACAGGTAGGATGTAGATGAAGACAGTGTGGTCATGGCAGACAGGTAGGATGTAGATGGAAGACAGTGTGGTCATGGCAGACAGGTAGGATGTAGATGGAAGACAGTGTGGTCATGGCAGACAGGTAGGATGTAGATGGAAGACAGTGTGGTCATGGCAGACAGGTAGGATGTAGATGGAAGACAGTGTGGTCATGGCAGACAGGTAGGATGTAGAGGAAGACAGTGTGGTCATGGCAGACAGGTAGGATGTAGATGAAGACAGTGTGGTCATGGCAGACAGGTAGAATGTAGATGGAAGACAGTGTGGTCATGGCAGACAGTTAGGATGTAGATGGAAGACAGTGTGGTCATGGCAGACAGGTAGGATGTAGATGGAAGACAGTGTGGTCATTGCAGACAGGTAGGATGTAGATGGAAGACAGTGTGGTCATGGCAGACAGTTAGGATGTAGATGGAAGACAGTGTGGTCATGGCAGACAGGTAGGATGTAGATGGAAGACAGTGTGGTCATTGCAGACAGGTAGGATGTAGCTGAAGACAGTGTGGTCATGGCAGACAGGTAGGATGTAGATGAAGACAGTGTGGTCATGGCAGACAGGTAGGATGTAGATGAAGACAGTGTGGTCATGGCAGACAGGTAGGATGTAGATGGAAGACAGTGTGGTCATTGCAGACAGGTAGGATGTAGATGAAGACAGTGTGGTCATGGCAGACAGGTAGGATGTAGATGGAAGACAGTGTGGTCATGGCAGACAGGTAGGATATAGATGAAGACAGTGTGGTCATGGCAGACAGGTAGGATGTAGTTGAAGACAGTGTGGTCATGGCAGACAGGTAGGATGTAGATGAAGACAGTGTGGTCATGGCAGACAGGTAGGATGTAGATGGAAGACAGTGTGGTCATGGCAGACAGGTAGGATGTAGATGAAGACAGTGTGGTCATGGCAGACAGGTAGGATGTAGATGGAAGACAGTGTGGTCATTGCAGACAGGTAGGATGTAGATGGAAGACAGTGTGGTCATGGCAGACAGGTAGGATGTAGATGGAAGACAGTGTGGTCATGGCAGACAGGTAGCATGTAGATGGAAGACAGTGTGGTCATGGCAGACAGGTAGGATGTAGATGAAGACAGTGTGGTCATGGCAGACAGGTAGGATGTAGATGGAAGACAGTGTGGTCATTGCAGACAGGTAGGATGTAGAGGAAGACAGTGTGGTCATGGCAGACAGGTAGGATGTAGATGAAGACAGTGTGGTCATGGCAGACAGGTAGGATGTAGATGAAGACAGTGTGGTCATGGCAGACAGGTAGGATGTAGATGGAAGACAGTGTGGTCATTGCAGACAGGTAGGATGTAGATGGAAGTGTGGTCATGGCAGACAGGTAGAATGTAGATGAAGACAGTGTGGTCATGGCAGACAGGTAGGATGTAGATGAAGACAGTGTGGTCATGGCAGACAGGTAGGATGTAGATGAAGACAGTGTGGTCATGGCAGACAGGTAGGATGTAGATGGAAGACAGTGTGGTCATGGCAGACAGGGAGGATGTAGATGAAGACAGTGTGGTCATGGCAGACAGGTAGGATGTAGATGAAGACAGTGTGGTCATGGCAGACAGGTAGGATGTAGTTGAAGACAGTGTGGTCATGGCAGACAGGTAGGATGTAGTTGAAGACAGTGTGGTCATGGCAGACAGGTAGGATGTAGATGAAGACAGTGTGGTCATGGCCTCCCCCCCACCCCTTCCTTTCTCCAACTCATCTTTCTCCACCTCTCCCTCCCCCACCTCTCCCTTTCTCCAACCCTCCCCACCTCTTCCTTTCTCCACCCCTCCCCTCCCCCACATCTCCCTTTCTCCCCTCTCCCACCCCTCCCCACCTCTTCCTTTCTCCTCCCCTCCCCCACATCTCCCTTTCTCCCCTCTCCCACCCCTCCCCCACCTCTCCCTTTTCTCCAACCCTCCCCTCCCCACCTCTCCCCTCCCCCACCTCTCCCTTTCTCCCCTCTCCTACCCCTCCCCCACCTCTCCCCTCCCCACCCCTCCCCTCCCCCACCTCTCCCTCTCCCTCTCTCTCTCTCTCTCTCTCTCTGTATATCCATCTCAGTAGGTTGTAGTGAATGCTGGTTTCTCTCCCTCTGGTTTATATAGCTCCAGGCTATGGTGGGTGTTGTCATGGTAATGGAATGGAATGGTAGCCAGGAGCTATCTGAGACTAGAGGGTCACCGGTAATAACCCTCATCCTCTCCTGGACCAGACCACACTCACTAGGGACTATGTCCATGTTCTGTTCAGAAAGGAGGAGCATATATATGTGTGTGAGAGAGAGAGAGAGAGAGAGAGGCGCTACCTACACTGAGTGGTTGTACTGTGTGTTCTAGTATAGTTCTGCAGGGCAGACTAGCTAGTAGCTACAGACATCTTCTCTGGGTTTGGAGTTTGGACGGGAGCCAAGTCTCCATGGATACGTGCTGTCTGACTATTCTGACCGGCACTCCATGTCTTTCTCTCCTTTGTTTTGGAAACATCCTCTGAGGTTAAAGAAACTCTTTCACATCACAGACTGCACTACGACATTAATAACATGTATAGGCTACAACATCTGATTGATATGTTGTGTGAACAGATCAGTTGGATTATAGTCCTGTTTACACAATTGTCTGTAGTAGTCTGTGTCTGTAATTGTCTGTGTCTGTAGCAATGTCTTTCTGTCCTCAGGGTTGGGGTTTGGGACAGGAAGTTTGTCACTGGGTAGAGTGGATGTCCTGAAGCGCAGGGCAGAGACACGGCAGACATGAACATGCAGTTCGACATAGACCACAAGGGGGCAGGATAGGTCATATTTTATTGCTGCCGCTCCATCAGCATAAGTTATGAATGCACCAAAGGCTTAAAGATAGACTACATAGTGTGGCTGTGTGCATTTGCTGTGTGTGTGTGTGTGTGTGTGTGTGTGTGTGTGTGTGTGTGTGTGTGTGTGTGTGTGCGACTGTGTGTGTATTAATATCCCTCTCTCCTGTGCTAGGAACAAAGCCCAAAGCCCCACAGTGGGACATCATGGCAAAGAGAACAGCTGAGCCAGGCAGGACCACCTCTGCCCCGATGCAGCAGGACGAGGTACATGAACTGGACTGACTGACCACAGCAGGGACCTCACTACAGCCTTCGTACAAGGTAGGAAACCTCTCATTCAAGGATGAATTGATTGATGGCTGATTGATTGATTTGACGTAAAATGTACTCACGCGTGACTGTAAGTTGCTTTGGATAATAGCATATTATGTAGGGGATAGACGCAGACGTGCTGTACATTACCCTTTGCGGAGTTCATCTTTCCAAGGTAATGTACAGAACGGAGGCGTTTATCCAGCTTACACCACAGTTGCCAAAGAAAACAATACTAAAGCACACATTTACCGGTATAATTTTTTTTGTTGATATTTTTATAAGACAATTCATACTTTCTCATCTTTTGGCTGCTAGAGAAGTTCGTTCGATATTTATGGATGCGACCCAGTTGTTCGTTCTATATGTTCCGTTGCCTTACTCACTGGCAACGTTCTTGTCCCTTGCTTGCTATCTAGCCAACTAGCTACGGCTAACACAGTCATGACCTCTGCAGCCAGAATTACAGTAAAGTAGCTGCATTTGCGTTTGTTTAAGCTGTTTTCTATTGACATTCATTTGGATACATCCATAACAATGAGCTGATGATGCCCGATTTTGCCTGGCATAGCTAGAAAAGTTTGCCTTCTCAGGACACTCGACACTGATCATTACAAGGAGATCACATTGCATATCAACCGCTAGGCTAGAATCTACCCAGAAAGACACACAGCTGTAATCGTTGTCAAAGGTGCTTCTACAAAGTATTGACTCATGGGTGTGAATACCTATGTAAATGGAATATTTCTGTATTTAATTTTCAATAAATTAGCCAACATTTCTAAAAACATGTTTTCACTTTGTCATTATGAGGTATTGTGTGTAGATGGGTGAGAGAAAACATTTTATTTTATCATTTTGAATTTAGGCTGTAACACAACAAAATGTGGAATAAGTCAAGGGGTATGAATACTTTCTGACACTAAGTTTTTCCTCATTGGCCTGCGTTTATAATGTATCCAATTTGGGTTTGTGTAGTTGTTGGTTTAGCTTTCTGTAACTTTGTAGCAAGTACAGTCTGCATGTGTAGGCGCATATTGCATCATGATTTCAAGGTGCCCCGATATCTTTTCCAACTGTCACATTATCTGGTTTTAAATGTCCATTCTAGAATGCCTTCTAGCCAATCAGAAACAAGTATTCAGCAATGATGTGGTATAATATATTATATTATATATGAAGATGCCTTGTCCATATGGGTTTATAAAATACTAGATATTCCAAAAGTAATCCATTTACAGTGTGTTAAATAATACAGTATTGTGCAGTAGCAGTAGAATCATATAGTGGATTATAAGACATAGTCAAGTCTCAACCCTCTTCTTGTGTTTTCTTACCCCAGGTAAATGAAATGGGAAGGCATTTTTCCACATCCAGAGATGGAGTTGGGGGGGATTTGAGTGGAGCAGGGCTGGAGGCCGCAGCACCATCATTGATTGGCCACCATCTCACACAATCAGCATGAGCCTGCAAACTGTCAAAGACCAACCAACCAATCGTCTTTGGGAATGGAAGGAATAGAACTAAGGCTGTGGCCTATCAGAAGACTGCCTGACTGTACAGGACTGTGTTTATAACTTAACCTTTCTTGTTATTACTGTCATTACTGTAATTATTATTTTGTTTCTTTTTGTTTTCATTTTTTTACCAACTATAACCCGAAGCTTAAGTTTAATTGTTGATAATGATAAAAAAAACTATGAAACTTAAAGTTTCATGAAAACTGCTTGCGTTGTTGTGTGGAAAACCCCTGTGGAAAAGGGTGAAAGAAGGACTGTCTGTATTGTAATATAAGCCACTTGCATCTTTTTTTAACATGTTTATTAAACATATGACAAGGAGATGAACATTAATTTCAATGACGTAAGTATACTTCCTTTTTTATTTTTATTTTATTATTTTGAAATCTTCTCGAGGGTTCTGTTTTGTGAGCAGACCCGACCCTATTTGGCCAGAGGTTTAACTTATTGAGAAAGACTGAAACATGCTGTTTTTTCTACCTTTTTCACAAGTAATGCATCTATGCTTCAATGATGTAATTAAAATGATAATAGATTTTTTTCGCCTTGTGTGGGATTACTGTTCTGGTTCTGGAACTCCTAGATAGCGTCCCAAATGGCACCCTAAACCCTATATAGTGCACTTGTTTTGACCATGGCTCTGGTCAAAAGTAGTGTACTACATAGGGCTCACAGGGTTCTAGTCAAAAGTAGTGCACTATATATGGAATATGATGACATTTGGGACAGATCCCTATGCGGTGCTGTCAGTGGTGGTGATGTCAATGCTTGTGTTAACTGATATACAACTGTTCGAGGTTTTGCCCCCTCTCTCCTAACCCACTTAGAGGTCACCCAGGTTCTATCGATGACAGACTGTTTTAGAGACCAGGCAGTATGTCAGGTTCAGGGTATGGGTCAATTCCATAAGAGCTGTTTTTACCTGGTGAAGTCAAATCAATGCTAATGACGAGTCCTGTGTCTGCCAAGTGGAATACATACTACTACCAGAGGTCTAGCCCTGCCCCCTCCTAAATCAATGTTGCCTTGGAGGTCACCTAATGTCTCATTTGTCTGTGTGAAGGAGAAAGACAGAGGTTCTGTCTTTGACAGTTGTAGAGATGAGGTTGTAATTCAAGCTTCTCTGTGAAATGAAATGAAAAGCTAAACTCTGCATTCTCTTGTAAAGTGACTATAATTAGTGAGGTACCTCTGCTTTTAACACCTGATATCATGAACTGTTCACACAGCGGAAAACTAAAATATTCATATTTTAAATATGCCAGAACACAGAATTACTAAAAATGTGTTAGACTGGGACCTTACTCATCACCAATGTTCTCTCTAAGCTGAGCGCGTGCAGTAGCACCGAGACTGCCACGCAGTAATATCAGCCCACAGAAAGAATACAAAATAAAAGAAGAAGCATGAGATTGAACTTCACTCAACTTTCTAGAGCAGTGGTCACCAACCCGTTGATCGTGATCGACAGGTCGATCCCCAAGGCATTCCTAGTCGATCGCCAAACATTTCTGTCAAAAACACTACGATAAAGCCTTGTGTTCCTATTTATTTATTTTTTGTCTAGGGCTGTTGCCTGTAGGTGCAACCGATTCAGTTGCCCTGTGGGCCGGGTAGGCGAATTGTTGGTATTTTGAACCATTTAATGTGTCTGAAGGCACAAACTCTGTCTTCCCGGCGGGCCCAGAGAGCAAATCAAGTGCACTATAGTGTTACAGCTGGCCAATAGGATGGCTCAGATGACTAATATAAAAAGCAAATTATTTAAATGTATGCTCACTCAGCTGGGCTTCACAAGTAATACAATAATGGATCTACTACCAGTGTTTTTTTTTTTCTTTTTCTTGAATGGCCCAAACAACAATGCATTGGCAGGGCATTTCAAGCAAAGCCAATATGCGGTGTTAATGTATTGGGCCTGTAGCTTACTGCACAAACCTCATTGCTACAGTACTGTTTTTAATTGGTTAATAGGTCCCGTGTAGCTCAGTTGGTAGAGCATGGCGTTTGCAACGCCAGGGTTGTGGCTTCGATTCCCACGGGGGGCCAGTATGAAAATGTATGCACTCACTAACTGTATGTCGCTCTGGATAAGAGCGTCTGCTAAATGACTAAAATGTTAATGTTGCATAGGTTTACGTTTTTTAAGTCATGTTAAAAAAATATCTGAGCGGTAGATCTCGGCTTGCATTTTGACAAAGAGATCTTGACTCAGAAAAGGTTGGTGACCACTGTTCTAGAGTTTTCCCTGTTAACACTATCAACGTTTCCCTTTACTCTGGCACTTGTGACTCAATATTAGCCACTTTTAATGCAACATACTGAAAACAAAACAAACTATGCAACAGATTTGGTTGTAGGCAGAACGCATCGGAGTAAGATTCTCAGCCGCACTACTCAGCCGTACTCTACACAGACCGGTGCGGCATAAACAATCAGAGCTGCAGGAGGCCTATATGCAAGTAGACCATTGCCATATATAGATCTGTGCCATTTACTTTGAACTGGACTGTGTTTACAGCATTAGCAGTCTTGAGTAGATGCGCTTGTTTTGAGATCAAAGCGAGAGCTGCATGTAGTGTGCAAATTTTGTTAATATCCTTTGCTAGTTAGTGAGTTATTAGCCCAGTTATATATAATTGCTTCCTACAAGAGCACAAAACATACATTGAAAAGCAAGTCAGGTTAAGAGCCTTTTTTTTGTCTGGTGTTATTGGAGACTTTTGGAGACTCTGACGTGAAAGCATGTATCGTTCTTACTCTTCTCAACGAGCAGCGGGTGCTTTGTTACCCCCGTCCCAAAGCACTCACAGGCGGCCCAGTCCTCGCACAGCAGTCCCTCCCAGCTGCAGTCAGAGCAGGAGATGTTCACCCCTCCGCGTCCAGACTGCAAATGAATCGCGCATGCGGGAAGCCGCCGCTTGCTGATCCCGCCCTACATTCAGGGCGGGATGTAAATGTAGGGTGTTTTTTATTCACTTTTTGTCTCTCCCACGATATTATTCCTATCTCCTACAGCGTCCATCACAATTACATGCACATGGCCAATTATGCAAATTAGGTTATGACGTCATTTAGCGTCTTCTAGCGACTTTTAGGACAGCCAATAGCTACTTTCCTTACTGAGGAGTTGGCAACACTGCATGGAATGTAGGCCTACATTGAACACCACACATTGGATGCTACTGTAGGCTGCATGATATGATATTTCCATGTTCAAATGTTATGGGATGCATTTTCTCCATTGTTTTTGATGGTAGGCCACTCTGGTAGTCCTACATTATGATCAAATAGCCACAGTAGCCTACATGGTCACTGTTAAAACTGTAACTTAAAGCGGGTACAGCCTCTGTGTTCACAGTAAACGCGCGCCGGAAGTTGCACAGAATTTTCACAATGTTTAAGTTTGTGCTCAGCAGACGTAAAATTTGCTCAAGTGCCGAGAAAATTACAGGGAACATTGCTCATAACTATCCGTGTGCTAGAGAATTATCATTTTTTTGTGAAACTGATTTGCAGTATATATTCAGGAACAAATTACCATGTGGTGTTAACCAAATCAAGGTCAAGTTTTTTCTGATCCACAAGAAAAAATGAATCCCGGTTCCTGTTGCGTCATGCTGATGGCAGAGTCAGGATTTGGCGTAAACCGCATGAATCCAGCATGAGTCTATGGATCCATGGCGGTGGTGTAGCCTTCTGGTATGGGGAATGTTTTTCTAGCATACGTTAGGTCTCTTGATACAAATTGAGCAACGTTTGAATGCTACAGCGTATCTGAACATTGTTGCTGGCCAGGTGCAACCATTCAGGCTGTTCTGGAGACAAAGGGGGTCCGACCCGGTACTAGATGGGTGTACCTAATAAACTGAGGCTAACAAAAAGACAATGGGTCAGTTTGTGCACAACTCAGATCCGGCACCCTCCCTCTGGCTATAGATTCGGGTACATTTAACAAGAGTGCCTGAAGATGAGAGAATTTGCCTACTGTGTGATCTAGTGTTTAATTGCCCTCTGTATGGCGATCTGAGACATATAATTTTTTTCTTTATTTTTTACATTTCTGGTGCTAACCTAAAGTATTCTGGTTAAGGGACGAGCAAAGGCTTAACATTTGTTTCGGACCGACAGGGTGTTTGAGATTGCTCCGTTGGTTCACAATGCCTGGAGGAGAAGGATAAATGTACAATTTGTGGCTATACGATGATTTTATATTTGTACAATTTGTAAAAAAAAATAAATGTAAAAAATGTTTTGAGTACAAGAAAATTGGTACTATGTTTAGTAGTAGGTGTATGACACTAAAATAAATCATATCAATCAATAATACCTCAGGTCAGGGTCCAGGGAGGTTAGTGGCCATAAAAAGGATCTGCTCTGTCGTCTGATTATCTCATGACAAATTGGCTGCCTGGGGTAGAAAGGCCTGGGTCCTGTTCTGTAGGGCACACTGTAGCAAAACGATTCACAACGGAAGATTGAAACTAAACCTGTTCTAATTGGACAAGTTCCGGTAGCACTATACCTCGGGTAGCTTAGCGGTTAAGAGCGTCTGGCCAGTAATCGAAAGTTCGCTTGTTTGAATCCCCGAGTCCGCGCCCGCAAGCCAGTTAACCCCCAACAATAACTGCTCCCCGGGAACCAATGACTTGGATGTCGATTAAAGCAGCCCCCGAATCTCTCTGATTCAGAGGGGTTGGGTTAAATGCGGAAGACCCATTTCGGTTGAATGCATTCAGTTGTGCAACTGACTAGGTATCCCCCTTTCCTTTCCACTCTCATTCAGTTTCAAAACGTTTCTCCCTACTGAACACGACTTAGCTCTGAGCGTTGCTCACTGTTTAAGCCACTGTTCATTGAGGTGACGAAAGAGTTAATATAAGATGAGAGAACAGCTTGAGTGGAGCCGGTGCTCGAGCCATCTCTGAGCATCTGCTTCTGTCCTGGCAAGTGGCTACTACTGCAGTCAGTAAAGGATCGGACATTGGAGGGACCGGGAACAGTGCGCCGGTAACGGGACCGTGAGACTTCGCATGGACTGTCAGTCCATATATCGCATGAATTATTGGCTGTGCTGCATCCCGTGGGACCACCGCAGGCGACACTATTACGGTAAGATGTTTAGGATTGTATCATTTTTGTTCCACTTTAAATTAATGTACTTGAAACCGGACAGGACACTGTGCAATACTTATTTTTTCATCACGACAGTAATTCATGTTTCTTTTACTGAAGTCTCTTGCAAAAAGACCCGAGGATAATATGGGTATGCAGCAGTGACATATTGAACCAATGGAATGAAATGTAGCCAAATAAAATATGGACAAGCTTGTGTCGGCGGCTAGCTTTCATAAAAAAAAACTCTGTCTCACTTATTTTACAACACTGCAATCATCACGGACAAGACAATTCATATTTATATTTAACGGTTATAACCAGCGTTTTCCGCGATATTTCCAGTTTCACCTGATAATATTTACACATTTTTATTCTCAGACTGATTTATAGGAACAAGTTGTCCTATTGGCATAATGTAGGGTAGCCTAAAAGAAATGCACCCAAAGCCATCATCAGCAATCAATATTTGGATTTGTGGGAGTACTCAGTATGGTAGGCCACCGTAGCCTATTTGTGTCATGTCATCGATATTTCCCCCTCTATCAGCTAGGCTTTGTGAGTTTGCCAATTCCGCGTTTAGAACCGGGACAGAAGAGATGGAGCATCTCGCAGCCACGCAGTAAAGCTGCGGTCTCCCCTCCCCCTCGTTTACAAGCCTGTGCAAGGTGTCATGGCAACCCTTATACTTCCTCTTTTGATTTGAGCGTCCAAGATTCCTAATCCCATATCACAGGTTGGAGGGCTTCGTTTTTTAACTCCACATATAAGGGTCTTTCAGGGTCCCTGAACTCAATGACACAGAGCGAGAGATAGAGAGAGAGAGCGAGGGGCGGGGCCACAGGCTAGTAATTAATTTGACAGAATGAATTTACACACAGCACAGTAGCCTACCAAGTAACCAAATCGCATCCACATTTTCGCATCAAACTTTGCAAACTCTTTTAGTCATATAAAGTTTTAGTAGTTTTTTTTAATTATTATTTCTGCTCAAATAGATGCAAAAAGATAGACGTCTGCTAAGAGACTGTACTTTATTTATAATGAGGGATCCGTAGAGAAAATGGATGGCCCTCCCTTCAGTAAAATATATTTTCCCCCGCCCTGAAAAAAATAAAAGGACCCTCCCCTAATTAAAACAAGTGGATAGCAGTGAACATGCCTACATTTACCCTCACTCCTAGGACAGACCAGAGCCTTGGGTATGCAGTTTTAAGAACTGTAGCCAGAAGGCTGTGGATTCGCAGACCACAGCGAACAAGGGTGAAAAGACATCCATTGTAATAAAAGCACTGCATGAATCTATCATATTATTTGTGGTCCGACAAAAAAATTGCCTTTAATAAATGCATTTCATGCAATTCTACATCCATTTACATGTCTGGAGACAAGCATAATCTTTTTTAATACCACAACAGAGCATGACAATGAATGAGTGCATGCTGCAGCACCGGAGACATTTTGATTTCTATACAGACTATTGTTGAAAAAGAGGATAGTCTAAGGTTGGAACAGTGCTAAAGTTGTCTATCAACTGGAGAAATGCAGAGCAACAGAACCAGTTACAACTGAAGGATCTGATCATCAATGAATTGAAGAATAATCCATTATTAAATGATTAACACAGCAGACACATACTGTATCATCAGGTATGCACTTGTAACTTTTTTTTTCATTTGGGAAACTATCATTTTCTAATTTATTCTATTTTATTCCATGATATTGTTGTTACAAAACAGATTTGTGTTGACTGTGATTGGATAAGAGCATCTGCTAGGTTAAATTAACAAGCTAGGCATGCATAGGTCACTACATGATCCTCAAACCAAAGACTGGCCAGACTCATGTTTCTAAAAGTGAATTCAAAGGCACTGTATAAATCAAATCAAAATCAAATTGTATTTGTTACATACACGTGTTTAACAGATGTTATTGCGGGTGTAGCGAAATGCTTGTGCTTCTAGCTCTGACAGTGCAGTAATATCTAACAAGTAATATCTAACAATTTCACAACATATACCCAATACACACAAATCTAGTAAGGAATGGAATGTAAGAATATTGACATATATGGACAAGCAAAGACAGAGCGGCATGGACTAATATACAGTAGAATATTATAGAATATAATACAGTATATACATATGAGATGAGTAGTGCAAGATATGTAAACATTATTAAAGTGACTAGGGTTCCATTTCTTAAAGTGGCCAGTGATTTCAATAGGCAGCAGCAGCCTCTAATGTGCTAGTGATAGCTATTTAGCATTCTGAGATAGAAGCTGTTTTTCATTCTCTCGGTCCCAGCTTTGATGCACCTGTACTGACCTCGCTTCTGGATGATAGCGGCCTTCCTGTGACATCGGGTGCTGTAGGTGTCTTGGAGGGCGGGTAGTTTGCCCCCGGTAATGCGTTCGGCAGACCGCACCACCCTCTGGAGAGCCCTGCGATTGCGGGCGGTGCAGTTGTCGTACCAGGCGGTGATACAGACATTTACATTTTAGTCATTTAGCAGACGCTCTTATCCAGAGCGACTTACAGTTAGTGAGTGCATACATTATTTTATTTGTATTTTTTTATGCTCTACCAACTGAGCTACATCCCTGCCGGCCATTCCCTCCCCTACCCTGGACGACGCTGGGCCAATTGTGCGCCGCCCCATGGATCTTAGGTGGGTTTTAGGTGCCAAGCCAAATTTCTTCAGCCTCCTGAGGTTGAAGAGGCTCTGTTGCGCCTTCTTCACCACACTGTCTGCGTGGGTGGACCATTTCAGTTTGTCAGTGATGTGTACGCCAAGGAACTTGAAGCTTGATAGCCTAATAAGGCATTTTTCGTTTAATTATTATTTAATTCTGAGTAATTCTTTTTATTTATTTCATTTTATACACCCTAAACGCAAAATGTATAGGCATGTTGTTGAAGTGCTGTTGTTGAAGTGCTGTTGTTGATGTGTTGTTGAAATGCTGAGCGCTCCTGCCAGCCTGTAGTGTGTCACAAATGCTTCACAATTGAATTCTTAAATGGCAGGTTATAGCATTGAAATAATAATAATATAGCCTAAATAGGCTACCTGGCTTGCTCCTGACTGATTTAGAGTTAGTATGTTGTTTGATAGCCTGTTGAAATGTCGAACCTCAATTGATAGTGACAGAATCATTACTTCCCAAGTAAAGTAATTTTTTTGTCTCCTCCCCAGCTATAGAAGGTTGTAGCGCAGCCTGTGAATTGTCATAGAGACAAACCAAATATATCCCATATGCATCGGAGTCACGTCATTCCCCGGCATTTTCCATCCACAATCGTTATAGATTGCTTTATATAATCAGGTCCATTACATTATTTTCAAAATCTTAAGTTAACAAGGAGTAGGCCCATGCTTTTAGCCATTTTCTTTAACAAAAGCCACAATACCCTCACATACCCCCTCAATTCGAGCCCTGGTTTTAACTTAACACACCAAGCTCTTCACTGACACTGAGATATTTAAGGAGTTCATGGTGACTGAAGGAATTGGCTGACAAAATCTATGGATAGTAGTCTATAATTTAGTCTGTCAAACAGGTAGGCCTACCTCTTATTTCTTCAATAGGAAAAAATAGTCTCCAACACAAAGACCTCTTGTTGTTAGTAGCCTAAAGTCAAATTAAAATGAAGACTGTTTAAATGAATTAGGTCTTCTCGAATTAGCCTACTTTCAGCACCCATGTGCTGTCCATCTCTGTGGCTGCCCCTTCATAGTCATGTACGTAAATAACTTGAATATGGTTTATTGTGAGTTCAATAACTCTGATAAATAGCTTCATTATGGGCAACGAAACATATAATTTTTATTAAAATCAAATATAGCAATAGTAAGCTTACCTCCGCTCCTGCTAGTCATCTTCACTCTCTCCCTCTCAAGCTGAACAGGACATCAGTAGGCCTAGTCCGCGCACACAGATATAGCATTTTTTAAACAAATTGACTCGCCTCCTGACGTGCCACCGTACACGACACAGTAATTGGTTAGGCAGCACAAAAAAGGGTTTACATCAGCAAGAGCAGGGCAGGCCAGGGCTCATGATTGGGAACGCCTATCCATTGCAGTGTATAATGCAGTGTAGCCTAGTTTTATATACACCATCCCGGCAGCGCACAAACTCAGGAAGGAAGTACACTTTCTTAGAAATATAACTTTGCCCTCTGCTTCTCCAAGTATGCTCTTCAGATAGTCTAGGCCTATAGTATTGGCCAGCCTTTCTCAAACTTGTTTTGTGCCAGGGACACCCCAGAGGTATCAAGATGTTTTCAACAGCCTGTCTGTTGCGATATTTAGATTTTGTTGCAGCAAGAGATGAGAAGTTGGTCTCACATACAGTACATTCGGAAAGTATTCAGACACCTTTTGTTATGTAACAGCCTTATTCTAAAATGGATCAAATGGTTTTTCCCCTTCATCACTCTACACACAATACCCCATAATGACAAAGCAAAAAAAACTGAAATTTAACATTTACATAAGTATTCAGACCCTTTACACCTGTATTTGGAGAGTTTCTCCCATTCTTCTCTGCAGATCTTCTCAAGCTCTGTCAGGTTGGATGGGGAGCGTCGCTCCATAGCTATTTTCAGGTCTCTCCAGAGATGTTAGATCGGGTTCAAGTCCGGGCTCTGGCTGGGCCACTCAAGGACATTCAGAGCCTTGTCCTGAAGCCACTCCTGCGTTGTCTTGACTGTGTGCTTAGGGTTGTTGTCCTGTTGGAAGGTGAACCTTCGCCCCAGTCTGAGGTCTTGAGCGCTCTGGAGCAGGTTTTCATATACTTTGCTCCGTTCATCTTTCCCTCAAACCTGACTAGTCTCCCTGCCGCTGAAAAACATCCCCACACCATGATGCTGCCACCACCATGCTTCACCGTAGGGATGGTGCCAGGATTCCTCCAGATGTGACGCATGGCATTCAGGCCAAAGAGTTCAATCTTGGTTTCATCAGACCAGAATCTTGTTTCTGATGATCAGAGAGTCCTTTAGGTGCCTTTTAGCAAACTCCAAGCGGGCTGTCATGTCCCTTTTACTGAGGAGTGGCTTCCGTCTGGCCACTCTACCATAAAGGCCTGATTGTTGGAGTGCTGCAGAGATGGTTGTCATTCTGGAAGGTTCTCCCATCTTTACAGAAGAACTCTGGAGCTCTGTCAGAGTGACCACTCGGTTCTTGGACACCTCCCTGATCAAGGCCCTTCTCCACCGATTGCTCAGTTGGGCCGGGCGGCCAGCTCTAGGAAGAGACTTGGTGGGTCCAAACTTCTTCCAGTTAAGAATGATGGAGGCCACTGTGTTCTTGGGGACCTTCAATGCTGCAGAAATGTTCTGGTACCCATGCCCAGATCTTTGCCTTGACACAATCCTGTCTCGGAGCTCTACGGACAATTCCTTCGACCTCATGGCTTGGTTTTTGCTCTGACATGCACTGTCAACTGTGGGACCTTATATAGACAGGTGTGTGCCTTTCCAAATCATGTCCAATCAATACAATTTACCACAGGTGGACTCCAATCAAGTTGTAGAAACATCTCAAGGATGATCAATGGAAACAGGATGCACCTGAGCTCAATTTCGAGTATCATAGCAAAGGGTCTAAATACTTATGTAAATAAGGAATTTCTGTTTAGTTTTTTATACATTTGTTAAAAATTCTAAAAAACATGTTTTCGCTTTGTCATTATGGGGTATTGTGTGTAGATTGATGAGGGCAAAACATTTTTTAATCCATTTTAGAATAAGGCTGTAACATAACAAAAAATGACTCTATCCACTCGGTCTCTCCAGGCGCCCAGCTTTTTCTTGAAATCTGCAATTTTATCGTTTGCTTGGAAAATGTCACTTGTGCATCCCTGCATGGATAGGTTGAGCAGCAGTCTCGTCGGTAGGTCTACAGATCCCGATACAACGGTCCCATCATAATCCATGTCCCGTTATGTACTCGTTCAGAACACAGAATATTTCACCTGCAGTTGTATTCTGAGGCAACTCTTTACAACAAATACATTCTTAATGTAGCGAATATATACAAGAAGCGGCATTTGAAATGTCAGTCGTCTCATCTAATTGGATTGCAAACCAATTTGATGTGCGGGCTCTGTCCTAAA
>NC_140014.1:36785475-36807975 GCF_964263955.1 Coregonus lavaretus
TCACAGAGTAGGAAATTGGTGGTAAGTGCTGAGAATAGAGGACATTTCACTCCTACTCTGATGGGTAAAAAAGCTATGCATGAAGACTTTTTAGGTCGACAGATTCCCACCTAGTCGACAGATACGCTACATGGCCAAAAGAATGTGGACACCTGCTCGTCGAACATCTCATTCCAAAATCATGGGCATTAATATGGAGTTGGTCCCCCTTTGCTGCTATATCAGCCCCCACTCTTCTGGGAAGGCTTTCCACTAGATGTTGGAACATTTCTGCGGGGACTTGCTTCCATTCAGCCACAAGAGCATTAGTGAGGTCGGGCACGGATGTTGAGCGATTAGGCCTGGCTTGCAGTTGGCGTTCCAATTCATCACAAAGGTATCGATGGGGTTGAGGTCAGGGCTCTGTGAGGCCAGTCAAGTTCTTCCACACCGATCTCGACAAACCATTTCTGTATGGACCTCGCTTGTGCACGGGGGTATTGTCATGCTGAAACAGGAAAGGGCCATCCCCAAACTGTTGCCACAAAGTTTGAAGCACAGAATCGTCTAGAATATTATTGTATGCTGTAGCGTTAAGATTTGCCTTCACTGGAACTAAGGGGCCTAGCCCGAACCATGAAAAAACAGCCCAGACCATTATTCCTCCTCCACCAAACTTTACAGTTGGCACTATGCATTTGGGCAAGTAGCGTTCTCCTGGCATTTGCCAAACCCAGATTTGTCCGCCGGACTGCCAGATGGTGAAGCGTGATTCATCACTCCAGAGAGCGCGTTTCCACTGCTCCAGAGTCCAATGGCGGTGAGCTTTACACCACTCCAGCCGACGCTTGGCATTACGCATGGTGATCTTAGGCTTGTGTGCGGCTGCTCGGCCATGGAAACCCTAACCCATCATGAAGCTCCCGACGAACAGTTCTTGTGCTGACGTTGCTTCCAGAGGCAGTTTGCAACTCGGTAGTGAGTGTTGCAACTGAGGACAGACGATGTTTACGCGCTTCAGCACTTGGCGGTCCCATTCTGTGAGCTTCTATGGCCTACCACTTCGCGGCTGAGCCGTTGTTGCTCCTAGACGTTTCCACTTCACAATAACAGCACTTACAGTTGACCGGGGCAGCTCTAGCGGTGCAGAAATTTGACGAACTGACTTGTTGGAAAGGTGGCATCCTATGACGGTGCCACGGTGAAAGTCACTGAGCTCTTCAGTAAGGCCATTCTGCTTGGAATGTCTTAGAAATCAAAACATATATGTGCTGCATGATGTGACTATAGGCTCTTGATGATTTGAGAATGTCGCAAAAAAAGCTTGTGCTCTTTTCCTTGCCTCAGGCTGCACACGCTGTTCTCTCATCAAGTGATCATATTTTCACCCACTCAAGTTTATCTTGTCTTTACCAATATGTAAAATTAGTTTCGATTTAGAATGGTCCATTATGAAATGGGCAGGAACATTGGCAGGGGAAAATGGAGTGTGCTTTCCCACGGTTCTTTTTTCAATCATGCAGGTAGGCTACTCCGGTTATTTCACTCCCTGCATCCACCACTGTTTGAGGAGCATGCAGCCTCGCTCATATATAGGCCAATGCGTATGCATAAGCTCTAATATGCATATGGGTGTTTTGAATTAATCATCACCTTAGAAAGCGCTGTCCATTTCGTTGTGTTAGGCTTTGAAACAACATCCACAAGGACCATGTTTTCCACTCAGTTTCAACAGGAAGGCCAAAAAGATAATCAAGGACAACTCCCATCTGAGCCACTGCCTGTTCACCCCGCTATCATCCAGAAGGCGAGGTCAGTACAGGTGCATCAAAGCTGGGACCGAGAGACTGAAAAACAGCTTCTATCTCAAGGCCATCAGACTGTTAAACAGCCATCACTAGCACAGAGAGGCTGCTGCCTACATACAGACTTGAAAATCACTGACCACTTTAATAAAGGGAACACTAGTCACTTTAATAATGCCACTTTAATAATGTTTACATATCTTGCATTACCCATCTCATATGTATATACTGTATTCTATACTATCTATTGCATCTTAGCCTATGCCACTCTGATAATGACATTGCTCATCCATATATTTACATGTTCTTATTCCATTCCTTTACTTAGATTTGTGTGTATTAGGTTTTTGTTGTGGAACTGTTAGATATTACTTGCTAGATATTGCTGCACTGTCGGAACTAGAAGCACAAGCATTTCGCTAACCATGTGTATGTGACATTACATTTGATTTGATTTGACCTGTTGTTGAACTTCTTTCTTGAAATTGATCAATCACAGTGAGGTGAGTTTTAAAAGAACAGTAATGTTTTGATGATAAGTGTTTGATATGATTTTCGATTGCACTTGCATTGATGTCAGAGTGGTTAAAGAGACAATAGAGCACTGAGCACCAGGCCATTAGCAAGTGGGTACTACCAACGCATATCCAGAGTGCATAAGAGGATGTTACCATGACTCAATGGTCACGTGGAATTTGACTGTGGTCATGACTCATGACTGCCGGTGTTGCGGTGTCACCACAACAGCCCTATGTACCTGTATGACAGAGTGGTTGTATGACAGAGTGGTTGTATGACAGAGTGGTTGTATGACAGAGTGGTTGTATGACAGAGTGGTTGTATGACAGAGTGGTTGTATGACAGAGTGGTTGTATGACAGAGTGGTTGTATGACAGAGTGGTTGTTTGACAGAGTGGTTGTATGACAGAGTGGTTGTATGACAGAGTGGTTGTATGACAGAGTGGTTGTTTGACAGAGTGGTTGTTTGACAGAGTGGTTGTATGACAGAGTGGTTGTTTGACAGAGTGGTTGTTTGACAGAGTGGTTGTATGACAGAGTGGTTGTTTGACAGAGTGGTTGTATGACAGAGTGGTTGTATGACAGAGTGGTTGTTTGACAGAGTGGTTGTTTGACAGAGTGGTTGTATGACAGAGTGGTTGTTTGACAGAGTGGTTGTATGACAGAGTGGTTGTTTGACAGAGTGGTTGTTTGACAGAGTGGTTGTATGACAGAGTGGTTGTTTGACAGAGTGGTTGTTTGACAGAGTGGTTGTTTGACAGAGTGGTTGTATGACAGAGTGGTTGTTTGACAGAGTGGTTGTATGACAGAGTGGTTGTATGACAGAGTGGTTGTTTGACAGAGTGGTTGTATGACAGAGTGGTTGTTTGACAGAGTGGTTGTTTGACAGAGTGGTTGTATGACAGAGTGGTTGTTTGACAGAGTGGTTGTATGATAGAGTGGTTGTATGACAGAGTGGTTGTTTGACAGAGTGGTTGTATGACAGTGGTTGTTTGACAGAGTGGTTGTATGACAGAGTGGTTGTTTGACAAAGTGGTTGTATGACAGAGTGGTTGTTTGACAGAGTGGTTGTATGACAGAGTGGTTGTATGACAGAGTGGTTGTATGACAGAGTGGTTGTATGACAGAGTGGTTGTTTGACAGAGTGGTTGTTTGACAGAGTGGTTGTATGACAGAGTGGTTGTATGACATAGTGGTTGTTTGACAGAGTGGTTGTATGACAGAGTGGTTGTATGACAGAGTGGTTGTATGACAGAGTGGTTGTATGACAGAGTGGTTGTATGACAGAGTGGTTGTATGACAGAGTGGTTGTTTGACAGAGTGGTTGTTTGACAGAGTGGTTGTATGACAGAGTGGTTGTATGACATAGTGGTTGTTTGACAGAGTGGTTGTATGACAGAGTGGTTGTATGACAGAGTGGTTGTTTGACAGAGTGGTTGTATGACAGAGTGGTTGTTTGACTGAGTGGTTGTATGTCAGAGTGGTTGTATGACAGAGTGGTTGTTTGACAGAGTGGTTGTTTGACAGAGTGGTTGTATGACAGAGTGGTTGTTTGACAGAGTGGTTGTATGACAGTGGTTGTATGACAGAGTGGTTGTTTGACAGAGTGGTTGTATGTCAGAGAGGTTGTATGACAGAGTGGTTGTTTGACAGAGTGGTTGTATGACAGAGTGGTTGTATGACAGAGTGGTTGTTTGACAGAGTGGTTGTTTGACAGAGTGGTTGTATGACAGAGTGGTTGTTTGACAGAGTGGTTGTATGACAGAGTGGTTGTATGACAGAGTGGTTGTATGACAGAGTGGTTGTATGACAGTGTGGTTGTTTGACAGAGTGGTTGTATGACAGAGTGGTTGAAGGATGCCCTCCCTGCTAGGGCCTCCAGACACCTGATACCAGTGGTGCCTACTGCCAGTGGTGCCTACTGCCTATGTGTGTCTGTCCTGGCACCCCATATTTATACAGTCTCTGGTCTGACCTAGGGATTTACACTACAGAAAGCAAGGGCACATGATGCACACAGATCATGTGGGTTACTCTCTTTATATGATAGCATTGTGTTGAGCCTGATTCCAGGGGCCATATGTAGCTTCTCAGAGTAGGAGTGGTGATCTGGGATCAGGTCCCCCTCTTTATGCAATCTTATTAATTGTGATCTAAAATAAATCTGTACGCCTACTCTGAGACTGTTGATAAATACAGCCCCAAATAGGAAAACCACAGCAACAAGAACAGGGAGGCAAAGAAAAAGCTACACTCAGGAATTAAGGCAGCCAAACAGCAGTACAAAGTCAGGCTAGAGCAGCAGTTCTCCAGCAACGGCTGCTTGTCTGTCTGGAAAGGACTAAAACACATTACCAACTACAAACCAAAAGCTCCCCCGGCAGCAGATGACCCCTCACTGCCAAATAAACTAAACAAGCTTCACTGTAGATTTGACTCACAAAGGCCTTTCAATCACAAGGACAATACCCCCCACATCCCCTTCCTTGCCACTTCCCTCCCTCCCCCATTCCGTTCCAGGTTTATTTTTTTTATATATTTTTTTACATTTTAGTCATTTAGCAGACGCTCTTATCCAGAGCGACTTACAGTTAGTGAGTGCATACATTTTTCATACTGGCCCCCCGTGGGAATCAAACCCACAACCCTGGCGTTGCAAACGCCATGCTCTACCAACTGAGCTACACGGGTAGAGGAGGTTCCTCTCTCCTCTACCTCTCTGCCATCCCAGGAACCCCCCACCCTCCCTCCCCCAGCCTGTCCAAGGCTGCCCTCTCCCTTCCCCCAGCCTGTCCAAGGCTGCCCTCTCCCTTCCCCCAGCCTGTCCAAGGCTGCCCTCTCCCTTCCCCCAGCCTGTCCAAGGCTGCCCTCTCCCTCCCCCAGCCTGTCCAAGGCTGCCCTCTCCCTTCCCCCAGCCTGTCCAAGGCTGCCCTCTCCCTTCCCCCAGCCTGTCCAAGGCTGCCCTCTCCCTTCCCCCAGCCTGTCCAAGGCTGCCCTCTCCCTTCCCCCAGCCTGTCCAAGGCTGCCCTCTCCCTTCCCCCAGCCTGTCCAAGGCTGCCCTCTCCCTTCCCCCAGCCTGTCCAAGGCTGCCCTCTCCCTTCCCCCAGCCCTTGTCATCACAGAGCAGGAGGTCAACAGACTCTTTAGAAAACAGAACAGCAGGAAGGCTGCTGGCCCAGATAAGATCTCTCCATGCAGCCACACTTAAGCGCTGTGCTAACCAGCTCTCCCTGGTTTTCACAGACATATTCAACCAGTCACTAGAGCAATGCACTGTTCCTGCCTGTTTCAAATCTTCCATCATTGTTCCAGTCCCGAAAAAAACAAAAGATGTCCTGCCTGAACGACTACAGACCTGTAGCGCTCACCTCGGTCATCATGAAAACCTTTGAGCTCCTGGTACTGTCTCATCTCAAAACCAGCACTCCCTCGACCCACTGCAATTCACCTACAGATCGAACAGATTTGTGGACGATGCTGTCAACATGGGCCTTCACTACATCCTCAAACAGCTCGATAACCCAAAGATATACAGTATACAAGGATATTGTTTGTGGACTTAAGCTGTTTGTTCAACACCATCATCCCAGAACTGCTACAATACAAACTCTCCCAGCTGAACATGTTTAGCTCCATCTGTCAGTGGATCACTGACTTCCTGACCAAAAACCTCGATCCTGACTAGTCTCCCAGTCCCTGCCGCTGAAAAAGATCCCCACAGCATGATGCTGCCACCACCATGCTTCACCGTAGGGATGGTGCCGGGTTTCCTCCAGACGTGACGCTTGGCATTCAGGTCAAAGAGTTCAATATTGGTTTCATCAGACCAGAGAATCTTGTTTCTCATGGTCTGAGAGTCCTTTAGGTGCCTTTTGGCAAATTCCAAGCGGGCAGTCATGTGCCTTTTACTGAGGAGTAGCTTCCGTCTGGCCACTCTACCATAAAGGCCTGATTGTTGGAGTGCTGCAGAGATGGTTGTCCTTCTGGAAGGTTCCCCCATCTCCACAGAGGAACTCTGGAGCTCTGTCAGAGTGACCATCAGGTTCTTGGTCAACTCCCTGACCAAGGCCCTTCTCCCTTGATTACTCAGTTTAGCCAGGCGGCCAGCTCTAAGAAGGATGAAGGACACAGTGTTCTTTGTGACCATCAACACTGCAGACATTTTTTGGTACCCTTCCCCAGATCTGTGCCTCGACACAATCCTGTCTCGGAGCTCTACAGACAATTCCTTCCATGGTAATACTCGATACACCAGCACCAGAAGGACACAAGGTAGGTTTTAGGAGTAGCAGAGGTACTCTAGCTCTCTATCTTGTTCTATAATGCCACACTGTCTAACTCACTTTTCTCTCCTTTCTCCCTCTCAGACCTGCATTTCTCCTCCACTAGATAAAAATAGAGGGATGGTAATCATGGTGTAATGGGTGTGATTGAACAGGGGACCTCTCGCACGCCAAACCAACCATTAGACCAAGAGGAAATCCTTGTGGTCTCAAGGTGATATTTGGGCGTAAAGCTCTCAGGCACGACTACCTCATCACGAAGACGTGGTGATTCCAAATCACCTCTACTACAATGGCAACCACAGTCCCTCCGCCAGTGCCTCTGACGGTCTTGTCTCGCTGGTACCTGTACGCCATCCACGGCTACTTCTGTGAGGTCATGTTCACCGCCGCCTGGGAGTTTGTGGTCAACCGCGACTGGAAGTTCCCTGGTGTTACCAGTGTGTGGGCTCTGTTCATCTACGGGACCTGCATCCTCATCATGGAGCACATGTACCTGGCCCTCCGAGCTCTCCACTGCCCCCTGCTGCTGCGATGCCTCATCTATACCCTGGGGATGTACATCTGGGAGTTCAGTACAGGGCTATTGTTGACCCAGTTTGGGGCATGTCCCTGGGATTATTCCCATTTTCAGTATAACTTCATGGGGTTGATCACGGCAGAGTACGCCCTGCCATGGTTCTGTGCGTCGTTCATGATGGAGCGACTGGTTATACGTAACACACTGCGGCTAAGGATGGACACGGACGGAACAGAGGGCGTCAAGTCTGATGCAGGCGTGGGAGGAGATGGGGGAGGAGATGGGGTAGGAGGGGGGAGGAGAGAATGGGGTGAACGAGGAGGTACAGAGGTCAACGGTTTCCTGAAAGTGGACTGAGGACGGAGCAAAGAACACTGAGGGCCGGTTTTAAAAACACTGATAAAACTAATCCTGGACTAAAAAGCCTTCTCAATGGATAATGTCAATGGATAGTGCTTTTTAGTCCAGGCTTAATCTGTGTCCAGGAAGCGGTCCCTGAATCGTAAATCTTCCCTTTAGGAAATGTACACTTTATTTTATTTTTTATTTAACAACATTCAAAGTACTATAGTTATGTAGCTTCAGGTTGCAATCTGAAGTAAATTCTGTATTGACTTCAAATTTGACTGGGTCCTAAAGCAATGCAATAGCTTCAATTCATTTTCATGTGGAGAATGTTTTTCGACAGTTAGTGACAGTTAGTGATAGAGTTCTGTATGCACTGTAGTCTGTTTCAAAAGGCTATTGATTTAGAGTAGCATACAGCTCAGTTAGGTGTACTCTTATAATGTACTGTATTGCACATGCCCTAACCTGCTGTATGAATGATGTCTCAGGTACCTACATTAATTGTGTGCAATTTCTACTGTATTACTGTTCTTCCAAATGAAAGAGAAATCCTAAATCAGGAATTCTATGTTCAGAATCAGAACCATGGCAATGTCTAGATCAGGGCTCTCCAACCCTGTTCCTGGAGAGCTATCCTCCTGTAGGTTTTCACTCCAACCCAGTTCCTGGAGAGCTATCCTCCTGTAGGTTTTCACTCCAACCCCATTTGTAACATACCTGATTCAGTTTCTCAATCAGCTAATTATTAGAGTCAGGTGCGGTAGATTAGGGTTGGAGTGAAAACCTACAGGACAGTAGCTCTCCAGGAACAGGGTTGGAGTGAAAACCTACAGGACGGTAGCGCTCCAGGAAAAGGGTTGGAGTACCCTGGTCTACATGGAACGACGTGCATGTGATGTCGTCATTCACTGTGAGTCAAGGTTGTTGTCAGCGTCACATTAATAGAGATACTGCCACCTAGTGGATTTGATAAGATACTGCACCTGAAATCCAGTAGCTGGTGCGAGATTTGGTTCTGGGTTCCTTCAGAGATTATATTGGCACCGAGAACGACCATAAGATGTGACAAGACAGCACAAACAGATGTGGGACCATATAAATAGATTCACATTCTACTTCTGTGTGTGGGACAACCAGGCTACCTCAAACAACGCCGATTCAAAAGCAATAGATCAACAATGCAAAGCGATGACTATTATCGTTTTATTTTTAATCGCTTTGGTGCTATTTTCACAAGTACGTGGTGAATTTTCAAAACTCTTAGTACAAAACTCCAAACTGTAACCCACTTGTAACGCAGCGAGTCTCATATTCAAAAAGTTGTATTGTGCATTAATTTCATTTATTGATTTATTCACCAAAACACAACAATGATATCTTCTCAATTTAGTTATTTTAACAACCAGTTAATCAATAGTAAAAAATGCTAAATACAAGATTAAAAATTGCCCTTTGAATGTAACATGCTACTGTACTGTAAATTACAGTACATTTCACTGTTTTCACATTACACTTGCACTACCCATTAAAATGAACTGAACCTCAAATTTCCATAATTTCTATACCATGTGTGATCAAAGGTGTGATAATTGAAGACATCTTTCACAATCATTGATGCAAAAAATAAATAAATTGTTCAGATATCATTACAACATACTGTAGGTATACTCTAATCAAATGGAACAAATGAAAGGAATGAAAGAAAGAAACAATATTTAGCAGGCATTAGTTTGCATCAAGGCTGTCTTGAGCATTTGGCCATAGGTTCATATCGACATGTCAGTAAATGTCCTCATTGTTCATGCTCGTGGGGAAAAACCGTTTGGCATGGTGAATCTAAGCCTGACATGGGGCGGCAGGTAGCTTAGTGGTTAAGAGCGTAGTGCCAGTAACCGAAAGGTCGCTGGTTCTAATCCCTGATCCGACTAGGTGAAAAATCTGTCGATGTGCCCTTGAGCAAGGCACTTAACCGTAATTGCTCCTGTAAGTCGCTCTGGATAAGAGCGTCTGCTAAATGACTAAAATGTAAATGTAATAGGCCTGGATTTGATGTCACTGCATGCCTCATCCATGGCCTGAAGGAGGGTGGTACGCTCCTGGGGATGGCAATCATACATATTTTACATGTATTGTGTTTTGCAGTATTGTATTTTACTTATGTATTGTAGTGGTCCTGTACGTGGCTCAGTTCATAAGAGCATGGCACTAGCAACACCAGAGTTGTGGGTTCGATTCCCACTGGGGTCACATATGAAAATGTTTGGACTCACTGTTGTCACTTTTGATAAAAACGTCTGCTACGTAAATGGCATATATTACAGTTACAATGCAATTTTACTACTGAAGCGGTGTGAAAAAATAACCCAGCAACTTCATTCTGGACACATGTTTACTGAATAGGGGATGCATTTGTTACATACAGCACATCTCTGATGTTGTCAATATCAGAGTTTTTAAAACCTACTGTGAAGTTAAATCCTAATAGTCATCAT
Organism: Coregonus lavaretus; assembly: GCF_964263955.1. Classification (NCBI taxonomy): domain Eukaryota; kingdom Metazoa; phylum Chordata; class Actinopteri; order Salmoniformes; family Salmonidae; genus Coregonus; species Coregonus lavaretus. The sequence goes on from NC_140014.1 coordinate 36,795,422, forward strand.
CATAATAGTGCATTACAGTATACTGTATATCATACTTTATGTGTTTCTACTTTACAGACATTATGTATACATCATTATGTACAGTAGTTCTCAAAATCTGTAATAGACAAACCAGTTTCAAATCTATAGGTTTACCAAACAGTAAAGTGATTATCAATTAAGAGCAGTCGGATTAAGTGATAGTAAAATGCATTTAACAAATGAGACGAGAATAATATAAAAAGTGATGTGAGCATTGCATTGTGAAACGAAATGACTTTATATGAACATGTATTGCAATGCGAAAGATGTATTTCTAGATGACAAACAGATTGTTTGGTGAAAAAGTGACTGTATGATTATGTGTGTTGTACCTAGTCAATTGAAAATTAACTTATAGTTTTGAAACAACTGCCTTTTTTATGATCTGTTTTGAGTTTTGTACTAAGTGTTGTGAAAATGTACCACATACTTGTGAAAATTGCACCAAAGATATTAGGAAAAAAATGTAATCCCTGACTGGATATTTGAGTCTAATTTACAACTACAGGTATGTGTAAGTAGGCCTCGAACATTGGGAGCAGCTAATGTCTTTATATAAGAATTCCACTGCTTGGATGATACAATTATAGTCATGAAAATGTACAAGCCACAATAATTAAATATGCAATGGAAAGTGTGTGTGTGTGTGTGTGTCTGTTGCATGTTTAGTGATGGTGAGGGAGAGGCTGATCTCTCACCACATAAACCTAAGACTTAGTATGCATGTAACAAAGTTATTGTCAGGTGTAATTTTTCCCAAACTTTGTTTTCTTGGTTTGACAAACAAAAATGTAATAATGAAATACTGTACTGTATTATATCACACATTTTAACGATGTATTGTGTATAGTTTGGGGAATAAATATATTTATTTGACCATAAAATATGTTGTTGCGCTTTGGTGGTTTCAGGCTGGGTATCTGTAAAGCACTCTGTGACAACTGCTGATTTCAAAAGGGCTTTATAAAATATATTTGATTGATTTATGTTTCTTGTGAGTTGGGTAAATAACCACTTCGCTTCAGATGAGGGGCGCTCTATGCCAGCCAAGTAATTTCATTTGAGTTTTTTTTTTTTTTTATCGCTTTGGCACTACTTTGTGGTACATTTTCACAACTCTTAGAACAAAACCATTGATTCAAAATATACGTTTGTGAAATGTAATGAGAACATTGGTTTAATCACCAAAACACAACATAATGATATATTTTCAATTTAGTCGTTTTAAACGACCAGTTAATCCAATAGCAAACAATGCAAGCAAGATACATGTTTCAAATCGCCCTTAGAAGTGCTGATAGTAATATGCTACAGTACTGTAAATTACAGTAGATTACCCAGTTTTCACATTACGCAATACACTTACATTACCCAACAAAATTGACAGGAAATCTATCATTTCCATAATATCTATCCAATGTGTAATCAAAGGTGTGATCAATGAAGACGTCCTCTACAATCATTCATGCAACAACAAATAAAACATTTTATTTTTCAGATATATTTGCAACATAGGTGTACTATCTGTAATCAAATTTAAATGAAATGTGCAGCGTGGTAGGATCCAAGTAATGGCCTACGTTCTACCACACCATCTTCAGAGATAGCTGCGCACATGGAGATGTTTCCCGAACGTTGGACGGTCGCCCGTTGGCGGATGAGGTTCTGCGCACGGCGCCGAGTTTTGGCCAGGTTGAAGCCAGCTTCATCAACAAAGATATACTTGTCATGGTTCACAGCAGCATCAAGCACCATCACCCTCTAAAAATATATTTTGGTTAGTTATTTTTTACAGTATAGTTATTGTGAAGTAGCATGTGCATCAAATAGTAACAGTAATACAGTGCTGTAGCTGAACATACTCGGGCCGCAGTTGTTTCACCCTGTCGTTGTTTCTCTCAAAAGGCACCAGGTAAATGTGTTTCATAGATACCTGGTGCCTCTTCAAAAGGCGGGCGATTGTTGGTAGGCTGATGGATGCCAAATTGGCAAAGGTGTCATCGTTCTCCTCAATGGCTGCTGAAGACTGCTGAACAATTAATCAAATGGCTACCAGAACTATTTCTTTTTTTACACTGCTGCTACTCGCTGATTGTTATCTATGCATAATCACTTTACCCCTACCTACATCTACATATTACCTCAATTACCTCGACTAACCTGTACCCCCGCACATTGACTCGGTACTGGTACCTCCTGTATATAGCCTCATTATTGTTATTTTATAGTGTTATTTTTTTTACTTTAGTTTATTTAGCAAATATTTTCTTAACTCTATTTTCTTAAAACTGCATTGTTGGTTAAGGGCTTGTAAGCATTTCACTGTAAGGTCTACACCTGTTGTATTCGGCGCATGTGACAAATGACAATTGATTTGATTTGATTTGGCCTGCTTTATTCCGGACAGCCCTATGTCATTCCTGGACCTCGCCATTTCCACCACTGCCCACTCCTGCTGGTCGGTCAGCACACAGCCACAGCCACCACCATGGGGTCTTCTGTCAGTTCTGAGGTAGAACAGAGTATACTGTCAATAAAACATGCTGTAAGAATACGGTAACATCTTTTGTGAATTTACATGAATTACAATATGTAATTTACTGTAAATGTAATGGTAAAGCATAGTGCATATCCTGCAGACTTACCAGTTTTCTTGTCGAAATGTTCTCATGATCGAATTGACAGCTGATCTTTTCAGATGAACTAATCTGTCAGGCCTTTTTACCACATGGTCAACGACGATGGCCCAGACTTCATTAGACACAACAGTTCCCTGCCGTCTGCCTCCCTCTCTCTGAGACCCATGCCCAACTCTTTGACCTCTTTGATGGGGCCCATGCCCACCTCTTTAAAGGCCCCTTGTCCACAAGCTCTTTGATTTCTTCCTCTCCCTTGCTCTCTATCCTGCTCCATGTTTAAAGAAATTGCAAGTGTTCACACACACCTTTTTATATTGTGACCAATTGTGGTTACCACTATGTGGAATCAATTAGCAATAATGAGTAGTCATTATGTATGTTATCATGTATCATACATGTAATTGAGATGTTTATACTTTACAAACACACATTTTATTTCTGTAGTTCTCAAAATCCATATATAGTAGACAAACTAGTTTCAAATCTATAGGTTTACCAAACGTTTAAGTGATTAACCATTAAGCACAGTTGGATTAAGTGATGGTCAAATGTATTTAAACAAATGAGAAGAGAATCATATGAAAAGTATTGTGAGCATTGCATTGTGAAAGGCAATTACTTTATATGAAAGGTATTTCTAGATGAAAGGCTGATTAGGTTTGGTGAAAAAGCTACTGTGTGATTTTGTGTGTTGTACTTAATCAATTGAAATGTGCTTAAAGTTTTGAAAAGAAAAACAGCCTTTTTGATTATCTGTTTTTAGTTTTGTACTAAGAGTTGTGAAATTTTACCACATACTTGTGAAAATAGTATCAACACGATAAAAAACAACAACCTGTCAAACAGATGTGAAGCAGGATAAATGGGAAATTCATATTTCCTCGGCTCAAATCCTGCGGTCATTTAGGAAGTAAACAAATCAGTTATACTACCTACCTAGATGATGAACTTTACAAATAAGAGCCCGCCCATTTCTCATTCTCACCCACCTGAAGCTGCGCAGTGTTACAGTGCAGTAACATTGTTCTGCCACATGGTGTCGCTCTTTCCCTACAAATGAGATCAGTGGGGTTGTCTTGTCAGAGCCAGCTGCATGTTGGGTTTCGGAACACACAGGGATAATAGTTTTATTTAGGTCTACAGTCTAGGCCCACTGTTCAATTCCAAAAATAGTTGTAGTTTGTAAACGAAAATGGTTCTAGTTTAAAAAAAGAATCCAAAGTACGCCTAGGCATAGTTACTGTAGTAACTTGACGGCTCCAAGGGCAAAACGCAAAAATCTGAACATTCACACACCTTGGTCTAATAATACATGAGCTAAAGCGAAAGCTCTATACCAGACCAGCCAACCGACCAATAAGAGCAAATGGCTTAAATATCACCTTAAAACGAGATAGCCTACAATAAACATTTATTTTACATAAAAAAAGGTAATTGGTAATAGTACAATGCATTTTAATTAGAACAAAACGTAATATGATGTCACTGACATTTCAGAATGAATTATCCCAAACAATGGGCGCTCATCTAGGCCTACGCGGGTAAAGTGGGCATGAGACGTGCGTGTGCTCTCCAGAACACGAGACCCTCAAACTGGTGAGTAGCCTAGACCTGGGGTTCCCAAACGTTTTCACTCAGCATTGGTAGGTAGCCTAGACCAGGGGTTCCCAAACGGTTTCACTCAGCATTGGGGAACATCCCGCGCCCTCCCTGCGCGTGCACGTCTATTTCAATGGGCACAGCACTGTTCATGACACGAACTGTTCACACGTCTCTTGTTGGCGGAGAGGACATTTAGCAGGTTGAAAGTTTATTTCCTGCAATTCTACACATTTTGTCATGGGGTGCAGAGAAAATGTGGCAGTTTTAAAGCTAATTTTCAATACAATTCTATACATTTTGCCATGTCTAATGTGTATTCATGTGATATTTGAGTGACTCGAACATTACTACAAAGTCTATGGGCTAAAAAACCTAGCTAAAAAACGTTAGCTGAAATGGGCTAGTTAATCTGGACATTTCTGACAAGTTATAAATAGCTCTCTAAGGTATGCAATGACTGACATGACAAGAGGAATACTGATGATGCACTACCCAATTTCGAAATTTCACCTTGTGCATTCTACTATTACAAGTTTCAAGAGTAAGTTGAAGGCTGCTGGGGCGGCAGGTAGCTTAGTGGTTAAGAGCGTTGTGGCAGTAAGTGAAAGGTTGCTGGTTCTAATCCCTGAGCCGACTAGGTGAAAAATCTGTCGATGTGCCCTTGAGCAAGGCACTTAACCCTAATTGCTCCTGTAAGTCGCTCTGGATAAGAGCGTCTGCTAAATGACTAAAATGTATTCTAAGTTGAATGCACCAATTTGTAAGTCGCTCTGGATAAGAGTGTCTGCTAAATGACTAAAGAAAAAAAGGCTTGACTGAGTTCCTTAAAAAAAGGAGCTCAGTCAGGTTGGGAACCACTGGCCTAGGCCTAGATATGGCAAATTGAACAGTGTTTTTTTAGGAAAATAAGAGACGTAATGCCTCGGTCTAAGCATGAACGTAAAGAATCAATATCGCTAACTAATACAGATGCAAACTCTCATTTGAACATGAATAAATACACACATTTAATTACATGTGATGGCGCGAGATAGACAATAGGCCTATGGGGAATGCATCAGCGGTACTCTAAAATGGATGTTAGGCGCAAGCACAAACAGAAACATCAGTTACCATACATATCACATGTTTAGTTGGGCCTTTAAGACAATTTCCTATCTTTCACTTCATATTCACAAACATTTATTTTCTTATCTTTTTAAAATCTCAATGACAACACGGCCTTGAAGGCATTTGTTCTTAATCTCTTCCTTTCACTGCATCCCTCACCTTTTTTGTGTCTGTCAGAAACCCATACTAGTGTGTGTTTGTGTGTGTGTTTAAGCCTGGATCTAGGTCAATTACTTATCTTGACAAATCCTTTAAGTGCCAGTTGTTGGCCCCTGGGCGCTGGGCTTGGCCCTCAGTTCAGTCACAGCCCTGCCAGTAGAGATGTGAGCTCACCTGAATCACAGGTGAGGTGAGAGAGGATGTGTCCTCTCTGCCACTGAAGACACAAACACACACACGCACACACACACAGACACACGCACACGTGCACACATGCACACACACACACTAGTCAGGCCCCACCCTCTTTCACCTGTACCTCCTCCAACCACAGTCCAGCACAAATATGGAAAGTTGGTGTTATCCAGCTGTAACAATGGAAGCCACTTTCCCAGGAGCAACTGTATTTGTCTTTCAACCTTGTGTGTGTGTTGTGGTTTGTTTCTTTGTGGACTTCTTTGTGTTCTTCTTGGCTAGTTTCCAATTGAGTCAAGCATCAAGGAGGAAGTAGCCGCAGTGTTACTAGAGCACCTTCCCTTCCCACAGCACATGTGGTTTGTAAAGGCATGAAGAGAATGGGGACGGGTGGAGGCGTATGGGGATGGGTGGAGGCGTATGGGGACGGGTGGAGGCGTATGGGGACGGGTGGAGGCGTATGGGGACGGGTGGAGGAGTATGGTGACGGGTGGAGGAGTATGGAGACGGGTGGAGGAGTATGGAGACGGGTGGAGGCGTATGGGGACGGGTGGAGGCATATGGGGACGGGTGGAGGCGTATGGGGACGGGTGGAGGCGTATGGGGATGGGTGGAGGCGTATGGGGACGGGTGGAGGGTGGTATAAGGGCAGGGGTGGGGGCGGTATAAGGGCGGGGGTGGGGGTGGTATAAGGGTAGGGAATTTTTGTATTTCTATTTGTATTTATTACGGATCCCCATTAGCGGCTGCCAAGGCAGCAGCTACTCTTCCTGGGGTCCAATCACAATTTACATACAATAAAACAATACATAACACATCACATTATTACACACTACTCTACCATAACCTATTTACAATGCAAAATCAATAATACAGCAAAATAACAATATTAAAATGTGTGTGTTAGCATGTGTTTGCGAATGTTGTGTGTGTCCCTGTGTGTGTGTGTGTGTGTGTGTGTGTGTCTCTTCACAGTCCGCACTGTTCCATAAAGTGTAGTTTTATCTGTTTATTAAATCTGATTTTACTGCTTGACTGAGTTACATGATGTGTAATAGAGTTCCATGTAGTCATGGCTCTATGTAGTACTGTGCGTTTCCCGTAGTCTGTTCTGGACTTGGGGACTGTGAAGAGACCTCTGGTGGCATGTCTTGTGGGGTATGCATGGGTGTCCGAGCTGTGTGCCAGCATTCCAAACAGACAGTGCGGTACATTCAGCTTGTCTACACCTCTTAAAAAAACAAGCGGTGATGAAGTCAATCTCTCTTCCACTCTAAACCAGGAGTGACTAACATGCATGTCATTAATGTTAGTTCTCTGTGTACTTTTAAGGGCCAGCCATGCTGCCCTGTTCTGAGCCAACTACAATTTTCCCAAGTCCCTTCCTTCTGGCACCTGACCACACTACTGAACAGTAGTCTAGGTGCGACAAAACTAGGGCCTGTAGGACCTGCCTTGTTGATAGTATTGTTAAGAAGGGTGGGGGGGTATGAGGTTGTATAAGCCGTAGACAGTAGCAGTGTGTGTGCATGCCTGCTTGCGTGTGTGTGTGTCTAGTGAAGACCTATGGAAAACTAGGACTCATTGAGTCACTCTTTCCCCATCTGGTCCGCTTGGCAAACTGAACTAGGTCTCTCCTCCTCCAGCCTGGTTTAGACTGTACAGAAGGCCAGGGTGTGCGATATAGATTACACTTACTCTGGGAGTTTGACTGTAGCGTAGTTCCTGCAATTGAATGACCAAAAGTGCCCTCTAGTGGCCTCATGAGTGGAATGCTATTCATATTTTTCATAATTTCATAATTCATAAACATTATTTAAAAAAAACAGCAAAAAATCTGGTGTTTCTATGTGAAACGGTTTTGTTATATTTCAGTCTTCTGTGATGTATATAAAGTGCAATATTGGGATGCAAACTCAAAATTGAATACATTTCAACTCTAGATCTGACATGCTACCGGTGTCTTCTTTAAAAAAAAAAGCCCATAACCATGTGTGTGAGGTGTATACTTTTGTTAAAAATTAGATTGGTTTAAGACTACCAAGAAACACTCTGTGTGACCATGATTTAGCCCACTGCAGTAAAAGGTTAACAGTTTTCTGGCGGGTGAGTGACCTTTATGTTTGAGCATATTTCTCTATAAAATACATAATAGGTACTCTATATTTGGCTCCCAACACCTGAAGAAGGCACTGCGTGCTAAAACCTGGGTTAGGCTTATTACAGTCAATTGTTGGGAACATATGTAGAGTGTGCAACCTACCTACTACAGTCAATTGTTTGGAGCATATTTAAAGTGTGCAACTTACACACTACAGTCAATTGTTGGGAGCATATTTAGAGTGTGCAACTTACCCACTACAGTCAATTGTTGGGAGCATATTTAGAGTGTGCAACTTACCTACTACAGTCAATTGTTGGGAGCATATTTAGAGTGTGCAACTTGCCTACTAAAGTCAATTGTTGGGAGCATATTTAGAGTGTGCAACTTACCTACTACAGTCAATTGTTGGGAGCATATTTAGAGTGTGCAACTTACCTACTACAGTCAATTGTTGGGAGCATATTTAGAGTTTGCAACTTACCCACTACAGTCAATTGTTTGGAGCATATTTAGAGTGTGCAACTTACCTACTACAGTCAATTGTTGGGAGCATATTTAGAGTGGGCAACTTACCCACTACAGTCAATTGTTGGGAGCATATTTAGAGTGTGCAACTTGCCTACTACAGTCAACTGTTGGCAGCATATTTAGAGTGTGCAACTTACCTACTACAGTCAATTGTTGGGAGCATATTTGGGTGTGCAACCTACCTGCTACAGTCAATTGTTGGGAGCATATTTACATTGTGCAACTTACCCACTACATTCAATTGTTGGGAGCATATTTATAGTGTGCAACTTACCCACTACAGTCAATTGTTGGGAGCATATTTAGAGTGTGCAATTTGCCCACTACAGTCAATTGTTGGGAGCATATTTAGAGTGTGCAATTTACCTACTACAGTCAATTGTTGGGTGCATATTTATAGTGTGCAACTTACCTACTACAGTCGATTGTTGGGAGCATATTTAGAGTGTGCAACTTACCTACTACAGTCAATTGTTTGGAGCATATTTAGAGTGTGCAACTTACCCGCTACAGTCAATTGTTGGGAGCATATTTAGTGTGCAACTTACCTATTACAGTCAATTGTTGGGAGCATATTTAGAGTGTGCAACTTACCCACTACAGTCAATTGTTTGGAGCATATTTAGAGTGTGCAACTTACCCACTACAGTCAATTGTTGGGAGCATATTTAGAGTGGGCAACTTACCCACTGCAGTCAATTGTTGGGAGCATATTTAGAGTGTGCAACTTACCTACTACAGTCAATTGTTGGGAGCATATTTAGAGTGTGCAACTTACCTACTACAGTCAATTGTTGGGAGCATATTTAGAGTGTGCAACTTACCTACTACAGTCAATTGTTGGGAGCATATTTAGAGTGTGCAACTTACCTACTACAGTCAATTGTTGGGAGCATATTTAGAGTGTGCAACTTACCTACTACAGTCAATTGTTGGGAGCATATTTAGAGTGTGCAACTTACCTACTACAGTCAATTGTTGGGAGCATATTTAGAGTGTGCAACTTACCCACTACAGTAAATTGTTGGGAGCATACAGTGGGGAGAACAAGTATTTGATACACTGCCGATTTTGCAGGTTTTCCTACTTACAAAGCATGTAGAGGTCTGTAATTTTTATCATAGGTACACTTCAACTGTGAGAGACGGAATCTAAAACAACAATCCAGATAATCACATTGTATGATTTTTAAGTAATTAATTTAAATTTTATTGCATGACATAAGTATTTGATACATCAGAAAAGCAGAACTTAATATTTGTTACAGAAACCTTTGTTTGCAATTACAGAGATCATACGTTTCCTGTAGGTCTTGACCAGGTTTGCACACACTGCAGCATGGATTTTGGCCCACTCCTCCATACAGACCTTCTCCAGATCCTTCAGGTTTCGGGGCTGTCGCTGGGCAATACGGAATTTCAGCTCCCTCCAAAGATTTTCTATTGGGTTCAGGTTTGGAGACTGGCTAGGCCACTCCAGGACCTTGAGATGCTTCTTACGGAGCCACTCCTTAGTTGCCCTGGCTGTGTGTTTCAGGTCGTTGTCATGCTGGAAGACCCAGCCACGACCCATCTTCAATGCTCTTACTGAGGGAAGGAGGTTGTTGGCCAAGATCTTGCGATACATGGCCCCATCCATCCTCCCCTCAATACGGTGCAGTCGTCCTGTCCCCTTTGCAGAAAAGCATCCCCAAAGAATGATGTTTACACCTCCATGCTTCACGGTTGGGATGGTGTTCTTGGGGTTGTACTCATCCTTCTTCTTCCTCCAAACACGGCGAGTGGAGTTTAGACCAAAAAGCTCTATTTTTGTCTCATCAGACCACATGACCTTCTCCCATTCCTCCTCTGGATCATCCAGATGGTCATTGGCAAACTTCAGACGGGCCTGGACATGCGCTGGCTTGAGCAGGGGGACCTTGAGTGCGCTGCAGGATTTTAATCCATGACGGCGTAGTGTGTTACTAATGGTTTTCTTTGAGACTGTGGTCCCAGCTCTCTTCAGGTCATTGACCAGGTCCTGCCGTGTAGTTCTGGGCTGATCCCTCACCTTCCTCATGATCATTGATGTCCCACGAGGTGAGATCTTGCATGGAGCCCCAGACCGAGGGTGATTGACCGTCATCTTGAACTTCTTCCATTTTCTAATAATTGCGCCAACAGTTGTTGCCTTCTCACCAAGCTGCTTGCCTATTATCCTGTAGCCCATCCCAGCCTTGTGCAGGTCTACAATTTTATCCCTGATGTCCTTACACAGCTCTCTGGTCTTGGCCATTGTGGAGAGGTTGGAGTCTGTTTGATTGAGTGTGTGGACAGGTGTCTTTTATACAGGTAACGAGTTCAAACAGGTGCAGTTAATACAGGTAATGAGTGGAGAACAGGAGGGCTTCTTAAAGAAAAACTAACAGGTCTGTGAGAGCCGGAATTCTTACTGGTTGGTAGGTGATCAAATACTTATGTCATGCAATAAAATGCAAATTAATTACTTAAAAATCATACAATGTGATTTTCTGGATTTTTGTTTTAGATTCCGTCTCTCACAGTTGAAGTGTACCTATGATAAAAATTACAGACCTCTACATGCTTTGTAAGTAGGAAAACCTGCAAATTAAGCAGTGTATCAAATACTTGTTCTCCCCACCCACTGTATTTAGAGTGTGCAACTTTCTTTCGTTATTTTTATGCTGTTTACTTTTGGGTGTGCGCACATTTCAACGGTTTCCGTAATTAAATGTTTTGCAACAGCGTGCACTAATGAGTCCAGCCCTTATAATATAATACATGTTCTTTCTTGCATTCGTGCATCCGCCTTTGTGCTCGACCTCAACAGACCTGAACCTCAACCAAGCTGTATGTTTAGTTGGCAACCCTCATCTGTCGATGCCAAAATAAACTCACAGGTTCTCTGTGCTATGTTTGATGTTGGCAGTTTGAAATGGTGGACATTTGGTCTTCCAGTCCCGCTCATCACACACACACACACACACACACACACACACACACACACACACACACACACACACACACACACACACACACACACACACACACACACACACACACACACACACACACACACACACACACACACACACACACACACACACACACACACACACACACACACACACACACACACACTCTAGTAGGTTGTGGCCGTTATGTAAACGGTTGTGTGGCATGTTCTTATCTCCCGGCAAGCTTTGCATAACGAGATGCAGCACCACAGCAGAGTGGATGTTTCCCACGCTGCTTTGCATTGTTGTACACAGATGTGTTTAATGCTAAACAGAGAGTTGTCCCATGATGCTGAAGATAAGAATTGTAACAATTTCCCTCTCCCTCAAATGTGTTGTCATTGTCTTATTGAATTGTGCCAAACGAGTACGTGGTGACAGGTCTCACAATACAGTTGCATCTTCTTCAGAGTATACTGTATATATGCTTCATATGTACAGCTGAAGTCGGAAGTTTACATACACTTAGGTTGGAGTCATTAAAACTTGTTTTTCAACCACTCCACACATTTCTTGTTAACAAACTATAGTTTTGGCAAGTCGGTTAGGACATCTACTTTGTGCATGACACAAGTAATTTTTTCCAACAATTGTTTACAGACAGATTGTTTCACTTATAATTCACTGTATCACAATTCCAGTGGGACAGAAGTTTACATACACTAAGTTGACTGCCTTTAAACAGCTTGGAAAATTCCAGAAAATGATGTTGTGGCTTTAGAAGCTTCTGATAGGCTAATTGACATAATTTGAGTCAATTGGAGGTTGTACCTGTGGATGTATTTCAAGGCCTACCTTCAAACTCAGTGCCTCTTTGCTTGACATCATGGGAAAATCAAAATAAATCAGCCAACACCTCAGAAAGAAAATTGTAGACCTCCACAAGTTTGGTTCATCCTTGGGAGCAATTTCCAAACGCCTGAAGGTACCACGTTCATCTGTACAAACAATAGTACACAAGTATAAACACCATGGGACCACGCAGCCGTCATACCGCTCAGGAAGGAGACGCGTTCTGTCTCCTAGAGATGAACGTACTTTGGTGCGAAAAGTGCAAATCAATCCCAGAACAACAGCAAAGGACCTTGTGAAGATGCTGGAGGAAACGGGTACAAAAGTATCTATATTCACAGTAAAATTAGGCCTATATTGACATAACCTGAAAGGCCGCTCAGCAAGG
>NC_140014.1:36810219-36863177 GCF_964263955.1 Coregonus lavaretus
AGAGTTCCCCTGCAAGAAGTGTGGCAGGTCAGTGTCTTAGATGGCTATAGGCAGAGCAACATGGTGTCGTCAACTGTCAGAGATGGCCCAACTCTCTATGTGGTTCTCTGGCTAAAGGAATTGTATTTGGAAGTATTTTTTCAGTCGACTTACAGGAGCAATTAGGGTTAAGTGCCTTGCTCAAGGGAACATCGACAGATTTTTCACCTAGTCGGCTCGGGGATTAGAACCAGCGACCTTTCGGTTACTGGCACAACGCTCTTAACCACTAAGCTACCTGCTGCCCTATGACTAAAGGTACTTGGAAGCTCAGTTGGTTTCTGGCTAAAGGTACTTGGAAGCTCAGTTGGTTTCTGGCTAAAGGTACTTGGAAGCTCAGTTGGTAGAGCATGGCGTAAAATGCTAAATGCCATATAAAAGAAAGATAGTCTTGAGATCCCAGATTTGGATAAAGCTATTCCAATTGATTGATTGCAAAGTGTAAAACATCTGTCTTTGTTTAGCCGCAGGTTGACATTTATTATCATGAATTTTGCCCTGGAGTCAGAACTGAGCGATTTCCGCTAGATGGGCCAGCTGCAAAGTCAAATTTGGCTATATACCAAAGAAATTAATGAAAATAAATAGCTTTTTGGTCTTAATTTAAGGTTAGGGTTAGGCATTAGGGTTAGCAGTGTGGTTAAGGTTAGGGTTAAGGTTAGGTTTAAAATCAGATTTGAGGACATTCCCAGCTAACAAAACTACGTTCCAGGACGTGACCACAAAGTTATTTTAGTCCCCACATAAGTCATCATAACGTTATTGTGAAACTTACAGACGATGTTCCAAAATGTATTTCTATCATTCCAATTGTAACGTTATATGAAGACAAACCATAGCTCTAAATGTAATGTTATGAAATGTTCCTAGGATATCTCCAAAATAACATGACATTCAGAACATTTCATGGACTACCAAAGAACGTTTTTAATGATCCCATGATGTCTGTATAGCGACCTGATATTTATAACCTCTATAATACTTATTAGAAACGTTATGAATGTGCCTATAATGTCCCAAAAGGGCTATGACATTCAGTACCTTTGGAAGACTTAAGGGGAATGTTACAAATGTCTCAGTTACGTTCCTTGTTAGCTGGGTTGTGGCTGTGCCAGCTAGTGACCACTCTGCAGAGCTGCCTCCAGAACAAGATTCATGCCAATAAATGCCAACCTGCTGTTTTGCAATCAGAAGTTGTCCACTCTGAGAGCGAATTGTATGGACTGGTAGTAGTGGAGAAGAAACCTTGATCAAAGGGTACTGGGATATCGACAACATCTGCAGGATAACTGTCTTCAACTGGTTGGTTGGAATATGTTGGAATCTTGGAGATGTTGTTGGTTGCAGAAAGACTGACTTGAGGAGCACTCCGAGCACAGTGTGTGCGTGTGTGAGTGCGTTTGTGTGTGTGCATGCTGCACGTGTGTAATATAGTGAGAAGTGCTCCTTGGTGGTTGTTTGAGCAGGAAGGAATAAAGCAGCGTTGGCCGATTCTGATAGAAGAGCTCACCCTTAGCAACCGCAGTCCTGTTATTATCAACTGTCTCCTAGCAACTGAAACACAGCAGTGATATGGCATTCCATGCCCCCAGTCTATGCAGCTCTGCCCAGCGACTGACTGTGTACTAATTATCAACACGCCCATTATCCGGTTCCTCACTGGCCCAAATACTGTAGACTACTCTGCAGTATTCTGCCTTATCATGGTGTTACACTTCATCCAATTCTAGATTATCAGCAGAAATTCCAAGAGTGTGGACCTTCTCTTCTGCACAAGCACTGTATGGTTTGTGAACCTTGAATATGAAGTAAGGAAAAATGATATTTAATTTACACATGGACAAATGTTTCTGGCATCTGGACTTCATCAGTTCGCCTTCCTTCAGATTCAAGGTTCACACACAGTACAGTGATTGTGCAAAGAGAAAGTCTACACTCCTCGAATTGAAGTGCGGATCTATTTTTCTATTCTGAACCATAAACTAACACCATACAGTGCTTGTCCACAGATACGAAAGCTTACAATGAAGCCAACCCAGTCTTCTCTCTTACCTCTACCCCTCTCCTCCTCCTCCTCTCCTTAGGATCTTCTACAAGGTGAAGAGCCGCAGTGCCCACATGAAGAGCCACGCAGAGCAGGAGAAGAAGGCTGCAGCGCTGAGGCAGAAGGAGGCAGAGGAGAGGGCTGCAGCCCAGGCGGTAGAGGCTGCAACGTTACTGGCCGCGCTGCAGAATGGGGAACTGGAGGGGAACACAGCCGGAGGAGACAGCACAAACGATGACTCATCTGAGGAAGATGAAGAGGAAGATGAGGACTGGCACTAAGACCATAGAGATAGAAAGAGAGCCCACCGCCCTGTCTTTGCCATTATGGCAAGTGCACCCTCGATGTATCTATATGGCTAAGACAGACAGACAGCGCTCTCTACTGGCAGGGTGAGGGGTAACGAAACAGAACAGAGCAGAACTCTGAGGCCTCAGAACCCTAGCGCACTCTAGTGTTCAGCTACGGCTCAAGGGACATTTTACACCCTCTTGTTACGCCTGCTTTAGCAGCATTTCTCTCTGGAAACAAACTGCTTTTTTATTGTTTCATGGAACAGGATCTCCTATCTTGACACTTTCAGGGACAAGTTCTTTCCCGTATTTTCTCCCTCTTCCCTTTAACCTGCTTGTGAAGTGTTCAGGGGTTACCTTGCTCTCAGGCACACATTAGTGTATGAAAGGAAGCCATGCCATCTCTCTCTAACGCCAATACTTTTCTTTCTCCTGTCTGCCATCCACCCCTGGCTTTTTCCTCTTCCTGTCAGCACTTTCAGCCAATCACAACACAGCACACAGACTCATCAGGTGGGAACTATATAGCCACGCCCCCAGCCCAGTCTTTAAAAACTAGAATAGTTTGTGATGCCTGGTAATGCAAGACTACATGCAACCCAGCTTGGCCACCTCTTTCTCTACTCTCTGCTCCCCACTTTGATATGTTATTATGAATAGAAGGACATCAAATGAGTGATTGGGACAATGCAATATTGAAGTTGAAAGGACTTCCAGGTCATGAAAAGCCCAGATAGACTGATGTGGTGGTAACACCGAAGATGGTGGATAAATGAAGATGTCCCACTCAGGCCGTTTACCATTGAAAAAACATTTCAGTTCCGGTCTGCTTAATGGGGTGGCTCTCACATAGGCACCAATGCATTAGTAGCTGGGTCTGATCCGCATAGGGAGTGGGATGTCTCACTTCCTCTTCCGTCTCTGGTAACACTGCCTGTGCGGAGGCATATCTACATGTGGAGGAAGGAACAGTTTAGAGAACAGAACACACATCGTTGTGTGACTTTCATCCTTTTTCCTGTTTGGGACTTTTTCACTCACTCAAGGCTGCCAAAAGCTTGCACAGATGCGTCGGTCCTCAGTTCACCAAACTGGGTTCTTCTTAGTTTCAAGTGCTGTTCTTTTGGGTTTTCGTTTTGTGAATCCTGGTCCTCCTCACTGTCGATGCCTTGGATGTTTTTAACGCTTTTTATCTTTGGATGAACGACAATCAATTTTACAAAGTTTCTTTTTATATTCAACAAATTACTGTTGCTTTTTTGCTTATTATATCAAATTGTTAATGTTGTTTTTGTTAATAATTGTATTGTTATTAATAATGTCACTGTTCTGTTGTCTCTTGTATTATTCTGATTTTGATTGTTTTTGCGGCAGGTTGCTTTGGAGATCTCTTTCTCATTTGACTGTAGTGTAGGGTTATTTAAGACATTGCTTTCGCTGTCTGTTTTGAACTGTGAGGTTTTAGAATTAGATCTAAAGACAGAGAAGTCGGAGAAGAGAAGAGGTGAGACAGAATTGTAAACGTGCAGTAGATAGAACAACCACGTGATCCCTGATGCCAACACCCCCTCCCCCTTCTTCCTTGTATCCAGATGTCACCCCAATTTAAAACGGTTAAGGTTAGGGTAAGGGTAGGGGTTAAGGTCAGGGTTAGGGTAGGGTTTAAGGTCAGGGTTTAGGGTAGGGACGTCCCAAGGATCCCGGGATAGCACTAACCATATCATTACGGCAGGAGGAAAGAGGGGGGAAAACATGATGATGATGATGATGACTGTTGAATGATGACTTGAATGGGTATGTCCACTCTATTTATTCTATTTCTGTGGGGACATCTATAGTCTGGACTCTTAGAAAAGTATGTCTCTATCTATCTAACTATCTATCTTATTCTCGACATATCTCTTTCTGCCAAGAACCATATCTCTATATTTATTCCCTCTGCCAAGCGCCAGAACACGCTCTATCTGTCGCCATGGCAACAAACAAGCAGGCTGAAGATTCTTCTCCTTAAGCAGTCAGCCACAGTGGGGAGCAGAGAGGAACGGTTCCAATTACCTTACCCAGTTAAACCTACCTGGGCACTATGCACTGTGTGTGTGTCAGAGGAGGCTGGTGGGGGGGGGAGCTATAGGAGGACAGGGTCATTGTAATGGAACGGTATCAAACATTTACATTTTACATTTTAGTCATTTAGCAGACGCTTTTATCCAGAGCGACTTACAGGAGCAATTAGGGTTAAGTGCCTTGCTCAAGGACACATTGACAGATTTTTCACCTAGTCGGCTCGAGAATTCAAACCAACAACCTTTCAGTTACTGGCCCAATGCTCTTATCTCCTAGGCTACCTGCCACCACTAGAAACTACTTGTTTGACTCCATTCCATTGATTCCATTCCAGCCATTACTCTTATAGCTCATCCCACCAGCCTCTTCTGGTGTGTGTGTGTGTGTGTGTGTGTGTGTGTGTGTGTGTGTGTGTGTGTGTGTGTGTGTGTGTGTGTGATGTGTATGCGTTCTGGGGTGTTTGTGAGTGTGTGTATGTATATGCATTCTGGAGTGTTTGTGAGTGTGTGGAATGCCGCTTGCAAGTTTGCATTTTCTAGTCAAATATCACTCTTGAGAGAAAGAGGTTTTATCCTGACTGTTCACTTTTGTTATCTCAATTTATCTCTCCTTACCCTTTTTTAAAATTATTATTTTACTCCCCACAAGATTGTCAGGGGGCATTGTTTTAATACTGTCAAACAGAATTAAGGATGAAATTGAGGGAGGACATGCCACGAACACCAAGAATCTGGAAGCCTTATTCACTTTCATTCAATTAGTTAAGGGAATAAAACACTTTACGTTTCATTTACGTAAAGAATATCTATGAATTAAACTCTTATGAATTCATACTTTGTATGCTATTTTCGTATGGGGTTCATTTCACACTAATGATGTAAAATGGAATAGAATCTCAAGTGCTTTTTACTACAATGTAGCTTATGTGTTTAAATTGGATTTTTACCATTAACCACCTGTATGTTTTTATAATACAAAATGGGGAAAGCACTGTTTATTAAAATGTTACAATACTCATGAAATAAGTGTTTTGGTCCTTTACGTGTCAGTATCTATAAGATGGCATGTTATTGGTCCAGGTTATTAGACCACGTCTGGTAGTCGATGTTTCATTCAGTGTGCGTCTGGCTCCTGGGTGAAGTTTCCCCTAGTGCAGATCTAGGATCAGCTTCCCCTCCCCCAATCCTAACCCCAACCATTAGTGGGGAAAATGCTAAACTGATCCAAGATCAGGCGTCTAGGGGCAACTTCGCCCTACATGTCTGTTGTTTTACTAAGATCCACGACGTGGCAGTATTGTAGTAGGAATCTTACATGCCTTTACATATCCCAAGCACAAGAGGGCATCATTGTTTTAAATTGTATGTTCATTTAGCTTTTCTTGTCTTTTTTTCTGGCCTATATAAATACCTTTATTCCAGATTAAGCTAGAATAATGTTATACTATGTACAATACTGGATTTACTCTTTGTAATGTTAGAGTAATTAAGTAAGTTAGACATCTGCTGCTTCTCATTTCAAACTGTGTCATGTGGCTGTGTCATGAGTCACTGGTCGGATGTGGCTGTTTTGGTGGAACATCTAAACTGGTGGTTGGATGTTGGTTCGGATGTAGAGTTGGTTTGGATGGAGCTGGGTGTGGCTGTTTGATAGTATGTTTTGGATTTATTTATTCCATTTTAGTACGTTTTTCTGCACGTGTTCCTCTTAAATCTTTGTTCCGCTCTTGTAGTTTGTCCTTTCACTCTGTGACATTTTCTCTCTCCCCTCTCTCTGCAGTGAATGTGTTGGACTATTTTGAGCAGTAGTGCTGGACAGAGCTGCAGTAGGCTACTAGAACAGCGCTGGCTCAGGAAGACACACAATATTCACAGTCAAAACAAGAACAGTATGAGGCTCAGATGTCTCCTCCATAGAAATAGAATGAATAGAACAGACATCCCCATTCAAGTCAATGATGGCATAATGGGTGGACTGGAGGCCATTGCGAGTGTACCAATAGAAGCAAAGCAGGAAGTAAAAGCTAGGTTCAAAATATACAGGTTAAGACAAGAGGATTCTAATATCCCATAACTCTTTCCAAGTCCCATGAATTTGTTTATTTTCGAACGCTTCCGCATGAAATTACTTCATTGTCTTAACCTTCCCATCTTCAACCTAGAGTAAACGCAGGAACTAAAAGCAGGAGGTGTACCCATCAATCTGTGCTGTGATTTGTCGAATCAACTCAACTGACATTACAAAAAATACATTCCATCGCATGAGCCACATCAGTTAGCATAATTTGAATTAATATTCTAAATTATTTACGTACAATACCAGTCAAAAGTTTGGACACACCTACTCATTCAAGGGTTTTTCTTTATTTTTACCATTTTCTACATTGTGTTATGAAATAACACATATAGAATCATGTAGCAACCAAAAAAGTGTTAAACAAATCAAAATATATTTTACATTTGAGATTCTTCAAAGTAGCCACCCTTTGCCTTGATAACAGCTTTGCACACTCTTGGCATTCTCTCAATGCCAAGAGTGGAGAGGCCTGTGCAGCAATGCTCCCCATCCAACCTGGAGAAACTCCCCAAATACAGGTGTGCCAAGCTTGTAGCGTCATACCCAAGAAGACTCGAGGCTGTAATCGCTGCCAAAGGTGCTTCAACAAAGTACTGAGTAAAGGGTCTGAATACTTACGTAAATGTGATATTTCCGTTTTATTTATAAATCTGCCAAAATTTCTAACAACCTGTTTTTCCTTTGTCATTATGGGGTATTGTGTGTAGATTGATGATGGGGAAAAAAACTCTTTAATCAATTTTAGAATAAGGCTGTAACCTAACAATATGTGGAAAAAGTCAAGGGGTCTTAATACTTTCCGAATACACTGTACACTGAGTATACCAAACATTAGGAACACATTCCTAATCTTGAGTTGCACCCACCCCTTTTGCCCTCAGAACAGCCTCAATTCATCGGGGCATGAACTCTACAAGGTGTCAAAAGCGTTCCACAGGGATGCTGGCCCATGTTGACTCCAATGCTTCCCACAGTTGTGTCAAGATGGCTGGATGTCGTTTGGGTGGTGGACCATTCTTGATACACACGGGAAACTGTTGAGCGTGAAAAATCCAGCAGTGTTGCAGTTCTTGACGCAAACTGCCTGACACCTACTACCATACCCCGTTCAAAGGCAATTCAATATTTTGTCTTGCCCATTCACCCTCTGAATGGAGCACATACACAATCCATGTCTCAATTGTCTCAATGCTTAAAAATCCTTCTTTATCCTGTCTCCTCCCCTTCCTCCCCTGGATTTAACAAGTGACATCAATAAGGATCATAGCCTTCACCTGGATTCACCTGGTCAGTCTATGTCATGGAAAGAGCAGGTGTTCTTAATGTTTTGTATACTCCAGACTACAACATTGCTCATTCTGATATTTCTTAATTTCTTTATTTTTACTTTTTGGATTATGTGATTGCTAGGTATTATTACTGTTGGAACTAGACACACAAGCATTTCACTGCAGCTGCGATAACATCTGCAAATCTGTGTACACAACCAATAAAAAGTGTTGAATGACAACTGCATGCTAGATAATATTTCAGATTCAGTTTGCTGTATCATATGGGTCTGTGAAAGTACATATTTTGTGAAACATTCCACCCACCCCTGCTTTGGGAGTGTCAGTGAGTTAGAGAACGCATTTGTAACTCGGTAAGTCCACCCTATTCTATATAAATGACACCCTATTCCCTTATGCACTATGTAATGGGAATTTCCAGGTATAAAAATGAAAGCAGTTGTTGATAGTCAATCAAAATCTATCTGGTTTAATACAAGTTGCAAAAGGGAGACACATCCAGCACAGAGTCAGAGCAAATGTCTCCCGAGCCTTCTCTGAGCAGGCCCTAATATCAGACCCTAATATCCTAATCACATATGTTCTGGAAACGCGTAACAAAAGACACAACACAAGGCAGTGAATCACACAGTCTCACAGAATACAATAACAACCAGTGTGTCCTCGGAACTGGCACCTTTAGACTGGCGCCAATACTATCAGCAGATAGGAGCACTGACCATAACATTTAAGTCTAGTGACCATCGACCTTGCACAAACAGAATCATGTGTATTACAGAAAGGAAAACTATATTACATTGTGTTAATCACTTAACTGAATATATTTAATTTCCCATTACACACTATATAGGGAATAGAGCGCTATTTGGGACTGAACATGAGTCACAAGTAATTCTCCCAAACTAGTGGTCCCTATGTGCCATTTGGGACGCAGCTAGAGATACTCATTTGTAACTGGTTGTTGATGGTGATGGTATTCTGGTTCATTTATCAGAGAGAGGAGATCAACCCCACTACGATCAGTCTGTCTCCAAAACCCCTAGAAACAGCCAGCATGTGGTGTGGAGAGATGGGTGGCTACGCAACCCAGGCCAAGTGCGGGTGTGTGTGTGTGTGTGTGTGTGTGTGTGTGAGAGAGAGAACTGAATCCTGGGATCAACTCAACATGGAAGCACAGATGTAGCTATTACAGAGGGCTGTACTGCAGCACTAACTGACCTTACCTAGCCTCCAGGCTGTCTCAATAAGAGGAGTAGAATAACACACACACACACACACACACACACACACACACAAAAACACACACAGAAAGTGCTTGACAGCTAAAATAATGCCTACTATACAGTTTCAGTTTTACCCAGTGGTGTAAAGTACTTAAGTAAAAATACTGTAAAGTCCTACTTACAGTTTTTTACAATCACTTTGGCACTAATTTCAGAACCTTGACGTCATTTTTCAAAACTCTAGACACAAACCTCAAAACGGTCATCACTTGTAACACAGGCTGTCCAATGTTCAAAACATTGCATTGTGCATTTATATCTTTAAAGAAATCTTACACTTGCACAATCATTGATTCAAAATACAAATGTATTGTGAAATACCAATGAAACGTTAATTTAGATCACCCACACACAAGCAACCGATAGTTTCACTGTGTCATTGTTCGAACAATCATTAAATATTGTAGTACAAAATAGGTGATACATGTTTCATTATGGTACTACATGTAAATACATCCCTGTAAAAGTACTGCAGTAGTAGAGAGAATACCACAGACACAGTGGAATCATTGAACAAAATCTGAAATATATTGATGAAAAACAATACAGTACTGTAAAACATCAAATGCAGTGTTCCTCAACTTGCTTGTACTGTAAAAAGCAAAACATAGGAGTGATTACTGTACTTCTACATTTTCATCAACTCTGTCTTGTGGATTTGGCCACAGGTTCTCATCTACATCACAATGGATGTTTTCATTAGCCAAACATCTTGTAAAAAACCTTCGGCCATGGCGAATCCAGGCCTGACACTGGTCTGCCGTGATGTCATTGCATGCGTCATCCATGGCCTGGAGAAGAGTGACTTGTTCATGAGGGCGCCTATCATAAACCTTCCATCTCCATGTGGAGAAAAATTCCTCAATCGGGTTAAGGAAAGGAGAGTATGGGGATAAATATAGGGTGGTGAATTGTGCATGGGCCTGAAACCATGCTTGCACCATATGAGCATGGTGGAACCTGACATTATCCCACACAATGACATAGGTCACACCATCAGCTCTACAGACCTGATCGAGCTCATCAAGGAAGGTTACAAGGAGAGCTGCATTATATGATCCAATACGAGGTCTGCGTCCCACCACACCATCTTCTGATATAGCCGCACACATGGTAATGTTGGCCCCACGTTGTCCAGGTACTTGGATGGTTGCCGACTTCTCCTCCTTGTCTTGGCCAGGTTAAAGCCTGCCTCATCCAAATATATGAATTTGTGATGGTTGTCATCAGCATCCAGCTCCATCACCCTCTAAAAATACATTTTGGAAAGAGATTTACTGATTACTGTATAATGAAGAATTATTAGGGAATTTTATTACAACAGCCACCTTGAAACTGAACATACCTGAACATACTCAGTCCTAATTTGCTTCACTCTGTCTGCATTTCTTTCAAAAGGCACACGGTATAGTTGTTTTAAAGACACCTGGTGCCTTTTCAGCATGCGTGCAATAGTTGGCAAACTTATGGAATCCACATAGTTAAACATGTCTTCATTGTCCAAGATATGCTGGCGAATTTCTGTAAGGCGAATATCATTTCTGGCCCGAACCAAATCAACCACAGCCTGCTCTTGTTGGTCAGTCAGAATTTTGCCTCTGCCTCCCCTATTTGGCCTAGTCTCAATTCTACAGGGAACATTACAGTAAGAAGACACTTGGTCACATCACCTACTCTGTGATACACATTGGTATGCAGTCATTTGACAATTGAGAGTAGCATAATGTTTAGTGCATGCTGACGACTTACCGGTTCTCATTGCGGAAAGTTCTGATTATTGAGGCCACGGTTGACCTTCTGAGGTTTGGTTGTATCATTGTAGCCGCCTCACTCATTGTCATGCCATGATTTATGACATGGTCTACAACTATTGCTCAGATTTCATTGGACACTCTTTGCTGTTGCTGCCGCTGTCTTGGTCCGTGGCCTTGTCCTCTACCACGTTCCCCCACACCTCTCAAACGAGGCCCACGACCACCTCTCAGAAGGGGTGCTTGTCCCCTGCCATTCCTTTGACCAACACGTCTTCCTCGTCTTCCTCCCATCACTGCTTGACCTCTATTGTGACCTGGATCACCTGCCAGCTCCATGTTACAGTACGTATCGCTATGTTGTTGCAAGTGGATCCCAATCAATTCTTTATATACTCTTTCCACAATGTGAACTCAATCATCAGTAACGAGTTGGCAGAATTGGACAAGCAATTACAAGGGCCTGCATCCATACAGTGCAGTACTGTCAATACTGTAAATATTCTGAAAAGGTGGTACATGGGACCATAGAAACGGTGTCTGATAAAGAATGATGATGAAATATTACATCCATAGATAATGTAGTCTAATTGGTTCATGCTCCACGCTAATTGGTGACAATAAATCTCGTTATCTTGAAACTTTAATGATCTAAACATGGAATATTGTTTGTCTGTTTCCAAACAACTATGCATTAAGAGCAATGCAACAGTTACTTATCATTTTGAGCAGTTGTATCAATTGATAGTTGGATAATTGTAATGAAATGTATAGACACTCATCTGAAATGTAATGTGTGAATTGCCTTTTGAAATAGTAGTACTTTGATGTTAAGTTGTGTCATATTGAACAGGTGATTTTTGTTAAATGAACAAATGATCTTAGTTTTATGTGTATTGTATCCGAGCAATTGAAAAAAGTGTTAGAGTTTTGAAAAATGTGCATTTTGATCATTGGTTGTGAGTTTTGTGTCTAGAGTTTTGAAAAATGACGTCAAGGTTCTGAAATTAGTGCCAAAGTGATTGTAAAAAACTGTAAGTAGTTTTTTGGTATCTGTACTTTACTTTACTATTTTTATTTTTGACAACGTTTACTTTTACTTCACTACATTCCTAAAGAAAATAATGTACTTTTTACTCTATGCATTTTCCCTGATACCCAAAACTACTCGTTACATTTTGAATGCATAGCAGGACAGGAAAATGGTCCAATTCACGCACTTACCAAGAGAACATCCCTGGTCATCTACTGCCTCTGATCTGGCGGACTCACTAAACACAAATGCTTCGTTTGTCAATTATGTTTGAGTGTTGGAGTGTGCCCCTGGCTATCCGTAAATTTAAAAAACAAGAAAATGGTGCCGTCTGGTTTGCTTACTATAAGGAATTTGAAATGATTTATACTTTTACTTTTACTTTTGATACTTAAGTACATTTTATCAATTACATTTACTTTTGATACTTAAGTATATTTAAAACCAAATACTTTTAGACTTTTGCTCAAGTAGTATTTTACTGGGTGACTTTCACTTTTACTTGAGTCATTTTCTATTAATTTATCTTTACTTTTACTCATGTATGACAATTGGGTACTTTTTCCACCACTGGTTTTACCTCACTGTGTAGAACAGTTTCACTTCATAGAACAGGAACAGGTACAGCTGCATAGATCCCACCACAGTAATAGAACATTTTTATTTCTGTTTTGTTTTTACATACTGGTAACCAGAGTCGTTCAAGGGAATTCGGGCCATGGGTGACTAGTTAACGTTAGCTTGGCTCTGTGTGTTCGTG
The DNA here is from genome assembly GCF_964263955.1 of Coregonus lavaretus. Taxonomy (NCBI): domain Eukaryota; kingdom Metazoa; phylum Chordata; class Actinopteri; order Salmoniformes; family Salmonidae; genus Coregonus; species Coregonus lavaretus. The sequence goes on from NC_140014.1 coordinate 36,822,852, forward strand.
CCGTTGGAGGGGTTGGTTCGTTGGCAGAGAGCAATGGCTAGCTAGTATGCTAACTATTCTAGCTAACTAACTGGCTGAATAAGTTGACGACATACTCACTCAAACTGTCAAAACTAACCCAAAACTTTACACAATGTTAGAAACGGACACTAATGATCTGCTTGGCGTGTTAACACACTGATGGTTTGTTGTAACCGAGTATTGGTGCTAAACCGTGTTATTGGAGGCTGGCATGCTAGTTGGCTTTGGCGTCATAGGATTCGGTGCCCTGGACGGTTTTCACGGAAGAATACTGTACCAAGTTAGCTAGCTGAATAAACTAAGTTAGAGTCTATTCCTAGAAAACATTGAACCGCTGTAGTTTACAACAATTATAATTTTTAAAGTGAAGTTGGGAGACTTTTATTTGAGTGTTTTCCTTGAAACATAAGTGAGGGAGGCCCCGCTCTCTCGCTTTCCCAGATGTTTAGTTAATTTCATTCCGATCTCCTTTGCATTATTGTAGCCATTTTCTGTAGCCTGTCAACTATGTGTCTGTCTATCCCTGTTCTCTCCTCTCTGCACAGGCCATACAAATGCTTCAGACCACGTGGCTGTTGCCACTCTAATCTGGTGGTCCCTGCGCGCACGACCCACGTGGAGTTCCAGGTCTCTGGCAGCCTCTGAAACTGCCGTTCTGCGGCCAACAAGGCAGAGTTCATCTCAGCCTATGCTACCCTCCAGTCCCTCGACTTCTTGGTGCTGACGGAAAAATTGATTACTACAGAAAACACTGCTACTCCTACTGCTCTTTCCTCGTCTAACCATGTGTTCTCGCATACCCTGAGAGCATCTGGTCAGCGCGGCGGTGGCACAGGAATCCTCATCTCTCCCAAGTGGACATTCTCTCTTTTTCCCCTGACCCATCTGTCTATCTCCTCATTTGAATTCCATGCTGTCACAGTCACTAGCCCATTCAAGCTTAACATCCTTGTCATTTATCGCCCTCTAGGTTCCCTTGGAGAGTTCATCAATGAGCTTGACGCCTTGATAAGTTCCTTTCCTGAGGATGGCTCACCCCTCACAGTTCTGGGTGACTTTAACATCCCTACGTCTGTCTTTGACTCATTTCTCTCTGCCTCCTTCTTTCCACTCCTTTCCTCTTTTGACCTCACCCTCTCACCGTCCCCCCCTACTCACAAGGCAGGCAATACGCTTGACCTCATCTTTACTAGATGCTGTTCTTCTACTATTCTCACTGCAACTCCCCTCCAAGTCTCCGACCACTACTTTGTATCATTTTCTCTCTCGCTCTCCTCCAACACTACTCAGTCGGCCCCTACTCAGATGGTAATGTGCCGTCGCAACCTTCGCTCTCTCTCTCCCGCTACTCTCTCCTCTTCCATCCTATCATCTCTTCCCTCTGCTAAATCCTTCTCCCTCCGATCTCCTGATTCTGCCTCCTCAACCCTCCTCTCCTCCCTTTCTGCATCTTTTGACTCTCTATGTCCCCTATCCTCCCGGCCAACTCGGTCCTCCCCTCCTCCTCTTTGGCTTGACGACTCATTGCGAGCTCACAGAAGAGGGCTCCGGGCAGCCGAGCGGAAATGGAGGAAAACTAGACTCCCTGCGGACCTGTCATCTTTTCACTCCCTCCTCTCTAGATTCTCTTCCTCTGTTTCCGCTGCTAAAGCCACTTTCTACCACTCTAAATTTCAAGCCTCTGCCTCTAACCCTAGGAAGCTCTTTGCCACCTTCTCCTCCCTGCTGAATCCTCCTTCTCCTCCCCCTCCCTCCTTCATCTCTGTGGATGACTTCGTCAACCATTTTGAAAAGAAGGTTGACGACAACCGATCCTAATTTATTAAGTCAAATGACACCGCTGGTCCTGCTCACACTGCCCTACCCTATGCTTTGACTTCTTTCTCCCCTCTCTCTCCAGATGAAATCTTGCGACTTGTGACGGCCGGCCGCCCAACAACCTGGCCGCTTGACCCTATCCCATTTCCGGAGACCTTCTCCCTTACCTCACCTCGCTCATCAACTCATCCTTGACCGCTGGCCATGTCCCTTCCGTCTTCAAGAGAGCGAGAGTTGCACCCCTCCTCAAAAAACATACACTCGATCCCTCCGATGTCAACAACTACAGACCAGTATCCCTTCTTTCTTTTCTCTCTAAAACTCTTGAGCGTGCCGTCTCTAGCCAACTCTCCTGCTATCTCTCTCAGAATGACCTTCTTGATCCAAACCAGTCAGGTTTCAAGACTGGTCATTCAACTGAGACTGCTCTTCTCTGTGTCACGGAGGCTCTCCGCACTGCTAAAGCTAACTCTCTCTCCTCTGCTCTTATCCTTCTAGACCTATCCGCTGCCTTTGATACTGTGAACCATCAGATCCTCCTCTCCACCCTCTCCGAGTTGGGCATCTCCGGCGCTGCTCACTCTTGGATTGCGTCCTACCTGACAGGTCGCTCCTACCAGGTGGCGTGGCGAGAATCTGTCTCCGCACCACGTGCTCACAACACTGGTGTCTCCCAGGGCTCAGTTCTAGGCCCTCTCCTATTCTCTCTATACACCAAGTCACTTGGCTCTGTCATATCCTCACATGGTCTCTCCTATCATTGCTACGCAGACGACACACAATAAATTTTCTCCTTTCCCCCTTCTGATAACCAGGTGGCGAATCGCATCTCTGCATGTCTGGCAGACATATCAGTGTGGATGTCGGATCACCACCTCAAGCTGAACCTCAGCAAGACGGAGCTGCTCTTCCTCCCGGGGAAGGACTGCCCGCTCCATGATCTCGCCATCGCTGGACAACACCCTGTCGTTCTCCGCTAACATCAAAGCGGTGACCCGATCCTGCAGGTTCATGCTCTACAACATTCGCAGAGTACGACCCTACCTTACACAGAAAACGGCACAGGTCCTAATCCAGGCACTTGTCATCTCCCGTCTGGATTACTGCAACTCACTGATGGCTGGGCTCCCTGCCTGTGCCATTAAACCCCTACAACTTATCCAGAACGCTGCAGCCCATCTGGTGTTCGACCTTCCCAAGTTCTCCCCGCTCCTCCGCACACTCCACTGGCTTCCAGTTGAGGCTTGCATCTACTACAAGACCATGGTGCTTGCCTACGGAGCTGTGAGGGGAACGGCACCTCCTTACCTTCAGGCTCTGATCAGACCCTACACCCAAACGAGGGCACTACGTTCATCCACCTCTGGCCTGCTAGCTCCCCTACCTATACGGAAGCACAGTTCCCGCTCAGCCCAGTCAAAGCTATTTGCTGCTCTGGCACCCCAATGGTGGAACAAGCTCCCCCACGACGCTAGGACAGCGGAATCACTGACCACCTTCCGGAGACACTTGAAACCCTACCTCTTTAAGGAATACCTGGAATAGTATAAAGTAATCCTTCTACCCACCCCCCCATGTTTGGGTTGTTTAGGATGATTAGTAGGATCTGAAAAAAAAGGACTTAATTGCCAAAATCTCACCCTATCCCTTTAATGACTATTATTTCAATGGAGGGATACACTTAGTCCTCTACTTCTTCTGTCGTTATTTTGTCCTGGACCATTGCTTCCTCATTGAGGGAAGAGATTTTGACTCACATCATAAAATAATATTTCCACAATCATCTACAGCCCTAAATAGAAATGTGTACTGGGACTTTTAAAGTAGCATAGATTCAACTCATCTAACAGATGGGCCGGTCCCAAACCTCAGTAAAGTGGTCAGAGCCTGGGCTTATTGGATCTGAGGGACTGTAAGGGCCAGGATTCCAGTGTTGCATCCCAAATGGCAACCTATTCCCTGTGTAGTGCACCACGTTTAACCAGGGCTGATAGGGATCTACCCCCTACCACCATCATCACTGTCTGGAATAGGGTGCTATCTCACAGGACCATTGAGTCACTTGAAACCCACATTCCATCAGTCCTGACTTTAACTTTGCATGTAGCATCATCAATTGCATACACACAGTATAGCACAGGACACTCAACATCATTTTTTAAAATCAGCATTTGTCTTGAGTTCGCACTCAAATAACATATTTTTTTAAAGATGTGAACTCAGATAGCTAGCCAGATTTTGGAGAGAGAGGCAGGGAGGCAGGGAGGAGGCAGGGAGGCAGTGAGTCTGGGATTCTGGAGTTGTTTATCTCTGACAATGGTCAGTGAGTGCAAGTAAGCATTTCGCTGGAGTGTATACCATGTGTATCTCCCCCACTCTCTCTCTCTCTCTCTCTCTCTCTCTCTCTCTCTCTCTCTCTCTCTCTCTCTCTCTCTCTCTCTCTCTCTCTCTCTCTCCCTCACTCTCTCTCTCCCTATCTATCTATCTCCCCTCTCTCTCTCTCTCTCTCTCTCTCTCTCTCTCTCTCTCTCTCTCTCTCTCTCTCTCTCTCTCTCTCTCTCTCTCTCTCTCTCTCTCTCTCTCTCTCTCTCTCTCTCTCTCTCTCTATCTCCCTCTCCCTCTCTCTCTCCCCCACTCTCTCTCTTTCTCTCTCTCTCTCTCTTTCTCTCTCCACCCTCTCTCTCCCTCTCTCTCTCTCTCTCCACCCCCCTTTTATCTCTGCTTAGGACATCCTCGCTACTCATGCTGAAGAGAAAGAGAGCAATGAACTTAAAACTGTGATCAGGGTTAATGTTGTAATAATGCAATGATGAAAGAGGAGGTTAAATGGGACCCAGAGCTCCATTGCTACCCTAAGGGCCCAGACAGATTCCCAGCCCGACCCGGTCCTTGTCCCTTCTCTGGACCCACCGACCCCAACCCTGGACCGGCACTGACTTCTTCCTGGCATGCACAGTGCACACATGAGAAACCATGTTTGAGTTTCTCTTTATTTCATTTTAGCAACATAACCATCAAAAGCTAGCTAGTAGTCTACCAGTTAGCTAGCTATCAGCCTTCCAGTTAGTTAGCTAGTAGCCTCCAGTTAGCTAGCTAGCAACCTACCAGTTAGCTAGCTAGCAGCCTACCACTTAGCAAGCTAGTAGCCTAACAGTTAGCTAGCTAGCAGCCTACCGGTTAGCTAGCTAATAGCCTACCGGTTAGCTAGCTAGCCTAGCAGTTAGCTAGCTAGTAGCCTATCAGTTAGCTAGCTAACAGTCTGCCAGTTAGCTAGCTAGCAGCCTACAAGTTAGTTAGCTAGCAGCCTACCAGTTAGCTAGCTAGCTTAATAGTCCATGCCAGTCTACAGTATAGTTAGCTATTTTGAATTCAACTGAACAGGTCACAGATAGAACAATAAGACAGATATTTCACCGGATGTAAAAATGTGAAGCATCCGGTTGGCGTTTCCACTCAATACCAATATGTTGTTGAGAGGAAGCCCAGTGGCCGGCAGTGGGAGAAGATGGAGCGAGATGGATTTTGGCCGACAATCTGCACATTTTCTCCTCGATGAAACATTTGATCTCAACACAGTTTTCTGTTTCCAAAACTAGAATCTGTTACGGACAGAGTGGACTAAGCTTTGTAGACTTGACCCTTGGCCAAAGTTTTAAAAAATTGAGTTTTTTAGAAGGAGTGCAAGGGCAAATTGAGTTATTGCACATGCGCACTTCACAGAGTAGGCATTCCCTAACGGAAATATGCAAATACATGCTAGAACACGCCAATAGGATCTCGCTAGCTCATGCTTGGCTCTGCCCACCTCCTTGCTTGTTCTGCCCACTATGATTAATTTGCTCCCATTGGAAACGATATGATGTGGTCTATCTTGGATTAGTTATACAAATCTTTGACCAGGTTTCAGCTTCAGCTTTCAGCTCAGCATCCCAAGACCACACCTCAGTGATGTCACAATCCAATCCATTCTGTTGTAGTTGTGCATCCGTCCCTGGGAACCAGAGAAGGGAAGGCCTATCATCACACAATGGCCCCAGTGTCAGGGCTGCCAAACTGGGATGGAAAACGGAGTACTTTATTTTAAGGGTCCGTAATAAACCATTTATAACAAAACAGAGTAACAAAGAAGGTTTTCAACTGGGATAAAACACACAACTACCCTTGGACAAAGGAACTCAATGCCATATTTAAGGAAGCTGATCTACAACACATATTTAGAAACAAGTTATGATGCAATGTCAATATGATCAAACACCAAGTTAACCCTAAGCTACAAAGAAAAATGGTCAACTGACACATGGCTTAAACCAAAACTCAGAATTTACAACCAGATCAACAACAGCTATGATCCAGAACCTTATGTCATCTCTCACCTAACCAGAAACCAAAGGTCCTTGTGTGCCATGTTGAGAACCGGGATTCTGCCTCTGGCAATTGAAGAAGGTAGGTTCAATGCCACAGATCAAGAAGAGTGATTATGGCCTCCCGAGTGGCGCAGCGGTCTAAGGCACTGCATCGCAGCGCCTGAGGCGCCACTACAGACCAGGGTTCGATCCCAGGCTGTGTCACAACTGGCCGGTGCACAATTGGCCAAGTGTCGTACGGGTTAGGGGGGTCTTTACTTGGCTCATCACGCTCTATCGACTCCTTGTGGCGGGCCGGGTGCCTGCAGGCTGTCGTCAGTTGAATGGTGTTTCCTCCGACACATGGCTTCTGGGTTGAGTGACCAGTGTAATTTCTCACAAAAAGATGGGAATGCCATTGGTAGACATTCCTGCAGTACCTGGTAGAAGAATAATCACACAACACAGGATGTTTAATGAAATATATGTACATGTGCGTCTAACTAGCTTAGTAACATTTACAGATGTGGGAGTGATTAATGATTAAGAAATGGTGAGCAAACTGTTTGTAAATGCCTTATAAAGGGTGTATTATGAACCCTTAAAATAAAGTGTTACCGAAAACTGGTGAGGAGGGGAGTGGAGGGCCAAATTGCTGGAGGCAGTTAGTAGGAGGACGATAATGGAGGAGGAGAGGAAAATGATTGGAATGAAAAAGTGTGGAGGGTAAATAGATGATAAACAAAAGAGGTGGAACAGGTGTCAATTAGACAATCATTCAAGTTTAATACAGTATCAAGTCTCTCATGATGCTTGTGGTGAAAAGGATAGCTAAAATAATTCCTGAGATTAAGAATAGGCTACATTTTCTTGGGCAGTTTTCTACTCAGTCAGTGGCCTGTTGCTTTTCGACATCTATGGCTTTTTAACCTTGGTCACCCTCACTTCACAATACAGTGCAGTACTGTGACATTCACCAGAACTAATGTCAACAGGCGGGAAAAGCAGGGCACAACCAAAATCGCCTTGTAGCACGCCAGCCCAGTTCAGTTCACAGTTGCAGCTCCAGATATTATTTTACTGAATTCTTCAGTGCTCTGAAAGCGTTCCCACATACTGCAGAACCACCACAGGATCCCCTCTACAGCTACACAGCTTGGGAAAACATTTTCTCTGCTCTGTCTCTTTCCCTCCTTCTCTCTTTCCCCCCCTCTCTCTTTCCCTACCTCTTTTTTCATCTGGAGAGAAAATCAAGACTGAGTTTATTTGTGTTTTGAAAGGGGGAGACGGTTGCTGTGGAGATGCACCAAGGTTCTCAGACTCGGTGCATTCCAGTTTTATTTTCGAACACTCTTACTTGTTATATCATACAGACAGAGAGCGCGCGCGAGAGAGAGAGAGAGAGAGAGAGAGAGAGAGAGAGATTGAGAGAGACAGAGAGAGAGAGAGAGAGAGAGAGAGAGAGAGAGAGAGAGAGAGAGAGAGAGATAGAGAGAGAGAGAGAGAGAGAGAGAGAGAGAGAGAGAGAGAGAGAGAGAGAGAGAGTCTTAAATATAAAGCCCCATGTCCCACTTTGAGAGGTTGGAGAGGAAGTTAGTTGTCTTGGTCTCTATTCTCCAATGGCCTTTATGAGTCTTATATTTTTGATCTCAGTAAAGGGTCTGTGCTAGTTTTGATTCAGATTGAGGGATATCTGAGCTGTCAGTTTATAGAGAACGACATTACAGAGATCAGATTAGATTGTTTGAAGCTTTGCTATACAGGAACACTAATGGAACTGGATCCCAAATGACTTGAAATCCCTCCCGACCTCTCATTGAGATAATATGTGATTAGCACTTTTATATGGGTTGCCAAGTTAGCCACTGGACTGGAGCACAGCAGGACAGGCAGTAATAGGGTTGGGATTGCCAGATATGTGGTTTTAAAATCCCCTGCCAACAGAAACCCTAGATGATTGGTCGAGACAGGATTGTATCAGAGGAAACCACAGTAACAACCGTCCTGGTTCCTTCCAACAGAGAAGAGTGTTGTTCAGTTAAAAGTACTCTCTCATTGGTTACAATTGAAAGGAAACTCGTTCTGAGCGACAATAGTAGTTCAAATGAGTTTATTATCTTATTATCTGATGATCTTTGTAACCTCACTATTATAGAAGTGTTTTTGGACTGCTGGGGAGAGATTAAGCTACATGCAAACAAACTGTACCAAAAAGACAACAATTCTGTGGTGGTTTATTCATGAACAATAATAATCTGCGCTCCACATGATTTTGGATATTTCATAGACTGCAGATTTGTTTTTGCATCAAACCGAACATCATGTACAGTATATTTTAGCAGGGAAGGAACAAACGACATGCCACAAGCAATCAATTAATTTCTAGGCCTGCCGGGTTTGTCAAATTCTACTCTATTTGATTTCTCTCTCAATCATACTCATAAATGCACCTCAATTATCTCCGGAACCTTATGGATGGAATCTGTTCAGTGTCCCACCAGTTATCAGTGCAATGAGGAGACATTCTAGAACTCCCACAGGAGGCTTCTGGAACTGCCAGAACCACCTCATCAGAAAGCGTGATAAAAGCCTTCCTGCAAATGTGATGATGAGGATATTTTCATGCAGTTGGAATGGAATACAGCACATAGGGGAAAGTACAGAGAGGGGAAATACTGTTACCACCACCTTTCACTGGCCAGGGGTGAACACCGCCATGGTGCTCTGCTCTGCTCTGTGTAGCATCAGCCTGATAGCTAGGCCTAGCTGCTTAACATCTGAAGGCCTAATGGCAGAGTAAAGACTCTCTCTCAGATTAGTCACTACGGTGAAGTGGTGAGTTACCGTGTTTTACTAATGTGTGTTTTTCATTACTGTATCTTACCTGGTGTGTTTGGTTCTCATAATCACAGACCCGTATGCGTCCCAAATGGCACCCTATGCCCTATGTACTGTAATGCACTACTTTAAGCCAAGCCCCATTGGGCTCTGGTCAAAATTAGTGCACTATGTAGGGAATAAGGTGCTATTTGGGACGAAGGCCTGTACTCTGTAGCCTACCTCTTTACTGATTTACTGGTGATTTCCGGAGTTCTGCCATACTTAATGGTAAGTTTTTAAAAAAGTCATCGTAAACTTCAGACCACAAATGCAACCACCAGAGTTCTATCAACGTTGGTGAGAGAGAGAAAGGAGCAAACAAAATACTCACAGTCAGATTTCTAATCACTAAAGACTCCAACTAGGAGGACTCTAAAGCTCATAAAGACCTTAATCTAGCCTGAGCCCAGAGGACCATATCACCATCAGCTAATTATTATATAACCTTTATTAAACATTTTATCCAGCTTGTCTCACAAGGGAGACATGGACAAGAGGGCAGTTTAGTAATGTTTTCATTTGAAATTCAACCATCTTGATTTGTGCAGATACAGTAAAGGTTTTTCCTGTATTGTATGTAACATACGGATGGCCTGTTGGCGCAGACACTGACAGACAGAATCCATCCAGAGTGATCTATGAGGCTGTAACCAGACATCCATTTGATGTTGGTTCAGCTTGGATCTCTGCCATTCACAGATGATGTGTAGATGAGGAGAGGACAGACTGATGACTCCAGAAACACTGCTTCTTTGAGACAGGGCAGTTTCTAGCATTTTGGGGGTCCTAAGCGAGATTTGGTTTAACGTGGATCTTCCGCGATACTTCAGCGATATGGATTGAATCCAGCCCTACGACGATGCATCCTGTGTTTCAAGCTTCCCTCTGGTCTGTTACTCCATCAGAACTTCTATCTGTTGGATCAAAACCAACGGACGTACCCATAATATGGCCGCTCTGCGGCCAACAAGGCAGAGTTCATCTCAGCCTATGCTACCCTCCAGTCCCTCGACTTCTTGGCGCTGACGGAAACATGTATTACCACAGAAAACACTGCTAGTCCTACTGCTCTTTCCTCGTCTGACCATGTGTTCTCGCATACCCCGAGAGCATCTGGTCAGCACAGGAATGGCACAGGAATCCTTATCTCTCCCAAGTGGACATTCTCTCTTTTTCCCCTGACCCATCTGTCTATCTCCTCATTTGAATTCCATGCTGTCACAGTCACTAGCCCATTCAAGCTTAACATCCTTGTCATTTATCGCCCTCCAGGTTCCCTTGGAGAGTTCATCAATGAGCTTGACACCTTGATAAGTTCCTTTCCTGAGGATGGCTCACCCCTCACAGTTCTGGGTGACTTTAACCTCCCTACGTCTGCCTTTGACTCATTTCTCTCTGCCTCCTTCTTTCCACTCCTTACCTCTTTTGACCTCACCCTCTCACCGTCCCCCCCTACTCAGAAGGCAGGCAATACGCTTGACCTCATCTTTACTAGATGCTGTTCTTCTACTAATCTCACTGCAACTCCCCTCCAAGTCTCCGACCACTACTTTGTATCCTTTTCTCTCTCGCTCTCCTCCAACACTACTCACTCTGCCCCTACTCAGATGGTAATGTGCCGTCGCAACCTTCGCTCTCTCTCTCCCGCTACTCTCTCCTCTTCCATCCTATCATCTCTTCCCTCTGCTAAATCCTTCTCCCTCCGATCTGCTGATTCTGCCTCCTCAACCCTCCTCTCCTCCCTTTCTGCATCCTTTGACTCTCTATGTCCCCTATCCTCCCGGCCAGCTCGGTCCTCCCCTCCTGCTCTGTGGCTTAACGACTCATTGCGAGCTCACAGAAGAGGGCTCCGGGCAGCCGAGGAAAACTAGACTCCCTGCTACCGCCCAACAACCTGCCCGCTTCACCCTATCCCCTCCATCCTTCTCCAGACCATTTCCGGAGACCTTCTCCCTTACCTCACCTCGCTCATCAACTCATCCTTGACCGCTGGCCATGTCCCTTCTGTCTTCAAGAGAGCGAGAGTTGCACCCCTCCTCAAAAAACCTACCCTCCGAAGTCAACAACTACAGACCAGTATCCCTTCTTTCTTTTCTCTCCAAAACTCTTGAGCGTGCCGTCTCTAGCCAACTCTCCTGCTATCTCTCTCAGAATGACCTTCTTGATCCAAACCAGTCAGGCTTCAAGACTGGTCATTCAACTGAGACTGCTCTTCTCTGTGTCACGGAGGCTCTCCGCACTGCTAAAGCTAACTCTCTCTCCTCTGCTCTTATCCTTCTAGACCTATCCACTGCCTTTGATACTGTGAACCATCAGATCCTCCTCTCCACCCTCTCCGAGTTGGGCATCTCCAGCGCTGCTCACTCTTGGATTGCGTCCTACCTGACAGGTCGCTCCTACCAGGTGGCGTGGCGAGAATCTGTCTGGTGTCCCCCAGGGCTCAGTACTAGGCCCTCTCCTATTCTCTCTATACACCAAGTCACTCGGCTCTGTCATATCCTCACATGGTCTCTCCTATCATTGCTACGCAGATGACACACAATTCATTTTCTACTTTCCCCCTTCTGATAACCAGGTGGCGAATCGCATCTCTGCATGTCTGGCAGACATATCAGTGTGGATGTCGGATCACCACCTCAAGCTGAACCTCGGCAAGACGGAGCTGCTCTTCCTCCCGGGGAAGGACTGCCCGCTCCATGATCTCACCATCACGGTTGACAACTTCATTGTGTCCTCCTCCCAGAGTGCAAAGAACCTTGGCGTGACCCTGGACAACACCCTGTCGTTCTCCGCTAACATCAAAGCGGTGACCCGGTCCTGCAGGTTCATGCTCTACAACATTTGCAGAGTACGACCCTACCTTACACAGAAAGCGGCACAGGTCCTAATCCAGGCACTTGTCATCTCCCGTCTGGATTACTGCAACTCGCTGTTGGCTGGGCTCCCTGCCTGTGCCATTAAACCCCTACAACTTATCCAGAACGCTGCAGCCCGTCTGGTGTTCGACCTTCCCAAGTTCTCTCATGTCACCCCGCTCCTCCGCACACTCCACTGGCTTCCAGTTGAGGCTCGCATCTACTACAAGACCATGGTGCTTGCCTACGGAGCTGTGAGGGGAACGGCACCTCCTTACCTTCAGTCTCTGATCAGACCCTACATTCAAACGAGGGCACTACGTTCATCCACCTCTGGCCTGCTAGCTCCCCTACCTCTACGGAAGCACAGTTCCCGCTCAGCCCAGTCAAAGCTATTTGCTTCTCTGGCACCCAAATGGTGGAACAAGCTCCCCCACGACGCCAGGACAGCGGAGTCACTGACCACCTTCCGGAGACACTTGAAACCCTACTTCTTTAAGGAATACCTGGAATAGTATAAAGTAATCCTTCTACCCCCCACTGGCTATCATAAGTTGAATGCACCAATTTGTAAGTCGCTCAATTATGTAAATGTAAATGTAAATATGAACAAATTCCACAATCCATGGACAGGAATCAATACAAAGTCAGTACCTTCCAGGTGGGCTGTCATAGAAAATAACACAGGCCAATAATAATTCCCCTAAATGAATCCCACACTTGTCTATGTTAATAGTTATTATATTATTGGAACTAGTGTACAGGGCCAGGGTTGGTAGCTTGTCCCTTTGCATGACTTATGAGTGAAAAAATAGCAGAGACATGCAATTTCCTGCAGTTTGTGAAGTATGGGTACAGTGATTGATCTGAAGGGGATTTATGTGGCGCATACAACGGGATGGAAATGTAGCCGTTCAAAGCTCTGGTAGCTAGATGATTACCTACATACTGTACAGTATGCTACAGTGTCCAGGGTTTTAATACTATTAAAAGAAAACCACAGTGTAATATTAAATTGCCTGTTAAAGTGGAGGAGTGGACGGGGGTTGTCATGGAGAACTTTCTGGTGTACTGTAGCAGTATGTATCAAGGACCTGCGGGACCTCAGCCATGTGTGTGTGATTACTGATTAGTCCTCCTCATGGTGCACTAAACCATAAAGGAGACCCTATAATCCTTCATCAAAATAATATAATCCCTCCCTTACGAAAACAGATTGCAGTTAGAGTGCAGTATAACTGCAGTATGCCGCAAATACTGCGTCCAAACTAACACCGTTTATTCCCCCTCCTTTCTTCCCTCCTTCCCCTCCTTTCTTCCCTCCTTCCCCCTCCTTTCTTCCCTCCTTCCCCCTCCTTTCTTCCCTCCTTCCCCCCTCCTTACTTCCCTCCTTCACCCCTCCTTTCTTCCCTCCTTCCCCCTCCTTTCTTCCCTCCTTCCCCTCCTTTCTTCCCTCCTTCCCCCTCCTTTCTTCCCTCCTTCCCCCCTCCTTTCTTCCCTCCTTCCCCCCTCCTTACTTCCCTCCTTCCCACCTCCTTTCTTCCCTCCTTCCCCCCTCCTTACTTCCCTCCCCCCCTCCTTTCTTCCCTCCTCCCCCCTCCTTACTTCCCTCCATCACTCCTTCCTGTCTCCCTCTGTTCTGGGGAACCTCGCCAGAAACAGAAACAGAGAGTAGATATACTGTATATACCATAACAACACCTCTAAACTAATGTATATTCAAAGTTCACCACTTATCAGGACTATTTAGAGTTGTGAATTCAATGCTGAATTTTCCTCTGTCTTTGTAGGCTACCCAGAATAGGTTGTCGGGAAATGAGTGGTACCATTCGCATGGCAGAGAGTTTCCAAAGTTGACTGAAGTCAGTACTTTAGGCATGACTTTTCACACACCCACAACAGAAACCTTCAGGACTGTCACGACTGCTGCGGTCTTTTCAAACAGGAGAGCGCTGATGATGTCATCCCTCAATAAACTTTGGTTACCATGGCAGAAACACACAGAGACCCAAGTCTTCCCCAGAGAGACTGTCTGCTCCTGAAATATAACCATGTGAGGACAAACTGGCACCACAAATGGGCCCTAGAACATGGACAATATGACCAGAAGTTGTACAATTGTGTTAAAATGATTTATGGAGCCCGCTCTGTTGATCTAGCCAGAAATGGGTCTGGAATCTAGGCCTATATTGTGACTGACTGACTACCTATTATGTTGAGGTCAAAACGGTGGGTAAATGGGTGGTTTGGGACTCAGCACAGTCTCAGCACAGTGTGGGAACTGCCTTCAGATTGTAGGATAGAGAGTTTGTTTGGCTGGGGATGGCCTTGAGATGGCCAAACCCACAGATGAGACTAGACACATTCTGTTCCTAAACATTATAAATGAGCACTTGACAAGGAGACATAGGAGTTTTAATTTTTGTTGCAGAAAATATATAGTAACTCTCCAACCATTAGAAGTCCCCAATAGCACAGTAATAAAACAGCATGTGTTTGTATTACAGCTAAATGTATCCCTGTAGTGTATACAAATGTCAGCATTTGCAGGTTGTTGATAACCCAAGAATAGGTTGTGAACAATTGGAAATGTGATGACAGGTGTTATTAACTAGACCTCACCAAGGTCAGCAGACAATCGGCACCTCTCAATGTTCAGTATTTTGATCAATGACAAGGCTATTGGTTTATGGAACAAAACCTACACCCCAAGTTTTTACAGTATTTACTCTGTATTTTTGGTGCTTCTGGGTCCAAGGAGAGGGGAGTAGATGTATTGTACATTTACTGGATGAAGTACAATTCATTTCATACAGGCCTCAGCACAAAGAAGGAATTGTATCTTTTTGATTTCTTGATGGCTGAGGAAATCCACTCCAGATAAAACAAAGCATAAATATTCAAGAAACATTTTCACCCTGTGTATATTCTTTTCTCCTTCCTTCTTTTCTCTATTTCTCTTTCCTTCTTTCTCTTTATTTCTCTTTCCTTCCTTCTTTCTTGACATATCATTCACACAAATCACTGGAGACACCCAGGGAGCTAGGCTATCAATAAAGTTGCTAGGGTAAATATTTGAATAGGCTATTTTATATTCCGCTGTTCTGATAGTAGGTAGACCTACAGTGGGGAGAACAAGTATTTGATACACTGCCGATGTTGCATGTTTTCCTACTTGTAATTTTTATCATAGGTACACTTCAACTGTGAGAGATGGAATCTTAAACAAAAATCCAGAAAATCACATTGTATGATTTTTAAGTAATGAATTTGCATTTTATTGCATGACATAAGTATTTGATCACCTACCAACCAGTAAGAATTCCGGCTCTCACAGACCTGTTAGTTTTTCTTTAAGAAGCCCTCCTGTTCTCCATTCATTACCTGTATTAACTGCACCTGTTTGAACTCGTTACCTGCATAAAAGACACCTGTCCACACACTCAATCAAACAGACTCCAACCTCTCCACAATGGCCAAGACCAGAGAGCTGTGTAAGGACATCAGGGATACAATTGTAGACCTGCACAAGACTGGGATGGGCTACAGGACAATAGGCAAGCAGCTTGGTGAGAAGGCAACAACTGTTGGCGCAATTATTAGAAAATGGAAGAAATTCAAGATGACGGCCAATCACCCTCGGTCTGGGGCTCCATGCAAGATCTCACCTCGTGGGGCATCAATGATCATGAGGAAGGTGAGGGATCAGCCCAGAACTACACGGCAGGACCTGGTCAATGACCTGAACAGAGCTGGGACCACAGTCTCAAAGAAAACCATTAGTAACACACTACGCCGTCATGGATTAAAATTCTGCAGCGCACTCAAGGTCCCCCTGCTCAAGCCAGCGCATGTCCAGGCCCGTCTGAAGTTTGCCAATGACCATCTGGATGATCCAGAGGAGGAATGGGAGAAGGTCATGTGGTCAAAAATAGAGCTTTTTGGTCTAAACTCCACTCGCCGTGTTTAGAGGAAGAAGAAGGATGAGTACAACCCCAAGAACACCATCCCAACCGTGAAGCATGGAGGTGGAAACATCATTCTTTGGGGATGCTTTTCTGCAAAGGGGACAGGACGACTGCACCGTATTGAGGGGAGGATGGATGGGGCCATGTATCGTGAGATCTTGGCCAACAACCTCCTTCCCTCAGTAAGAGCATTGAAGATGGGTCGTGGCTGGGTCTTCCAGCATGGCAACAACCCGAAACACACAGCCAGGGCAACTAAGGAGTGGCTCCGTAAGAAGCATCTCAAGGTCCTGGAGTGGCCTAGCCAGTCTCCAGACCTGAACCCAATAGAAAATCTTTGGAGGGAGCTGAAAGTCCGTATTGCCCAGCGACAGCCCCGAAACCTGAAGGATCTGGAGAAGGTCTGTATGGAGGAGTGGGCCAAAATCCCTGCTGCAGTGTGTGCAAACCTGGTCAAGACCTACAGGAAATGTATGATCTCTGTAATTGCAAACAAAGGTTTCTGCACCAAATATTAAGTTCTGCTTTTCTGATGTATCAAATACTTATGTCACGCAATAAAATGCAAATTAATTACTTAAAAATCATACAATGTGATTTTCTGGATGTTTGTTTTAGATTCCGTCTCTCACAGTTGAAGTGTACCTATGATACAAATTACAGACCTCTACATGCTTTGTAAGTAGGAAAACCTGCAAAATCGGCAGTGTATCAAATACTTGTTCTCCCCACTGTATACTCTTATTCAGAGCTGTTGATGTCATAAAACACTGTCATTAGTCTGGCTTTTATTGGTCCTAATACCTACATCTATTTTATTTGAATTTATTATGGATGCCAAGGCAGCAGCTACTCTTCCTGGGGTCCAGCAACATTATTGTACCTTCTCAAGAAGTAATGTCTAATGACTAAGGCCCAGAGCTTTTCATGGTCAGGTCATGTGTTCAGGAAAACCTCCTGGTCCTACACATAAGGAATTCCAAACATGACTTTTATAGCAAAGGGCTATTGTCTTAGCGTGGAGAAAATTGGAGACATACATTTCATAATAAAACACCCTGTGATGGTAATCAGAGCTCCTTCCTGTCAACGTTTATTAGCAGGAAAGTTTAATCACCTATTTAGAACACTTTGCTTTACTTCTGTAGCAGCAGCAACAGCAGCACAGGAGTTAATGCTCTAGTCGATAGTGTTCTGGAATGCTCCGTTTTACTGTGGTAGCCACAGACCAATGACCTACAGTACCAGTCAAAAGTTTGGACACACCTACTCATTCAAGGGTTTTTCTTTATTTTTACTATTTTCTACATTGTAGAATAATAGTGAAGACATCAAAACTATGAAATAACACATATGTAATCATGTAGTAACCACAAAAGTGTTAAACAAATCAGAATATATTTTATATTTGAGATTCTTCAAATAACCACCCTTTGCCTTGATGACAGCTTTGCACACTCTTGGCATTCTCTCAACCAGCTTCACCTGGAATGCTTTTCCAACAGTCTTGAAGGGGTTCCCACATATGCTTAGCACTTGTTGGCTGCTTTTCACACATAAATCATGAAGTGAAACATGTGGGAGTGGTAAATATGACGACACAGTGAGAGCGCTGGGGAAGACAGAGGGAGACTACTGCAGCACTGAGATGACATATAGACACTTCTGGACGACGGGCTTTATTTTCCAAAACATGCATTGCCTTTTCATAGTCACACTGAAACAATATTGCTTTTACATCGTAAAGTCCACTTTGATTCAGGCAAAATTCACTTTGATTGAGAGATTGTATTTCATTTATAAAATATTGTGTTTCATTGATAAAATGTTGTATTTCATTGATAAGAGATGGTATTCCACTGATGACAAGCCACCTGGGTCTGACAACTTGGATGGAAAATTACTGAGGATAATAGCAGACGATATTGCCACTCCTATTTGCCATCTCTTCAATCTAAGCCTACTAGAATGTGTGTGCCCTCAGGCCTGGAGGGAAGA
This sequence comes from Coregonus lavaretus, assembly GCF_964263955.1. Lineage (NCBI taxonomy): Eukaryota > Metazoa > Chordata > Actinopteri > Salmoniformes > Salmonidae > Coregonus > Coregonus lavaretus. The sequence goes on from NC_140014.1 coordinate 36,840,735, forward strand.
AAAAGTAATTCCAACAGTAGCTAAGATTGGGAGAGGTCTGTCCATAATAAAGCGCTGTGTTGCCTTCTTCACAACGCTATCAACAAGGCAGGTCCTACAGGCCCTAGTTTTGTCACACCCGGACTAATGTCCAGTCTTGTGGTCAGATGCCACAAAGAGGGACTTAGGAAAATTACAATTGGCTCAGAACAGGGCAGCACGGCTGGCTCTTAAATGTACACAGAGAGCTAACATTAATAATATGCATGTCAATCTCTCCTGGCTCAAAATATAAGAGATATCGACTTCATCACTACTTGTATTTGTGAGAGGTATTGACATGTTGAATGCACCGAGCTGTCTGTTTAAACGACTAGCACACTACTCAGACACTCATGCATACCCCACAAGACATGTCACCAGAGGTCTCTTCACAGTCCCCAAGTCCAGAACAGACTATGGGAGGCGCACAGTACTACATAGAGCCATGACTACATGGAACTCTATTCCACATCAAGTAACTCATGCAAGCAGTAAAATTAGATTTAAAAAACAGATACAAATGCACCTTATGGAACAGCGGGGACTGTGAAGAGACACACACACAGGCACAGACACATGCATACACACACACGATAACATACTATACACACACGTACACATGGATTGTGTGTTGTAGATATGTGGTAGTAGAGTAGGGCACACACTTAATGTGTTGTAAAATCTGTTGCGAAATGTAATGTAATTGTTTTTAATTGTACATAACTTCCTTAATTTTGCTGGATCCCAGGCAGAGTAGCTGCTGACTTCGCAGGAACTAATGGGGATCCATAGTAAATCATAATAAATAAATAATAAATACAAATATAAATACAAAACCAATTTTTTTAATGCTTCAAATCTGACTCTACCCAGAGAGAACTGGAAGTGACTGTAGACAATCATCAAACGCACACCACTGTTTCATATCCTGTTTTGATGGAGCTTCTCGTAACCATGGCACAGGACACACAACCCTGATAAATAATTACCCGTTGCCTAGGAAACCGTCATTTTTATTCCTGTTGTTTGTTTGTTTGGGGATTTTCTGAAAAAATAGTTGTGTTCTTGCCAACATCGTGCCCGGCATGAAGTTGCTCTTTATGACAACAGTTTGAGGGTGGTGGGTTTGAGTTTAGATAATTGTTTTCTGAACCTTTTCTCAATGGCTTCCATGTGATTGTGTCACGGATTCTGCCGAGACTGCCCTTCCTTCTGGTTCGGGCAGGCTACGGCGTTCGTCCTCACCGGAATACTAGCTGCTGCCGATCTATGTTTTATGTTTCTATGTTCATCTGATTGTTGTCTAGTGTTGCACACCTGTTTCCCATTATGGTATTATGTCCTTCCCTATTTAACCTGTTCGCCCCACTGTGTGTTGTGCATGTTTGTTACTTGTTACGAGTGTCGTTTGTGAGCGGGTTTGCTCCTCCCTGTGTTTAGAGGTTTTGCTTGTTTCTTTACTATTCAGTAAAGTAGATTTTCATTTCATTCTGTGTCCTGCGCTTGACTCTGGACTACCGCATTCCACAGACATTCATGACAGATTGTCCTATTATTGTCACGCACGTTGACTGATGACTCGTGGAACCAAGGCGCAGCGTGATAAGCGTACATTTTATTTCGTACACAACACACGAACAAAACAACAAAACGATACGTGAAGTCCTGAGGTTACACAACACAAACCTTTACGGAACAAGATCCCACAAACTAACTGGTGCCAACAGGCTGCCTAAGTATGGACCCCAATCAGAGACAACGAGCTACAGCTGTCTCTGATTGGGAACCACCCTGGCCAACATAGATCAACACGATCTAGAACAAAAACATAGAAACCTAAACAATGAAAATCCACACCCTTGCTCAACATTTAAGAGTCCCCAGAGCCAGGGCGTGACAGTACCCCCCCCAAAGGCGCGGACTGCGACCGCGCCACACAAACACAAGAGGGTAGGGACCGGGTGGGCATTCCGCCTCGGAGGCGGATCCGGCTCTGGGCGTGACCACCACCTTTTCTCCACCTCCCCGTTGCGCCCCTGGTCTGGTCCCGCTGACTGGAGATGGACCCGACGACGATGGACCAAACCTTACCGGCTCCGGACTGGAGCCGCTGGCCGGAGCTGGACTGGACACCGGTGGAGCGGATTGCTCTGACTCCGGAGTGGAGCAGCTGACCGGTGCCGGACCAGGCACCGGTGGAACAGGCACGGGCCGTGCCGGACTGGACAAACGCACCACTGGCTTGGCGCGGGGAGCAGGAACGGGCCGGACCGGGCTGACGACGCGCACCACTGGCTTGGTGCGGGGAGCAGGAACGGGCCGGACCGGGCTGATGACGCGCACTACTGTCTTGGTGCGGGGAGCAGGACCAGGCCGGACCGGGCTGGCGACGCGCACCACTGGCTTGGTGCGGGGAGCAGGAACAGGCCGCACCGGGCTGACAACGTGCACCACTGGCTTGGTGCGAGGGACAGGAACAGGCCGGACCGGGCTGGCGACACGCACCACTGGCTTGGTGCGGGGAGCAGGAACAGGCCGGACCGGGCTGGCGACGCGCACCACTGGCTTGGTGCGGGGAGCAGGAACGGGCCGGACCGGGCTGACGACGCGCACCACTGGCTTGGTGCGGGGAGCAGGAACAGGCCGGACCGGGCTGGCGACGCGCACCACTGGCTTGGTGCGAGGGGCAGGAACAGGCCGGACCGGGCTGGCGACGCGCACCACTGGCTTGGTGCGTGGGACAGGAACAGGCCGGGCTGGACTGGGAACACGCACCACTGGCTTGGTGCGGGGAGCAGGAACAGGCTGGGCTGGACTGGGAACACGCACCACTGGCTTGGTGCGGGGAGCAGGAACGGGCCGGGCTGGACTGGGAACACACACCACTGGCTTGGTGCGGGGAGCCGGAACGGGCCGGGCCGGACTGTGGAGGCGGACTGGAGGTCTGGAGTGGAGAGCTGACACAACCCATCGTGGCTGAATGCCTATTTCCACACAATATGTGTGAGGCATCAGCACAGGACGTACAGGGCTGTGCACTCGTACTGGCACTACAGCACGTGGCACTGGCGCAGGATATACGGGACTGAGGAGGCGTACTGGAGGCCACGAGCGTTGAGCCGGCACACCCCGTCCTGGCTGCATGCCCATCTTAGCACGACACGTGCGTGGTGCTAGCACCGGACGTACAGGACTGTGCCGGAACACTCGCGGCACAGTACGTGGCTCCGCATAACACGGAGCCTGCCCAGTCTCACGCTTCCTAGCCTGAGTACGGGGAGTTGGCTCTGCTCTAACTCTAGGCTCCGCCAACCACCCTTTTAGCCCCCCCAAAACATTTTCTTGGGGCTGTCTCTCGGGCTTCCTCCTCGGCCGGTACCCTCTGCGTTGCCGCTGCTCCTCTCTGTCGCGCCTCCACAGTCTCCTCCCAAGGACGGCGATCCATTCCGGCCTGAATCTCTTCCCAAGTCCAGGATCCCTTCCCGTCCAGGATCTCCTCCCAAGTCCAGGCTGTCTGTTCCTGGACACGCTGCTTTGTCCTCTTTAGGTGGGATCTTCTGTCACGCACGTTGACTGATGACTCGTGGAACCAAGGCGCAGCGTGATAAGCGTACATTTTATTTCGTACACAACACATGAACAAAACAACAAAACGATACGTGAAGTCCTGAGGTTACACAACACAAACCTTTACGGAACAAGATCCCACAAACTAACTGGTGCCAACAGGCTGCCTAAGTATGGACCCCAATCAGAGACAACGAGCTACAGCTGTCTCTGATTGGGAACCACCCTGGCCAACATAGATCAACACGATCTAGAACAAATACATAGAAACCTAAACAATGAAAATCCACACCCTGGCTCAACATTTAAGAGTCCCCAGAGCCAGGGTGTGACAATTATTCAATTATGAGAAACTTCTGTGAAATGTTCTTGTTTCATGTTGCTTTTGATTGTAGATCACCTCACAAATACTAAATGCAAATATTAAACACTCACATATACTGTACATGCTTAGAACCCAGTGCACACAAGGACAGATACATTATTTACATGTGCCCATATTGGTGTCCAGAATGTGTGAGAGTGTGTGTCTGCATGTGGGCGTAGGATATTTGTTTTGACAGTAAGCCACTTCTTGACACATATCAAAGTCAAACAAAAATTGAACTTGTCTGCAGTCTCTCACTTCTTGCAGAGAGGCTCTGGAATGTTTTCTATGTGAGACCGTGAGCTGAGCAATCATCCAACAAAGGGATTGCCAACCTACACAGAAACATCACTCATAATACTATGACGCAAAGTCGAAAAGTCACAAACAATACAAGTTGTTGTTACTGCAGCCGTCAACTCTTTCACAGAGTCAACTGTTTCTGTAACAACAAGGACGCAGCCAACATGTTGATCTCTATGACTTGTTGGTCCTGGATCTGCTGTGAAGTCCTACAGCTATTCATGATGACTGTAGCGTATGTGGACAGGCTGGATCTGCTCTGAGGGGCTGGAGGTATGAAAGGAAGGAAGAAAGCTAAGCCTCAGATAAAATGACATGATACAAAAGGCCTACATAAATCCCATAAACATGTCAATTATAATAGTAAGAGCAACGTTTAGGGCTTTTGGGTAAAAATTCTTTGTGGATATGATGTGTTTAAATTCTACAGTATATTAATAAAAAGGGGTTGTTTCAGTGCTATGATTTTACCACCAAAGCTGCCACTGGAAGATGTTTGTAACATTTGAAGCATGGGTGTGGTACACAGTGGTTACTGTCTGTCTACAAGTTAATGATGTGTCATTACCCTGTTGATTGACAGCACAGGTGTTTATGGAGCCAATCAGGACAAGCTCTGATGTGGTGGGAACATTAATCCGCCTAGCAACCTCATCAAAGCGTAGCTAGTGGCTCAACGTTTCCCATGCTGATGACATCATAATGTGGGGTTATCAGTATAATGAGGTAATGGGAGTATTAAGAGAGAAGAGATAGGACAGCCACAGGTGGTGACTCTACAGAACATCTCCTGTGTGTGTGTGTGTGTGTGTGTGTGTGTGTGTGTGTGTGTGTGTGTGTGTGTGTGTGTGAGAGAGAGAGAGAGAGCATGTGAATAACAATCACTTCCCATGCTCTGACAGCACCTCACTGTCCCTTTGTCTCTGTTCAAGCCTCAAAGAAGAGGACATTGAGTCCTGTAGCTTGAATCTACTGGCCAACAGTCCTGGCCGGCCTCCCTCCCTGTATCCCTCTCTCCCTCCCTCTCTCTCCCTCTCTCTCCCTCCCTGTATCCCTCTCTCTCTCCCTCCCTCTCCCTCCCTCTCTCTCCCTCCCTCTCTCTGTCTGCAGCATGTTATCCTCTCAATCCTGGCTCTTTCTATCTCCATCTCTCTCTCCATCTCTCTCTCCATCTCTCTCTCCTTCTCTGTCTGACAGATTTGCAGGACTGGTTTGTTTTACTAATAGTCTTGATCCCAGCCTGTATGTTTTGTGTTGAACTCTCCTCTCTCTCCGCTGTCACCCTGCTGGATGGACCCCTATCCATCATTCTGTGGAGTTAAGCTACTCCCGCAAATAAAAGAGGCCAACAATGTCCCGGTTCAAATAAAACAAGCTACCGGAGATTCTTAACAGATTCATCGCAGGTTTGATTTTATTAGCTCAGAGAGAGGGAGTTGATCAGTACTTACCCACTGTCCACTGTCAACATAAGTATATATAGCGTGCCTGGTTGGTCTACTTTCAACATCAGTCTATATAGCGTGCCTGGTTGGTCCACTGCCAACATCAGTCTATATAGCGTGCCTGGTTGGTCTACTTTCAACATCAGTCTATATAGCGTGCCTGGTTGGTCCACTGCCAACATCAGTCTATATAGCGTGCCTGGTTGCTCCACTGCCAACATCAGTCTATATAGCGTGCCTGGTTGGTGTACTGTCAACATCAGTCTATATGGCGTGCCTGGTTGGTCCACTGTCGATATCAGTCTGTATAGCATGCCTGGTTGGTCTACTGTCAACATCAGTCTATATAGCGTGCCTGGTTGGTCTACTGTCAATATCAGTCTATATAGCGTGCATGGTTGGTCCACTGCCAACATCAGTCTATATAGCGTGCCTGGTTGGTCCACTGTCAACATCAGTCTATATAGCGTGCCTGGTTGGTCTACTGCCAACATCAGTCTATATAGCGTGCCTGATTGGTCCACTGCCAACATCAGTCTATATAGCGTGCCTGGTTGGTTCACTGTCAACATCAGTCTATATAGCGTGCCTGGTTGGTCTACTGTCAACATCAGTCTATATAGCGTGCCTGGTTGGTCCACTGTCAACATTAGTCTATATACCGTGCCTGGTTGGTCTACTGTCAACATCAGTCTATATAGCGTGCCTGGTTGGTCTACTGTCAACATCAGTCTATATAGCGTGCCTGGTTGGTTCACTGTCAACGTCAGTCTATATAGCGTGCCTGGTTGGTCCACTGTCAACATCAGTCTATATAGCGTGCCTGGTTGGTCCACTGCCAACATCAGTCTATATAGCGTGCCTGGTTGGTCCACTGCCAACATCAGTCTATATAGCGTGCCTGGTTGGTCCACTGCCAACATCAGTCTATATAGCGTGCCTGGTTGGTCCACTGCCAACATCAGTCTATATAGCGTGCCTGGTTGGTCCACTGTCAACATCAGTCTATATAGCGTGCCTGGTTGGTCCACTGCCAACATCAGTCTATATAGCGTGCCTGGTTGGTCCACTGTCAACGTCAGTCCATATAGTGTGCCTGGTTGGTTCACTGTCAACATCAGTCTATATGGCATGCCTGGTTGGTCCACTGTCAACATCAGTCTATATGGTGTGCCTGGTTGGTCCACTGTCAACATCAGTCTATATAGCGTGCATGGTTGGTCCACTGTCAACATCAGTCTATATAGCGTGCCTGGTTGGTCTACTTTCAACATCAGTCTATATAGCGTGCCTGGTTAGTCCACTGCCAACATCAGTCTATATAGCGTGCCTGGTTGGTCCACTGTCAACATCAGTCTATATAGCGTGCATGGTTGGTCCACTGCCAACATCAGTCTATATGGCGTGCCTGGTTGGTCCACTGTCAACATCAGTCTATATGGTGTGCCTGGTTGGTCCACTGTCAACATCAGTCTATATAGCATGCCTGGTTGGTCCACTGTCAACATCAGTCTATATGGCGTGCCTGGTTGGTCCACTGTCAACATCAGTCTATATGGTGTGCCTGGTTGGTCCACTGTCAACATCAGTCTATATGGTGTGCCTGGTTGGTCCACTGTCAACATCAGTCTATATAGCGTGCCTGGTTGGTCCACTGTCAACATCAGTCTATATAGCGTGCCTGGTTGGTTCACTGTCAACATCAGTCTATATGGCGTGCCTGGTTGGTCCACTGTCAACATCAGTCTATATGGTGTGCCTGGTTGGTCCACTGTCAACATCAGTCTGTATAGCATGCCTGGTTGGTCCACTGTCAACATCAGTCTATATAGCGTGCCTGGTTGGACCACTGTCAACATCAGTCTGTATAGCATGCCTGGTTGGTCCACTGTCAACATCAGTCTATATAGCGTGCGTGGTTGGTTCACTGTCAACATCAGTCTATATACCGTGCCTGGTTGGTCCACTGTCAACATCAGTCTATATAGCGTGCCTGGTTGGTCCACTGCCAACATCAGTCTATATAGCGTGCCTGGTTGGTCCACTGCCAACATCAGTCTATATAGCGTGCCTGGTTGGTCCACTGCCAACATCAGTCTATATAGTGTGCCTGGTTGGTTCACTGTCAACATCAGTCTATATAGCGTGCCTGGTTGGTCCACTGCCAACATCAGTCTACATAGCGTGCCTGGTTGGTCCACTGCCAACATCAGTCTATATAGCGTGCCTGGTTGGTCTACTTTCAACATCAGGCTATATAGCGTGCCTGGTTGGTCCACTGCCAACATCAGTCTATATAGCGTGCCTGGTTGGTCCACTGTCAATATCAGTCTATATGGTGTGCCTGGTTGGTCCACTGCCAACATCAGTCTATATGGCATGCCTGGTTGGTCCACTGTCAACATCAGTCTATATGGTGTGCCTGGTTGATTCACTGTCAACATCAGTCTATATAGCGTGCCTGGTTGGTCCACTGCCAACATCAGTCTATATGGTGTGCCTGGTTGGTCCACTGTCAACATCAGTCTATATAGCGTGCCTGGTTGGTCCACTGTCAACATCAGTATATATAGCGTGCCTGGTTGGTCTACTTTCAACATCAGTCTATATAGCGTGCCTGGTTGGTCCACTGTCAACATCAGTCAATTTAGCGTGCCTGGTTGGTCCACTGTCAACATCAGTCTATATAGCGTGCCTGGTTGGTACACTGTCAACATCAGTCTATATGTTGTGCCTGGTTGGTCCACTGTCAATATCAGTCTATATAGCATGCCTGGTTGGTCTACTGTCAACATCAGTCTATATAGCGTGCCTGGTTGGTCTACTGTCAACATCAGTCTATATAGCGTGCCTGGTTGGTCCACTGTCAACATCAGTCTATATAGCGTGCCTGGTTGGTCCACTGTCAACATCAGTCTATATAGCGTGCCTGGTTGGTCCACTGTCAACATCAGTCTATATAGTGTGCCTGGTTGGTCTACTGTCAACATCAGTCTAGGTGGAGAAAGGAGGAGAGGAGATATAGGGAGAGAAGGAGGGAGAGGGAGCTCTAGTACACAAAACCTCCATGAACAAGTCAAAGGATGTGTGGTGGTGTTGTGGGGTGTGGTGTGTGGTGTGGTGGGGTGGTGGTGTTGTGGTGGTGTGGTGGGGTGTGTGGTGTGTGTTGTGGTGGTGGTGTGGTGTGTGGTGGTGTGGTGATGTGGTGTGTGGTGGTGTTGTGGGGTGTGGTGGTGGTGTGGTGGTGTGTGGTGGTGTTGTGAGGTGTGTGGTGTGGTGGTGTGGTGGTGTGGTGGTGTGGTGGTGTTGTGGGGTGTGTGGTGGTGTTTTGGTGTGGTGTGTGGTGGTGTTTTGGTGTGGTGTGTGGTGGTGTTGTGGGGTGTGGTGGTGTGGTGGTGTGTGGTAATGTTGTGGGGTGTGTGGTGTGTTGTGTGGTGGTGGTGTGGTGGTGTGGTGGTGTGGTGGTGTTGTGGGGTGTGTGGTGGTGTTTTGGTGTGATGTGTGGTGGTGTTGTGGGGGTGTGGTGTGTGGTGTGTGGTGTGTGGTGTGTGGTGTGTGGTGTGTGGTGTGTGGTGTGTGGTGTGTGGTGTGTGGTGTGTGGTGTGGTGGTGGTGTGGTGGTGTGTGGTGGTGTTCTGGGGTGTGTGGTGTGTGGTGTGGTGGTGGTGTGGTGGTGTGGTGGTGTGGTGGTGTGGTGGTGTTGTGGGGTGTGTGGTGGTGTTTTGGTGTGGTGTGTGGTGGTGTTTTAGGGTGTGTGGTGTGTGGTGTGGTGGTGGTGTGGTGGTGGTGTGGTGTGTGGTGGTGTTGTGGGATGTGTGGTGTGGTGGTGGTGTGGTGTGTTGTGGTGTGGTGGTGTGGTGTGTGGTGGTGTTGTGGGGTGTGTGGTGTGGTGGTGTTGTGGGGTGTGGTGTGGTGGTGTGGTGGTGTGGTGTTGTGGTGTTGTGGTGTTGTGGTGGTGTGGAGGTGTGGTGTTGTGGTGGTGTGTGAGCTTGGTAGATGTTTGCAATTTAATCAGACACTTCACATACTGTAGATTCAAGTGTCTGTGTTTTAACTGGTTGCCTATGAGTTAAGAATACAAGCTCAGGTTATGACCAAGTAATATTCATTGATCAAGGCTAAAGTATTAGAAAAGGTTAAAGTCTTGTTCTCTGGTCCTAGGCGTGGTGTAATCATTACACAAGCCTGACAGGGCTGGCCCGGATCGGCATTCACACGTTCAAAACACTCCCTGTCTCTTTGGCAAAGACATTTGTGACGACACCACACCGTAATCACTGTAGTCACAAGTCAATGAAACTCCTACACTGTCCTAGATTGTCTGTTAGAGACCGTAACCAACAAACAAACAGTAGCTTTGGTCACATGGATAGAAGCATGGTTACTAGGCTGTAGTAAAGGTCAACTACAGCCTAACCCAAGAACAGGGGCATGATCAATGCTGCCGTGATTGTGTAATTGTTGTGTAATTTGTGAGATGCAGGGCTCCCTTGCAAAATAGACCTTGGTCTCAATGGGACTCAATGGGGTAAAATAAATATTAAACATTGTGGAAGGTTGCAGATACAAATGTCATGATTATAGAGTCCATGTTCTACATGTCAGAGAAGCATGTTTATTCTACATATATATTTCTGCCTGAGTGTTCCACAACGTTGTGCCCTGCTGAACGCAGCCCAGGCCAAGAGGATGTCTTCAATCATCTATAAAAATGAGGTAACCTCACTCCCTGGGCATGATCATTTATCAGCTAAAGGTTCCCTGTAATTCAGGTGGAACAGGTAGGAGGGTCAGATCATATTGTTGCAGTGCAGACAGGTCCCGATGTGTTAACAATCCATTGAAAGGTGAGGCACTCTCTCCATTAATAAAATATGTTTGCTATAAAGTAATTATTATACGTTTATTATAAAGTTTTTAAAACGATGGTCATATTCTGCTCAAAACAACTTCATATTCTCTCACATTGCTTTTCCTGTTTGATTTTCTATCAGCGTTGAGTCACTGCGGTGTTCAGTAGGCTACAGCTTGCGGTGGACATGGGAGTGGGTTGTATTGAAACATCCGCACCTGCACACTAAGGAAGGAAACTGAACTTTGAAGCTGGGTGTTGCCTAGTGCCTAGTGAGCAGAATACTGTGACCTTATAAGCATGCAAATTATGACCCTTCATATACAGTGTCTTCAGAAAGTATTCACACCCCTTGACTTTTTCCTCATTTTGTTGTGCTACAGCCTGAATTGTAAAAAAAATAAAATGTCACTGGCCTACACACAATACCCCATAATATCAAAGTGGAATTATGTTTTTAGACATTTTTACAAATTAATTAAAAATTAAATAACTATTCAACCTCTTTGTTATGGCAAGCCTAAATAAGTTCAGGAGTAAAAATGTGCTTAACAACTCACATAATAAGTTGCATGGACTCACTCTGTGTGCAATAACAGTGTTTAACATGATTTTTTAATGACTACGTCATTAAATCTGTAAGGTCCCTCAGTCGAGCAGTGAATTTCAAACACAGATTCAACCACAAAGACCATTGAGGTTTTCAAATGCCTCTCAAAGAATGGCACCTATTGGTAGATGGGTAAACATTTTTAAAAAGCAGACATTGAATATCCCTTTGAGCATGGTGAAGTTATTAATTACACCTTGGATGGTGTTTCAATATACTGTACCAAGTCACTACAAAGATACAGGAGTCATTCCTAGCTCAGTTGCTGGAGAGGAAGGAAACCAATCAGGTATTTCACCATGAGTCCAATGATGACTTTAAAACAGTTACAGAGTTGAATGGCTGTGATAGGAGAAAACTGAGGATGGATCAACAACATTGTAGTTACTCCACAGTACTAACCTAATTGACAGAGTGAAAAGAAGGAAGCCTATACAAAATAAAAATATTCTAAAACATGCATCCTGTTTGCAACAAGGCACTAAAGTAATCCTGCATAAAATGTGACAAAATGAATGTACTTTTTGTCCTGAATACAAAGTGTTATGTTTGGGGCAAATCCAACACATCACTGAGTACCACTCTCCATATTTTCAAGCATAGTGCTTGCTGCATCATGTTATGGGTATGCTTGTAATTGTTAAGGACTGGGGAGTTTTTCAGGATAAAAAATAAATGGAATGGAGCTAAGCACAGGCAAAATCCTACAGGAAAACCTGGTTCAGTCTGCTTTACACCAGACACTGGGAGATGAATTCACCCTTCAGCAGGAAAATAACCTAAAACACAAGGCGTAATCTACACTGGAGTTGCTTACCAAGGAGACAGGGAATGTTCCTGAGTGGCTGAATTACAGTTTTGAATGAAATCTGCTTGAAAATCTATGGCAAGATTTAAAAATGGTTGTCTAGCAATGATCAACAACCAATTTGACAGAACTTGAAGAATTTTGAAAATAATAATGGGCAAATGTTGTACTATCCAGGTGTGCAAAGCTCTTAGAGACTTACCCAGAAAGACTCACAACTGTAATCGCTGCCAAAGGTAATTCTAACATGTTTTGACTCAAGGGTGTGAATACTTATTTAAATTAGATATTTCTGTATTTCATTTTCAATACATTTGCAAATTATCTAAAAATATGTTTTCACTTTGTCATTATTGTGTGTAGATGGGTGAGAAAAATATATATATAATCGATTTTAAATTCAGGCTGTAGCACAACAAAATGTGGAAAAAGTCAAGGGGTGTGAATACTTTCTGAAGGCACTGTATGTTGCAAACATGTTTTTAATAACTGATATATATATGTATATATATATTAATTAAATTCAATTATTTAGAATATAGCCTATATGAACAGAAAGGGGTGAATAAAACTTTAACTATCCAAAAGGAATAGGGTAGTGCACAAAAGCGTTTCTGACATGATTTCCTGACTTGATCTTAGAGGCACACTGACTCAACTCCAAAAATCGCTCTCTCTGTCTCTGTCTCTGTCTCTGTCTCTCTCTCTCGCTCTCGCTCTCGCTCTCTCTCTCTCTTTCACTCGCTCTCTCTCTCTCTCTCTCTCTCTCTCTCTCTCTCTCTCTCTCTCTCTCTCTATATATATATATATATATATATATATATATATATATATATATATATATATATATCACACACAAACACACACGCATGCACGCACACACACACACACACACACACACACACACACACTGTCAAAGCCTCACCCTCTATTCAGTTACACCGAGAGCAACTATTTCCTGAGCGGTATAAATACGAAGGCGCGCAAACATCTGCACTTCACAACGAGGCGTGGTTTAGAACGGACAGGTGGGCTGCTGCTGTATAACTGCTGTGAACATTAATTCAACTAGGATACTTCTTTCTATCCCGGAGACCAACACTTCACCATGCCAAAGTGCCCAAAATGCACGAAGGAAGTTTACTTCGGTAAGACGTCTTTATTGTGTGGATCAAAATTATTATTCACTATTTTTGCTAAACATTTTGCATTTAATTTATTCAACATACCTGCTCGGAATTATCGTACCGTATTTTACATTTGACGAAACCTGCAGACAGTTCAATACAATTTAGTTAACCAACTTGTCTGCAGCTGTAAAAAAACGCTTGAGAGATTATGAGAGAGATAAGGAGCAATGCTTCACTTGAGCAATTTCCTGTTAGGAATTATATATAGAATGAACATGTCTGTGACTGCAAAATATTTTTGGGGTGCAAACTTTTAATAACTAGTTAATAACAATTTTAGTAATACTAGTTGACTAAATGGTTAATGACTGCAATGTTTATTTGCCCTTCCCAAAAGAGGAAGACACAATTCTACTCAAATCCAATGCAGTGAAAGCTATGCATAGAATTTAATGGGAGTCTTTTCCCCCTCAGACTCTGGAGATTTTCCAAAAGTGTTAACATCTTTACAACAGACTAGCTGTGGTGCTGCAGGTCCTGCCAAGTCAGTGGCTTAGCATACGGCACTTACTGCATTAGGAAGAGAGGGGATCAAATAACACAGGGATAAAGGCTACAGCGGGCAGTAAGACATCCTAATACAATATATCTCTTAGACTTTTATTGGACTATGAAATCATTATCTATATATCAGGTTTGAAATGTGAAATTCATACATGGTCAAGTCGGCAGTAACCATCAGTCAGATTAATTGACCCTGCAGTCAGATTAATTTTTCCTCTCTGCGGATCAACTTTCTCGTTTTTTTTATGTACTTCTGAAAAAGCCCCCGTGAAAAAAACAGCTCTGTGTCTCTCTGCAGCTCTTGAATAAAACGTCTCAGAGCAAAAGGGCGTTGAAGCTAAGCTTTGTTTCTTTAGCTTGTGTTTTCACTTTTCACTTTCATAAATCTATGAAATAGTTGTTTTCAGAAAGTATCTGTCATTGCTCAAGGGAGCAGCTATACTAAATTACATTTTAGTAGATACTCCTATCAAGAGCAAATAGGATAAACTGCTTTGCTCAAGGGCGCATTTTTCACCTAAGTCGGCTTGGGGATTCAAACCAGCAACCTTTCGGTTCATGGCCCAACAATCTTAACCGCTAGGCTACCTGCCACCCGATCTAGCTTGGGAATGCTTGTGCAGCAACTCTCTATGACCTGTTCCACTGTAGGCCTGTTTTACTACCTGACCGGGCCTATTTCCGATTCTATACATATAATTTACCTCCACATCTCCTTTCTTGCTAAACTGTCTTTTTCCTTGGCTGATCTTCTCTCATCCCACCTCATAGCTCCCCCAGCTCCCTCTCTCTCTCTACCCACCCCATCTCGACTCTCCAGAGCCCCCAGCTCCATGTCTCTCTCTCTCTACCCACCCCATCTCGACTCTCCAAAGCCCCCAGCTCCATGTCTCTCTCTCTACCCACCCCATCTCGACTCTCCAAAGCCCCCAGCTCCATGTCTCTCTCTCTACCCACCCCATCTCGACTCTCCAGAGCCCCCAGCTCCATGTCTCTCTCTCGACCCACCTCATCTCGACTCTCCAGAGCCCCCAGCTCCATGTCTCTCTCTCTACCCACCCCATCTCGACTCTCCAGAGCCCCCAGCTCCATGTCTCTCTCTCTACCCACCCCATCTCGACTCTCCAAAGCCCCCAGCTCCATGTCTCTCTCTCTACCCACCCCATCTCGACTCTCCAGAGCCCCCAGCTCCATGTCTCTCTCTCTACCCACCCCATCTCGACTCTCCAAAGCCCCCAGCTCCATGTCTCTCTCTACCCACCCCATCTCGACTCTCCAGAGCCCCCAGCTCCCTGCCTCTCTCTCCCAGGGGTGGCTGAGCTCTCAGATGGAAGCAATCATTCTACTGCTGCCTAAGTCAATGACTGATGGAGGGAAAGTACTGTCTTCTTCCAGAGAGAGGAGAGGGAGGAGGGAGGGAGGCCAGAAAACAATCAAACGTACCCACCCTCCCTGTAACGACAAAGAGACAGATAGAGAGAGAAAGACAGAGACAGAGAGAAGAGAGGAGGAGAGAGAGAGTAAGAGCTAAGGAGGAGCTCCAACCGTCACAGTGTGCAGAGAATTACCCAGGAACCACAAATAGATGTCACTTTAACTACGTGGTCCATTAAGATACATTATCTTAATGGACCATTTAGATTAAGATCTGAACCAATCCAGGGTTATTCAGGGTAGTTGGAGTGGTGTAAGAAGTGTTATTCAGCATAGTTGGAGTGTTGTGAGGAGTGTTATTTTGTAACATTGCTTCTCAAAGGCCTGTATTGTCTCAGTCAGGACATAGAATAACATATGAATAGACAAGCATTACAATTCTAGCACCTCTGAAGCATCTATCCGTAGTCTTTATACATTATAGCCTGACATTGTAGGTGTCCCCTGTACTAATTCAACCATAGAACACGTGAAAGTAAAAATGAAAAATTAGAGACGGAAAACAGAAGTGCTTCACTTCCTGTCACGTGACGCAGGTGTCATATGAATAATTATTTAAGAGGATGACACGTAGAGGTACAGGAACATCTCCATCCATCATTCTGTCTTCTGTGGGTTGGACATAGTGAGTGAAGGGTTGAAGGCTTCCCCGTTGGGGTGTTTTTTCATCCGTGTGTGTGTGTGTGTGTGTGTGTGTGTGTGTGTGTGTGTATGGGAGGGACCATTCATATTATTGCTTCACAGTAATGAGCTAATTGATGCAGACAGCAGATCTAGTCCCCCGTCTCGTTCGCACACACCCCAATTACAGTAGACACACCCCAATTACAGTAGACACACCCCAATTACAGTAGACACACCCCAGTTACAGTAGACACACCCCAGTTACAGTAGACACACCCCAGTTACAGTAGACACACCCCAATTACAGTAGACACACCCCAGTTACAGTAGACACACCCCAATTACAGTAGACACACCCCAATTACAGTAGACACACCCCAGTTACAGTAGACACACCCCAATTACAGTAGACACACCCCAGTTACAGTAGACACACCCCAGTTACAGTAGACACACCCCAGTTACAGTAGACACACCCCAGTTACAGTATACACACCCCAATTACAGTAGACACACCCCAGTTACAGTAGACACACCCCAATTACAGTAGACACACCCCAATTACAGTAGACACACCCCAATTACAGTAGACACACCCCAATTACAGTAGACACACCCCAGTTACAGTAGACACACCCCAATTACAGTAGACACACCCCAGTTACAGTAGACACACCCCAATTACAGTAGACACACCCCATGACATTGACATCAGGGGGACTGATCGATCTATGTCTGTACATAAACTTCATTCACACACCCACCTACAGACAGACAGATGGACAACAGCTCTGAGTGCCTGAGGAATGAGCTGACCATTCACAACCAGTGGTGACAACAGAAATGAAGGAATGTTGCTAGATTAATCAGAATAGACCTTATTCACGTGTCGGCCATGATTGTTCCAGAGTAGGAATTAATACCCCTGTGTGAATAAGGTCTATTACTGTAACCCAACAGGGCCTCTGTTACCCTCTGACACTATAACTCAACCTAGAGCACTTCAGACACAGCAGCACCATTATATTCTGTCCCAGGGTAGTGGAGAGGGACATCCTTTCTCTGTTTCCTCATCTTGTTAGTGGAAGTACAGTAATTACTGTGGCCCAGAGGGAGGCCAAAACCCTTGGCCCTGGTTCCATTCCACCCAGCCTCTACAGAGACATCTGGAATGCTGTAGGACTGACTGACTGACTGACTGGCTGACTGGCTGGCTGACTGGCTGACTGGCTGACTGACTGACTGTCTGACTGATTGGCTGACTGGCTGGCTGGCTGACTGACTGGCTGACTGGCTGACTGACTGGCTGACTGACTGGCTGACTGGCTAACTGGCTGTCTTACTGACTGGCTGGCTGGCTGACTGACTGACTGACTGGCTGACTGGCTGGCTGACTGGCTGACTGGCTGACTGACTGACTGTCTGACTGATTGGCTGACTGGCTGGCTGGCTGACTGACTGGCTGACTGGCTGACTGACTGGCTGGCTGGCTGACTGACTGGCTGACTGACTGGCTGACTGGCTGGCTGACTGGCTGACTGGCTGACTGGCTGACTGACTGACTGTCTGACTGATTGGCTGACTGGCTGGCTGGCTGGCTGGCTGACTGACTGACTGACTGACTGTCTGACTGGCTGACTGGCTGGCTGGCTGGCTGGCTGGCTGACTGACTGGCTGACTGGCTGACTGACTGGCTGACTGGCTGACTGGCTAACTGGCTGTCTTACTGACTGCACTGAGACACTGATTGGCTGACTGACTGACTGACTGACTGACTGACTGGCTGACTGGCTGACTGACTGTCTTACTGACTGACTGACTGACTGACTGACTGATTGGCTGACTAACTGACTGACTGACTGACTGACTGGCTGGCTGACTGGCTGACTGGCTGGCTGGCTGACTGGCTGACTGACTGTCTTACTGACTGCACTGAGACACTGATTGGCTGACTGACTGCACTGACTGACTGCACTGACTGACTGACTGACTGACTGACTGACTGCACTGACTGACTGACTGACTGGCTGACTGTTCTGACTGACTGCACTGACTGACTGGCTGACTGGCTGACTGGCTGACTGGCTGACTGACTAACTGACTTCACTGACTGACTGCACTGACTGACTGACTGCACTGACTGACTGACTGCACTGACTGACTGGCTGACTGACTGCACTGAGACACTGATTGGCTGACTGACTGACTGACCGACCGACTGATTGCACTGACTGACTGACTGACCGTCTGATTGCACTGAGACACTGAAAAAGATAATCTAACAGCAGTTACAAGAATGGATCCATACTCACACTAGGGGCTCGATTTAATCTGCAGCGCTGAAGAATCGTGCTATAGCTCCATAGAAATTTAAAGGCAATGCTCCCACGTTCACGGAGACTGGATTCAGGGTAAATGCTGCATATGTCGGCTCAATCGGAAATTACCTTTCAATTTAATTTGCGCTACAGTGCGGATCTTCAGCGCTACGGAATGAATCGAGCCCTAAATCACTGACATGACAAATACCTAATGATACATAGGCCTACTGTGCATGAACTCAGTTATACAGTATAGTCAAATGCAATTCTACAATATGTAGAGACCTTCAGAATAATTTACAGTAATTCCAAAAGTGAAGCAAGTGTTCACATGATGGATCTGTCATTTATTGGTTAAACATTTGCTTTAAATCATGTCTTGAGTAAGACTTTAGCAGGACCCTCACGCCCATTCATATCCACAGATTGTAGTAATAATGTTATGCTCCAGTGTGTTTACAATTTTCTCTAGTTTATGTACGACTTTATTAGAATTTCTGCTCATAAAAACTATGGCTTTCCCCCTGTTTAACGACCGTCTCCATGATGGCTGTTTGATGCAAATCGTTCCTCACAGCTCAGCCCAAAGATAAATACTCTCTTTATCAGGTTTTTATGATGCCAAGGGAGGAGGGGAAATAGGAAGGGAAGAAAGATTCCTCAGGGAGTCTCCTATCGCTCTCCTCAGACACTCAGCCAAGCACCACACCCTCCCAATGTTCTTGTGACTAACGTGTTATCTGTGTGCTGGTCTAAACTAGGTCTGTAACGTTACATCATGGAGCGCACATGCAGTATCCTCACCAGACTACAGTCTGACATCCAGACAGTATCCTCACCAGACTACAGTCTCACATCCAGACAGTATCCTCACCAGACTACAGTCTCACATCCAGACAGTATCCTCACCAGACTACAGTCTGACATCCAGACAGTATCCTCACCAGACTACAGTCTCACATCCAGACAGTATCCTCACCAGACTACAGTCTCACATCCAGACAGTATCCTCACCAGACTACAGTCTCACATCCAGACAGTATCCTCACCAGACTACAGTCTCACATCCAGACAGTATCCTCACCAGACTACAGTCTGACATCCAGACAGTATCCTCACCAGACTACAGTCTGACATCCAGACAGTATCCTCACCAGACTACAGTCTCACATCCAGACAGTATCCTCACCAGACTACAGTCTCACATCCAGACAGTATCCTCACCAGACTACAGTCTGACATCCAGACAGTATCCTCACCAGACTACAGTCTCACATCCAGACAGTATCCTCACCAGACTACAGTCTGACATCCAGACAGTATCCTCACCAGACTACAGTCTGACATCCAGACAGTATCCTCACCAGACTACAGTCTGACATCCAGACAGTATCCTCACCAGACTACAGTCTCACATCCAGACAGTATCCTCACCAGACTACAGTCTGACACCCAGACAGTATCCTCACCAGACTACAGTCTGACATCCAGACAGTATCCTCACCAGACTACAGTCTGACATCCAGACAGTATCCTCACCAGACTACAGTCTGACATCCAGACAGTATCCTCACCAGACTACAGTCTGACATCCAGACAGTATCCTCACCAGACTACAGTCTCACATCCAGACAGTATCCTCACCAGACTACAGTCTGACATCCAGACAGTATCCTCACCAGACTACAGTCTGACATCCAGACAGTATCCTCACCAGACTACAGTCTGACATCCAGACAGTATCCTCACCAGACTACAGTCTGACATCCAGACAGTATCCTCACCAGACTACAGTCTGACATCCAGACAGTATCCTCACCAGACTACAGTCTGACATCCAGACAGTATCCTCACCAGACTACAGTCTGACATCCAGACAATATCCTCACCAGACTACAGTCTGACATCCAGACAGTATCCTCACCAGACTACAGTCTGACATCCAGACAGTATCCTCACCAGACTACAGTGCCCTTCTCGGTGTGGTGTGGTGTGGTGTGATGTGAGAATATGCATGTCATTGTGAGTGGGTCATTGTCCATTAGCTAAACGTGTCCTCTTATCTCTTTGTCTCACAGCGGAGCGAGTGACATCACTGGGGAAGGACTGGCACAGACCCTGTCTGAAGTGTGAGAAGTGTAACAAGACGCTATCGGCCGGATCACATGCAGAGGTCAGCCGACACACACACACGTGCACACACAAACACACACTCACGCGTGGGCAAACACATAACCGCGTGCAAGCATGCACACACACACACTTCACACATTCCTCACACACAACACACATTAATTATTAGCTGACAAATGTTTTAATGAAATAATTAAGGATATTCTGGTCCATTAATATTTCATAAAAACGTTTGGCTTTTATCTGGATACAATCAAATGCTGGTATTTTCAGTCAGTCAGCATGGTACTAATACAGCCTATACCATCTCTCTGTCTCTGTCTCTGTCTCTGTCTCTGTCTCTCTCTCTCTCTCTCTCTCTCTCTCTCTCTCTCTCTCTCTCTCTCTCTCTCTCTCTCTCTCTCTCTCTCTCTCTCTCTCTCTCTCTCTCTCTCTCTCTCTCCCTCTCTCCCTCTCTCCCTCTCTCTCTCTCTCTCTCTCTCTCTCTCTCTCTCTCTCTCTCTCTCTCTCTCTCTCTCTCCTCTCTCCCCTCTCCCCCTCCCCCCCCCCCCCCTCCCCCCCCCTCTCTCTGTAGCATGAGGGCAAGCCTTACTGTAACAACCCCTGCTACTCTGCACTATTTGGGCCTAAAGGTGAGTTCTTATTCTTATTGTAACGACCCTACAGTATAGGTGACAGGTGCCTTAACAATCTATCTCAATGAGGATATCATAACTGGGAGAGATCATGAACCAATTATGATAACCCATATTACCAAGGGTTGTTATATGTTTTTGGTTCAAAGTACAAAGTCAATGTAAGAAGATAACAGTTGATATATAAGTTGAGCTCAGTGATATGGGCACCACGTGTATATACATAGCCTGATAAAGCTCCACTCTGTAATCTTTGGGAGGGAGAACTTCCCTATAGGGTATTCCTGACCCTAACATCCTGTATGGAAAGTCCAGTTCATTGTGAACTTGTGACAGAATTAGCTTGTTCTAACCTTTACGATACCCACCTCAGTGGGTAAGATTCAGGCTTCACAAAGAACACTGGGGTATTAACGTCTTATCGATCAATATATCTTATCTACTGATAACCTAGAACTCTCTCCTCAAAATACAGTCAATGTCTCTGAAAAGTGGGCTAGTCGGACCCCTTACATAATTGTCTTGAGTTTTCTCAGCAGTGCATTGACAGATATCCTGAATGTGAGAAATAGTTGGAAATTTCAGTTGGAATTGGAAAAGCGGTAGTCATAGCAAAGGTCATGTTGCCTGGTCATGTTGGTTCCATTTGGTGGTTCTAGAAGGGCTGCTGTGGAACGGGGTCAGGGACCCCAGGAGTTTCCATTGTTGTGGTTCCGCTGTTCCGATGCTACCATTTCCTCCTGAAACATAATCCCAGAATGATTTGTCGACGTACAGTATGCAGTCCCCTGACCCAATACTCTCTCTCTTTCTTTCTCTCTCTCTCTCTCACTCGCTCCCTCTCTCTCTCTCTGTTGCTCTCCCTATCCCTCTTTCGCTCTTTCTCTAACTCTGTCTGTCTGTCTGTCTGTCTGTCTCTCTCTCTCTCTCTCTCTCTCTCTCTCTCTCTCTCTCTCTCTCCCCTCTCTCTCTCTCTGTTGCTCTCCCTCTCGCTCTTCTCTAACTCTCTCTCTCTCTCTCTCTCTCTCTCTCTCTCTCTCTCTCTCTCTCTCTCTCCCTCTCGCTCTTTCTCTCTCTCTCTCTCTCTCTCTCTCTCTCTCTCTCTCTCTCTCTCTCTCTCTCTCTCTCTCTCTCTCTCTCTCTCTCCTCTCTCTCTTCTCTTTCTCTCTCTCTCTCTCTCTTCTCTCTCCCCCCAAAGGATTTGGACGTGGGGGAGCTGAAAGCCACACATTCACCAAGTAGACCAACTCAGGTACAGTACAGGCTGTTCAGTACATTCAAATATAGACCAACCACGTTAATTTAAAATCACATTCAAATAGATCTTACTAACAATGACAATAATCATTTTGGGGTGCTTATATTTGTCCTGTTACACACAAATGTGTAATAGAAAATGTGTTTCTTGCACATCCCAACTCCTCCTGAGACACCTGCAGGTCACAGCCAGGGTAACCATTGTCCAGAACCCCTGGAGCAATTAAGGTTAAGTGCCTTGCTCAAGGGTACAGCAACAGATTTTTTCACCTTGCAAGGTCCGGAACTCGAACGCTCTAACCTCGAGGCTACCTGCCACCAACCACCAACCTCAACCTTACAAATGCTACAAACATTAGAGATTGTTGTTTCA